>NC_053392.1:317330406-317653652 GCF_905171765.1 Bufo bufo
GGGTGGAGAAACAGAGCTGTGAGAACGTCCCAAAGCTCTGGTAGT
Organism: Bufo bufo; assembly: GCF_905171765.1. Classification (NCBI taxonomy): domain Eukaryota; kingdom Metazoa; phylum Chordata; class Amphibia; order Anura; family Bufonidae; genus Bufo; species Bufo bufo. The sequence continues at coordinate 317,330,452 of NC_053392.1, forward strand.
GACAGTACCCCCCCCTCTACGGGTGGACTCCGGACACCCAGGACCCACCTTCTCAGGATGAGCCCTATGAAATGCCCTGATGAGGCGAGTGGCTTTAATGTCCGACACCGGAACCCACATCCTCTCCTCAGGACCATAACCCTTCCAATGAACGAGGTACTGAAGAGAACCGCGGACCATGCGAGAGTCCACAATTCTGGAAACCTCAAACTCCAGATTGCCATCAACCAAAATCGGAGGAGGAGGCAAAGAGGAGGGTACCGTGGGCTGGACATATGGTTTTAAGAGAGATCTGTGAAATACATTATGTATCTTCCAAACCCGTGGAAGATCAAGACGGAAGGCAACAGGATTGATGACTGACAAGATTTTATAAGGCCCAATAAACTTGGGACCCAATTTCCAGGAGGGAACCTTCAACTTAATGTTTCTAGTAGACAACACCAGATCACCCACATTCAGGTCCGGACCAGGCACACGTCTCTTATCAGCCACACGCTTATACCTCTCACTCATCTTTTTAAGATTACCCTGAATCTTTTGCCAAATGGTAGACAAAGACGAGGAAAATCTCTCCTCCTCCGGTAAACCAGAAAGAGCCCCTCCCGAGAATGTCCCAAACTGTGGATGGAACCCATATGCACCAAAGAATGGTGACTTATCAGAAGATTCCTGACGACGGTTGTTCAGAGCAAACTCGGCAAGAGGGAGAAATGAACACCAATCCTCCTGGTTCTCTGAAACAAAACAGCGCAAATATGTCTCCAGATTCTGATTGAGGCGCTCAGTCTGACCATTCGACTGCGGATGAAAAGCAGAAGAGAAGGACAGCCGAACCCCCAGGCGAGAACAGAAAGCCTTCCAGAACCTGGACACAAACTGCGTGCCTCTATCGGAAACAATATCAGAGGGAATGCCGTGCAATTTAACAATATGGTCGACAAAAGCTTGCGCCAACGTTTTAGCATTAGGTAAACCAGGGAAAGGTACGAAATGAGCCATCTTGCTAAAACGGTCCACCACCACCAGGATCACCGACTTCCCCGAGGAACGAGGAAGATCCGTGATAAAGTCCATGGACAGGTGTGTCCAAGGACGGGAAGGAATGGGTAACGGGAGAAGGGAACCTGAAGGCCGTGAACGAGGGACCTTAGCGCGAGCGCACGTCTCACAAGCAGCCACAAAACCCTCCACTGACTTACGAAGAGCCGGCCACCAAAATCTCCGAGCAATGAGATCCACCGTGGCTCTACTCCCGGGGTGACCAGCAAGAACCGTATCATGATGCTCCTTAAAGAGTTTGTGACGTAGCTCAGGAGGCACGAACAACTTCCCAGAAGGACAACGGGCAGGTGTCTCAGTCTGGGCAGCCTGGACCTCGGCCTCCAAATCAGAATATAGAGCAGAAACAACTACCCCCTCCGCCAAAATGGGACCCGGGTCCTCAGAGTTTCCTCCTCCCGGAAAACAGCGAGAGAGAGCATCAGCCTTCACATTTTTTATCCCAGGTCGGAATGTAACAACAAAATTAAATCTGGAGAAGAACAGAGACCATCTGGCCTGTCTCGGATTCATACGCCTGGCCGACTCCAAGTATGCCAGATTCTTATGGTCGGTAAAAACGGTGATAGGGTGCCTGGCCCCCTCCAACCAATGGCGCCATTCCTCGAAAGCCAACTTGATGGCCAACAACTCCCTATCGCCCACATCATAGTTTCTCTCTGCCGGGGAGAGTTTTTTAGAGAAAAAGGCACAGGGTCGCCACTTGGCAGGGGAAGGGCCCTGGGACAAAACCGCACCCACACCCACCTCGGAAGCATCCACCTCAACAATAAAAGGTAAGGAAACATCGGGATGCACCAAGACGGGAGCAGACGCAAAATTCTCTTTAATCTTAGAAAAGGCTGCAAGCGCCTCCTCCGACCAAGAGGAAAAATCCGCCCCCTTTTTTGTCATGTCAGTGAGGGGTTTGACAACAGAGGAATAATTCAAAATGAACTTTCTGTAATAGTTCGCAAAACCCAGAAAGCGCATCAATGCCTTCTGATTCTCAGGAAGCTCCCACTCAAGTACAGCACGGACCTTCTCGGGATCCATGCGAAAACCAGAAGCAGAGAGGAGAAAACCCAGAAATTGAATCTCAGATACCATAAAAAGACATTTCTCCAGCTTGGCGTACAATTTATTTTCCCGCAGAATCTGCAGAACCTGAAAAAGATGATCCTGATGGGTCTGAACATCAGGGGAAAAAATCAAAATATCATCAAGATACACCAATACAAATTTCCCCATTAAATGATAGAAAATACTATTAACAAAATGCTGAAAGACGGCCGGAGCATTCATCAGGCCGAAAGGCATAACGAGATTCTCGAAATGCCCGTCAGGGGTATTAAAGGCCGTTTTCCATTCATCCCCCTCTCTGACCCTGACCAGGTTGTACGCGCCTCTCAAATCCAATTTGGAAAACACCTTGGCCCCAACAATTTGATTGAAGAGGTCCGGGATCAGAGGAAGGGGATAGGGATCGCGAATCGTGATACGGTTCAGCTCCCTAAAATCTAGGCAAGGTCTCAGAGAGCCATCTTTCTTTTTAACAAAAAAAAAAACCCGCGGCCACAGGTGACTTTGAGGGACGAATATGCCCCTTTTCGAGACTCTCGGAGATGTAAGTTCGCATAGCGATTCTTTCCGGTTGTGAGAGATTGTAGAGGCGTGCTTTTGGCAGCTTGGCGCCGGGAATGAGGTTAATGGGACAGTCAAACTCCCGGTGAGGAGGTAGCTCCTGAACACCGCTCTCGGAAAACACGTCCGAGAAATCAGAGAGAAATGATGGCACCGTTTTAGTAGACACCTCTGCAAAAGTCGCTGTGAGACAATTCTCTCTACAAAAGTCACTCCACTCATTTATTTGCCTTCCTTGCCAATCAATAGTGGGGTTATGTCTAGTGAGCCAGGGTAACCCCAAAACTAGAGGAGACGGCAATCCGTTAAGGACAAAACAAGATATATCCTCCACATGAGTGTCACCTACAGCTAGCCGGATATTGTGAACAATGCCTTTCAGAGATCTCTGTGAGAGTGGAGCAGAGTCAATAGCAAAAACAGGTATATCTTTATCTAATGTGCAAACCTGAAAACCATGCATGGCTACAAATTGAGTGTCAATAAGATTGACGGCCGCTCCACTATCGACAAAAATCTCACAAGAAATGACTTTGCTCTCTAGCGCCACCCTGGCAGACAGGAGAAAACGGGAACTGCAGGTCAGAGGAAAAGCATCAAATCCTACATCAACTTTGCCCAAAGTAGCAGATGAAGCAGAACTTGATGATTTACCTTTTGAGATTTTTCTCTTATTATCGCTCTTAGTACGGTTCAAGAATCTCCTAGATGGACAAACATTTGCCAAATGACCTATGCCCCCACAACAAAAACAGACCATACTCTGAGGACTAAATCCTCTTTTATCAGGGGCAAGTCGAGCTAGCTGCATGGGCTCCTCCTCAGAGGGGAGCGAGACAGGATGAGGCCCCTGCACACTGAATGAGTCCGCACCACTTCCCCTAGACTGACAATGGCTGGACAGAGAGGTCTCGTTTCTTTCTCTTAGACGCCTGTCAAGGCGTACCGCCAATGACATGGCAGACTCTAAGGACGTTGGTCTCTCATGGAAAGCAAACGCATCTTTTAATCTCTCCGAGAGACCATGACAGAACTGACTCCGGAGTGCAGCATCATTCCAACCCGAATCAGCTGCCCATCTCCGAAATTCAGAACAATAAAGCTCCGCAGACTGTTTGTTCTGGCATAAAACACGTAGGTTAGATTCGGCCAGAGCAACACGATCCGGGTCATCATAAATCTGCCCCAGGGCCACAAAAAATCCCTCCACGGATCGAAGGGAGGGATCCCCTGATGGCAGCGAAAAAGCCCAAGTCTGAGCATTACCCCTGAGCAGGGAGATGACAATCCTCACCCTCTGCTCTTGATTACCAGAAGAGTGAGGACACAAGCAAAAATGGAGTTTGCATGCCTCTCTGAAACGAACAAAATTCTCACTGCCCCCGGAGAACGTCTCCGGAAGTGAGACCTTTGGCTCGCAACAGACTCCATGAGCCAGAGCAGGGCCCAATGCTTGAAGCTGAGTCATAGATTGACGGAGATCCGCTACTTCCAAAGAAAGACCCTGCATGCGGTCAACCAGGCCAGAAAGCGGATCCATGTCAAAAAAGGACGGTTTTGGTGGATTATAATGTCACGGCTGTATGTGGGCAACAATAGTAATACACAGTACAGAGCTACTGACTGGACCCAGAACTAGGGAGGATAACGGGTGACCCCTGTCCGACCCTCAACGCTCTCCCTATTCTGCTAAAGCACATGCCCGGATCCAAATGGCGGAAAGAGGCATGCCCACGTGCCTAAGACTAATGACCACTGTAACCCCTACAATAGTGGAAGGGGCACGGCCACCAGTGCCCTACTCAGTATATGGAGGGAACCGTGGCCACCTCAGATCCAGTCAGAAAATAAACAGGAACACAACAATGTCTGCACACTTAGCTGACGGTGTTGCAGCCGCAGAGAAGACGGATCCAAGGACAGGCTGGCAATATCCGGAGTGCTAGCTGCAGCAGAACACAGGTCCAGTGAACTGATAGCTACAAGTGAAGAAACTAAAGCCAGAGCTACAACTGAAGTGAGAACTATAATCCACATCCTATCATAGGAGGAGGGGTGATATAAAGAGAGGAAAATCAAACACATGAAGGACAGCTGTGGTGAAAGAAACCAAAAGTAAACAGAGTAGTGAGAACTCCTCCCAGCTCTAGTAGTGACATCATCACAGGGGTGGAGAAACAGAGCTGTGAGAACGTCCCAAAGCTCTGGTAGTGACAGGAGGGATGAGCCATGCGCTCTGCATAGCACATGTGTTCAATCTGGTTGTCAAGCAGTTCCTGAAGCCTTCCACCCATCTGCAAGACATCCTAAAAATGTCCAGGAAACTTTGCATGCACTTCAGGCACTCATACACCGCAAAGCACACCCTCCTTGAGCTGCAGCGGCAGAACGGCATCCCCTAACATAGGCTGATATGCGACGTTTTCACCCGTTGGAATTCCACCCTCCATAAGTTGGACTGACTGTACGAAAAGGCCATCAACGATTTTTTGATGATCCAAGCGGATAAGAGTACTCCCCTTTGTAACTTCGATATCAGCCAGTGGGAGCTCATGTGTGATACCTGCCGTTTGCTCAGGCCCTTTGAGGACGCCACGTTATTTGTCAGTCGCCAGGACTACGGGATGAACATCGTCATTCCACTGCTTCATGTCCTGGAACAGATGCTGGTGAATATAGCTTGTCAGGGGACTGGAGATGTGGCGCCTAGATCTCATGGCCACGTGAGCCCTGTGGGGACTGAACTGGAAGAGGAGGAGTAGGGGGAGAAGGACATTGGAGCACAGGCAATATGTAGCCAAATGAGTGGTTTTTCTATTGCGGTGACAGGAGAGGAAGAGCAGGAGCAGCCGGAGGAGCAAGAGGGCGATGAGGAAGACGAGACAGAGGACCCAGACACACCGTGGTAGTATGCAGTGGAGATGGATGCAGAGAATCCCTCAGAGTCACTTGCACAAATGACCCGCTGCATGCTCACTTGTTTGCGTAGTGACAGCAGAATTGTCACCATTTGGCAGAGGGACGACTTCTGGCTCTCCACCATGTTGGACCCTTACCATTCCAAAATGGGGGCCTTTTTTAGACCCACTGAGAGGGAGGACAAACTGAAGTACTACAGAGACATCCTATGTAGTAAGTTGGCCTCTGACTATCTGCACCATCGTCCATCCTCTCGCAGGTTACCATCGTACAGCTCTACAGATAACTTTCCATCTGCATCTTTCTTAACAATCTGTGCCCTCAGTCTTTTATCCAGACTCTGTCATTATGCCTCTATGTGGCCTCCTCATGCTGCCATCTCTACACTATGTCACCTTGCCACTCATTTTTATCATCATGCTGCTGCTTAAAGGTCTTGGACTGATCACCCGCCCCACGATCTAATATAGGTTTTGGAACCGACAAACCCAACTTGCTTTTGAGGTATGCATTAATCTGCAGGTTACCGTCGTACAGCTCTACAGATAAATTTCCATCTGCATCTTTCTCAACAATCTGTGCCCTCAGTCTTTTATCCAGACTCTGTCATTGTGTCTCTATGTGGCCTCCTCATGCTGCCGCCACCTCCAGAATCTGTCATTGAGCCACTCTGTAGCCTCCTGATGCTGTCACCAACTTCAGAATCTGTCATTGTCCCACTCTGTGGCCTTCTCATACTGCTGCAAACTTCACACTGTGTCATTGTGCCACTCTGTAGACTTCTTGATGCTAACATGGACCTTTAAGACTGAGTTAATACTTGAGTTATTTGGTCAGTTTTGGCCCCGTGACTGCCCAAATAAGGCTACTTTCACACTCGCGTTTGGTGCAGATTCGTTATGGATCTGCACAGACGGATCCGTTCAAATAATACAACCATCTGCATCCGTTCAGAATGGATCCGTTTGTATTATCTTTAACATAGCCAAGACTGATCCGTCATGAACACCATTGAAAGTCAATGGCGGACGGATCAGTTTTCTATTGTACCAGATGTCATAGAAAATGGATCCGTCCCCATTGACTTACATTGTGTGTCAGAACGGATCCGTTTGGCTCAGTTTCGTCAAACGGACACCAAAACGCTGCAAGCTGGAGACTGAACGGAGGCAAACTGATGCATTCTGAGCGGATCTTTTTCCATTCAGAATGCATTAGGGAAAAACTAATCCATTTTGGACCGCTTGTGAGAGCCCTGAAATGGATCTCACATACGAAAAGCCAAAACACCAGTGTGAAAGTATCCTTACTGCAAGGCACAGTGTTCTACATCCATATAAAGGCTCTCTGCAGCCCGGAAATAACCATTTTTTAACGCAATTCGCCGCAAATAAATTTGGATCAAAGCAAATTTTTTCTGAAAATTCAGCAAACCAGCCGAATCTAATTTTTGAGAAATTCACTCATCTCTGCTATTGTTATCCCAATTTTACTAATCTACTATTTTGCTAACAGATAACTTTCCCCACAGCAGCAATAAAATATTGATAAAGTTCTGTATACATAGGAATTCTACCTCTCTATGCTGACTTTTACAGAAGGACAATATTATAATATAACGGCACAGTACAGGCAAAATGGAAAAGAAAAGCAGCCAAAAATTATTTTCTTTACTATGGTTATTTAATTTAAAAAACATACCCCATTTTGATGGAAATTGATAGAAATAAGCTCTGCACCCCATCTAATTTAGTAGACAGCATAGTTGTATAACTGTAATCTTGACATTTGAGACCTCCCTTGGGTTTTCCATGACAAACTGAAGCACCAGACAGGATTTGCATTAGGGATAGTATCCATTAGAGCCTACATTCCTAATCGAAAGACATAAGTGGTGGTGAAATCCTAAAGAAATTCACGGAATTAGGGATATCAAAATGACATTTTACTGAAGAGATACTGAAGCAAGAGCAGGTTAAAACGCCAATTCCCAGCAGGATATAACCAAGCCTCAATGATATATGATGGAGGTCAAAGTGCAAAAATCAAGTCCTCACACAACTCCATAGAAATAAAGATAAAAAGTTATGGGTCTTGGGATGCGGTGATGCAAAAAGATTTTCTTCTTTTTTAATAAGGGGTTTTATTGCACAAAAGAAGTAAACGTAAAAAAAAATCTATATGTATTTGGTATTGCTGTTATCATACTGATCCAGAGAATAAAGATATTATGATATTTATGCCAAAAAATGAATGCAGTAAAATTTATAATGCAAAAACTCAGTGTGTCAGTATTGATGTTATTTCACATCTCCCTCCCATAAAGAGTTAATAAAAGTTTATCAGGGAGTTATGTGTACCCTAAAATGGTACCATTAAAAACTACAACTTATCCTGCAAAAAGCAAGCTCTCATACAGCTACGGATGTAGCAGGGTTAACACACATGCTTTATGAGACATGTTATCTAAACTAAATGCAACTAAATGCGTTAAGCAATTGCTTTTCAATGGCTTTTGTTTCAAGATAACGCAATGAGTTAAGAAATTTGAGTTAGGAGTGTGTGTGTTACCCCTGCTACATCTGTACATAGACAGAAAAATAAAAAAGTTAGCGACAATTAAAAAAGGAAGAAAAACGCTTGGTCATTAAGGCCCAAAACAAGCTGGTCACTAAGGAATTAAAGGGCTTGTCTCACTTCAGCGAAAGGCATTTATCATGTAGAGAAAGTTAATACAAGGCACTTACTGATGTATGGTTATTATCCATATTGCTTCCTTTGCTGGCTAGATTCATTTTTCCATCACATTATACACTGCTCATTTCAATGGTTACGACCACGCTATAATCCAGCAGTGGGGATCATACTTGCACAATATAGGAAAAAGTGCCAACCTCTCTGTTAGCCAGGACCGAGGAAGTGCGCACAGGCACATATGCGCAACAACTTCCGTCCTGACTACCTTATATCTGTGCTGCAATGGTGGCCGATACCCCTGGAAATGAGCAGTGCATAATGTGATGGAAAAATTTATCCAGGCAGTAAAGTAAGCAATATGGACAATCACAATACATTAGTAAGTGCCTTGTATTAACTTTCTCTACATGATAAATGCAATTTTCTGAAGTGAGACAATGCTTTTAAAAGGAGACCTTAAAATTGGTCAGTAAAGCAATAAAAACAATTCTTAGTAGAAGAAATCACTACCTTTTATAGTTATAGCCATTGATATGCCAGTGTTTCTAAATAGACTGTACACTTCAATATCCAAAAGAATATCTTGGTCTCAGCAATTAGTAAATGAATCAGTCAAATGAATTGTATTTGTTGTATAATGAAAAGTTCTACAACTTTCTAATATATTTTCTGTTTCCATTTCTCACATTTTTCAGGATTTCTTCTTGCTGTCATTCTATGGAAATATTGTTTATTTGCAGAGGATTTTTGGCACAGACAGCTAAATTTTGGCACAGACAGTGGTGGTCACAAAGTGTCTGCATCCTATTAATTTCAATTGGAGCAGTACTGCGGTTCCGAAGTTGGCGGTTTAAAGTCAAGATATCACCAAAAAAGAACTTGTCCCTTCTTGACACGATCTCCAGATGGATGTCGCTTGAAGTTGCGGCAGGTGTTCGCTTGCGGTTTAGCTCCCTTTACTGAAGCTACACTTTGGACTTGTCTACGGAATTCAAGGACTACATCAGAAACCACAAAGGTTTCTGCCTCTGTGTGAACAGACCTTTATACTTTTGTCTAGAAATGCTACTCCAGTTTCTACTCCCTATACTGGAATGAGTTTGTGACTTTTATTTGATCAAAAAAATAAATAAAATTGCAGTGCTAAATCTAAAGTGACACTATTTCACATAGCTGCCACACCACTTTCCCACCCACTTTTCAAAACTGGAGTAAGTTGTGTATAAATCTGAAACATCTCAAAATTTTGGTGCGAGGAAGCCCAGAAACTCACAAAGCCTTACGTTTCTATATTTTTAAGCCAGAAGACATCTTGTGGCATGAAATAAAATTTTTGAGGCACATTTACATTCTTGTTTTTGCTAACTTTGCAACCAATTTTGCTTCATTTATAATTTTTTGGACACAGAAATATTTCTTAAATGAAGAGATCATTGACAAATGTGTCTATGGCCATGCCCATATTTCAGCACAAGAAAAAACTGGTGAGCCAGGTGCAATAGTTTGATAAATCTAAATAGTATTGGATCGGCACTAAAACATATGGGTTCACGCAAAGAACCAATAAAGTAAAGTAGTGCAGTTTATTAGAACATAAAAAACATAAAAGCATACATACACGTAATAGTGGGATGGATGGGATAATGGGTGGACTATCTCATGTATAAAGTCCATACAATGCAGGTTATTGGAGAAAATGAATAATGTCCTGTACTTATGCAAATAATACCTATTAGGCAAAATCGATAGCAAACAGTCTCATAGTGTGATGAGTATAATACTCACTATTTACTGCGCAACTCTGTGGCGTCCCACATGTAAGAGCGCTTACCTCGGTGTCGATTCAATCCAAATCAGTAAGAGTGTAGTTGCTTACTGACGTCATATAATCGGATCACCGTAAGATCACTTCAATTATCGTGAAATGAGCTGTTACTTTTTCTTTATCGTTCGTATAATACAGACTCTTCAATCGCGGCTAAAAATTGCAGTGAAGCTTCGAAACAGGCGCAGAAAATGGTAAATGAGATGGACCTGCCCGCCTGTCCCCTTTTTTAGACTGACTGACCGTTGCGCCGCAATCTGGGCCTGAAATACGCCTAGTTTAGGAGTATTTCATCATGATAAATAACCCCTGATGTGTCTTATTTTTGGTGTAAACCAGGGATCAGCAACCTTTGGCACTCCAGCTGTGGTGAAACTACGACTTCCAGCATGCTATCTTGATTGGCTGTTCCCATAGAGGTGAATGGAGCATTCTGTAGGTTGTAGTTTCACAACAGCTGGAGTGCCAGAGGTTGCTGACCCCTGGTGTAAACTATACCAAATAGGATCAAATAAAAAATGTGCCTCATTATCTTTATTCATTCTGATAGTGCTCATTTTGCGGGTATAGATTTTAGACTCACATTTGCATAGTAGTTTTGTTTTATAATGGAAGCCACAGTGCTGTGACGGATCTGGATACATACCGCACCTAACGGACGCCAATGACATACTGTATAGAGGGGTCCATCAGGTTCCGTAATGTATACATTGTTTTACAGGAAAGAATTGTGCTATATTCTCAGCTTTTTTCTATCAAGTGTGACATGGTTGATCAGATGCGAACTGAATCTTAGGCCTCATGCACACGGCCGTTGTGCGTCCGTTCCGTGCATTGGGGACAGCAATTTGCGGTCCCCAATGCACGGGCAACAAAAATGAAATAAAATGAGTCACTAGGTTTCAACGGTACTTGCGCTGCTGGTCTCCCCCGAAATGAAGTGGGTTCTTCACAAATACAAAATGTTAATATAGTGGGACTGCGCTGCTCGTTATTCACACACAATATGAGATGGAAATGTGTAGATTATTGGCAGATGAGACTACATATAGGAAATTAAAAAGTGACCCCACAAAAGAATATAAGAACACCTTGGATGTATTATTAAGAGACGGTCTGAGGGATGATATATTAATTGATTATCTAACGGTGAAATATCCAGTAACCCCTGTGATATATCACCTACCAAAAATACACCTTGGTAGGTGCCTCCTCCAACCTCCAGGTAGGCCCATAGTCTCGGGGATAAATTCCCTTACAAGCAGGATCACATACATAAATTTCCACTTACAAATATATGTCACACGGATTCCTTCTTATTTGAAGGATACGGGTAGCGTATTAGATCTTATAAAAAAACTTGAGATATATGGAGAGGAGGTATGGCTGGCGACAGTCGACGTGACCTCATTATATACCGTGATACCGAATGCCCTAGGAGTGAAAGCTATAGAGAACCAGGTGTCAAAAGATCCACTAAAGACAGATACACAAGGTACTTTCATCTTGAGGTGTGTGGAGTATTGTTTAGATCACAATTATTTTTGGTTTGACGGAAATTTTTATGTCCAATGCACCGGAACTGCGATGGGCGCGAAATTCACACCCAGTTTCACGAATATTTTTATGGGGGCATGGGAGGAGGAGAACATTATCCCAATATTAGGAAGGAAAATCTATGGAGGTGAATTGCGGGTATGGAGGAGATTAATCGACGACTGCCTCTTAATCTGGGTAGAAGAAAAAAGTGGGCTGGAAGCACTTACCGTATATACTCGAGTATAAGACAAGTTTTTTGGCACATAATTTTGTGCTCTAAAAGCCCCCTCATCTTATACTCGAGTCTAGGTCTGTATTATGTCAACTTACATTGCCATAATACAGACCATGACATGTGGGGGCCGGAGAAGCTGTTACTTACCTTTACAGCTGCTCCGGTCAGCTCCCAGCACGTCCGCGCGGCACCTCTGTTAAGCTCCCAGTAGGAGCGATTTGGCCGACCCGAAAATTATATGGCCGCGATTATATATGAAGGGGCCCCGCTCACATAACTGGCTTTGTGTGTAAAGTATTTTACTAGTGTGTGAAACAATCTCTCTCCTATTGATAACAGGTCCAGCCTCTGTACTCACTTTCACGAAGAATGCACTGCAGCGAGCGGCCCGGCCGGCGCGTGACTGACATCACTTAGTAACGCTCCTGCTTCCTGAAGTGCATTCGCTCCCGCTCGCTGTAGTGCATTCATAGTGACAGTGAGTACAGAGACGGCCATGTTATCAATAGGAGAGAGCTTGTTTTACACTAGTAAAATACTTTACACACAAAGCCAGTTATGTGCGCGGGGCCCCTTCATATATAATCGCGGCCATATAATTTTCGGGTCGGCCAAATCGCTCCCGCATTCATAGTGACAGTGAGTACAGAGGCTGGACCTGTTATCAATAGGAGAGAGATTGTTTTACACACTAGTAAAATACTTCACACACAAAGCCAGTTATGTGCGCAGTTTAAGACACATGAGGGGACACATAGGGCCATGAGGGGGACCAGCATAAGATGTTATATGTACCCTAGTCTTATACTCGAATCAATAATTTTTCCCATTTTTGGGGGGTAAAATTAGGGGCCTCGGCTTATATTCGGGTCGGCTTATACTCGAGTATATACGGTATTCAAAATTTGAATAAAAACAATTGGAATTTGCATTTTACCAGCAATATAAGCAATGTGGGGGTTAATTTCCTAGATCTGTGTATTTCCCTGGAAAATGGAAGGTTGATCACAAAAACTTACTTCAAAGAAACAGACGTGAATGCATATATTGACAAGACTAGCTGCCATCAAGATATCTGGTTAGATAACATCCCAAAAGGGCAGTTCAAAAGAATAGCACGTAACTGTACAAAAGTGGAAGACTATAGGAAACAGAGTAAAGTGATTAAAGGAAGGTTTGTGGAAAAAGGATATGAGGAGGAGGAGTTGGAAGAGTGCCATAGAAATTTGGAGGTTTTTACAACAGAGGGTGATTGTGGAAAAAAGTATAAGAAGGAGAGGGATTTTCGCTTCATGTTCATGACGCAATGTAATGCCAATGCAGGATTTAAAAAAAAAATAATTTAAAGAAACTGGGCAATACTGAAGAATGACCCCATTTTGGGGAAAGAGATACCTAGGAGGCCAGAAATAATATATAAAAAGGCCCCTAATCTGAACACACACTTAGTACATAGCGCGATTTCAACTGTCCCCAAAAAGAAAGATACGCAGAAATTCACATGGTGCGGCTTTTGTATCGGCTGTAAGAATAGAATCTTAAAAGAGAGAATACAGTCTGTGGGGGTACTAAAGTCCACAGTAAGTGGACAAGAGTTTAAAGTGAAAGGGGTTTTATCCTGTAAGAATGAGGGGGTGATATACGTACTGCCCTTGTGGCCTCCAGTACGTGGGAAGAACCCTCAGGAAACTGGAAGTTAGAATACAGGAACACCTCCGCAACATTAAAAAAGGTCTAACTACCCATAGTGTCTCTATGCATTTTAAGGAGTACCATTAGAAGAACCCAAGAGGTTTGAAGTTCATGGGAGTGGAATTGGTTAAACCCCACTGGCGGGGTGGTGACCCAGTTATGCAAATAAACAGAAGAGAGATCGAATGGATATACAAAATAGGCACCCTCCAACCTAAAGGGATGAATATAGAATTCGATCTCAAGCCGTGCCTGGTTTAGGTGTATTTGAGGTATTGGCATTGTATTGCGCCGGAGTAGTGGAGTAATGAATTGTCCAGAAGGGGAGGGAACTCACCTGGACGAGTGAATTCATGAATTAAGTATTTTTGTAGTCAGTCATTGATTGATCTAGCTGTGTTTAGAATATAACTCCCAAAGGGGAGAGTCAGCAAGACTGTTGGAAGACCATTTCAGGTGACTACCTCTTGAAGCTCATCAAGAGAATGCCAAGAGTGTGCAAAGCAGTAATCAAAGCAAAAGGTGGCTACTTTAAAGAACCTAGAATATGACATATTTTCAGTTGTTTCACACTTGTTTGTTATGTATATAATTCCACATGTGTTAATTCATAGTTTTGATGCCTTTATAGTCATGAAAATAAAGAAAACTCTTTGAATGAGAAGGTGTGTCCAAACTTTTGGTCTGTACTGTATATATATATGTATAGGAAAAGATGGCGGCACCGAACAAATAAGCGTGGGGCGAGTGCTATGTCCCAGGGCATGTGCTCAATGCCCAAATATAAAAAAGTAAAATCGGACAGCACTCCAAAAACAACAAAATTTTATTCACCCATGTGGCAAAAAGAAGCTACATTTTTGCTCAACAATAGAGCCTTTCTCAAGCAAAGAACACCATTGCAAAGTGAAATATATATAGACCAAACAATTCATCAAATCAATGTACATAATACAAAACATCAGTGTGTAATTCATTACATAATTGATCAATATACAAATATAAATTTTATATGGTGATCAAAACAGTGATCGATTACATAAGATATAGGAGAAAGTATGTGACAGTGTAATAAAAATGGTTGTGCTACATGATGTACAAAATTCATACATATATGGATCATAAAGTGCATATGTGCATAATAGTAAACAGCTGTGCGGATACTCCTGCGGTGGTGGCGATACATCGACGACATCTTCCTCATTTGGACAGGCAGTACAGCACAGTTGATTGACTTCCAGACTATGTTGAATAATGTGAACAAGGATTTACTATTTACTTTGGTATATTCTGATTCAGAGATTCAATTCTTGGATACTACAGTTAGAGTGCTTGATGGAAAGTTGGATACCTCTCTATTTCCTAAACCCATGGATAAGAATACTTTTTTACGTTATGATAGTAATCACCCGAGGAAAATGGTAAAACATCTTCCTTTCTCACAGTATCTTAGGGCCAAACGTATTGTCTCTGACCCTGTGGCTCTGGATGGTACTTTTGACATCATGACTGACAAATTTTTACAAAGAGGATATCCTTGTGGCTTATTACAATAACATATTAGTGAGGTCCGTAAGATGGATAGGAGAACCACCTTGATTAGGAATCCACCAAAAGATGCACAGAATAGAATCCCATTTATTTCTACATACTCTGAGTACAGTACAGTTATCCAACCTATTATTATACGTCATTGGGGTATACTACGTGGCTGCCTGGGCATGATACCCGAATTTAAGTCACAACCAGTCTTTTCATATCGCAGATCCAGGAATCTGTGGGATCAGCTTGTCCGTGCTGACATAGGCCCAAAAACCAAATTGAAACAGAGTTCATTGACACAGCGTAGCGTGGGTAGTTTCCCCTGCTTATGCTGTGTCAATTGCCTACACATCTGCAAAGGTAGCTTCTTTACACACCCAGTGACGGGCGTATCTTTTCCTATTCAGTATTATCTCACTTGTAATTTCAACTTCGTTGTTTATGTTTTAACATGCCCTTGTAAGCTTTTATATGTTGGTGAGTCCTCTACTGACCTTAAGATTTGAAAAACCTACAACAAAACACTGAGGCTATACAACTATGATTAAAAAACAATTTTATTGAGAATATATTTAAAAATACCATATACACAAAGAGATGACAGATGTAAAAATACTGAGTGCGGTACATAAATGGGAGATGTATATCATGAGTATGATTAAAAAGAGGTAAAAGGAGGGAATATTAAGAGAACACAAAATCGGCATCTATACATGTAAAGTGCCAAGTGCTATGCTGTTAATATGCAAAACAAGCCCTATTATATACCAAAGGCAATATCCCCAACCTGCCTACAAATACAAAATGACATACAATATACCAAGATTATGACATATATATATATATATATATATATATACAGTATATATATATATACGGACAATACCTCCAGTGCTAAGTGCGGTACACAGCTGGGAGATATATGTCATAAATATGACCAAAAAAGGAGGTATAGGAGGGGAATATTAAAGAGTAACCACTAAACAGGCGTCCATACTTATAAAGTGCCAAGTGCTGCGCAGAATATACAAAGCAAGCCCTGTTGCATACCAGAGGCAATATCCCAACCTACCTACAAACATAAAATATGTCAAAATTGGGGGCCGCAGGATGAAGGTGTTCCACCGAAACGCCCGTCGGGTTGTGCGGACTTTCTGATGAGATATCATCATTATATGGGTATGTCACAATTTTGATATATTTTATGTATATATATATATATATATATATATATATATTTGTGGGTAGGTTGGGATATTGCCTCTGGTATGCAACAGGGCTTGCTTTGTACATTCAGCGCAGCACTTGGCACTTTATAAGTATGGACGCCTGTTTAGTGGTTATTCTTTAACCACTTCAGCCCCCAGTGCTTAAACACCCTGAAAGACCAGGCCACTTTTTACACTTCTGACCTACACTACTTTCACCGTTTATTGCTCGGTCATGCAACTTACCACCCAAATGAATTTTACCTCCTTTTCTTCTCACTAATAGAGCTTTCATTTGGTGGTATTTCATTGCTGCTGACATTTTTACTTTTTTTGTTATTAATCGAAATTTAACGATTTTTTTGCAAAAAAATGACATTTTTCACTTTCAGTTGTAAAATTTTGCAAAAAAAAACGACATCCATATAGAAATTTTGCTCTAAATTTATAGTTCTACATGTCTTTGATAAAAAAAAAATGTTTGGGTAAAAAAAAAAATGGTTTGGGTAAAAGTTATAGCGTTTACAAACTATGGTACAAAAATGTGAATTTCCGCTTTTTGAAGCAGCTCTGACTTTCTGAGCACCTGTCATGTTTCCTGAGGTTCTACAATGCCCAGACAGTACAAACACCCCACAAATGACCCCATTTCTGAAAGTACACACCCTAAGGTATTCGCTGATGGGCATAGTGAGTTCATAGAACTTTTTATTTTTTGTCACAAGTTAGCGGAAAATTATGATTTTTTTTTTTTTTTCTTACAAAGTCTCATATTCCACTAACTTGTGACAAAAAATAAAAAGTTCTATGAACTCACTATGCCCATCAGCGAATACCTTGGGGTCTCTTCTTTCCAAAATAGGGTCACTTGTGGGGTAGTTATACTTCCCTGGCATTCTAGGGGCCCAAATGTGTGGTAAGGAGTTTGAAATCAAATTCTGTAAAAAATGACCTGTGAAATCCGAAAGGTGCTCTTTGGAATATGGGCCCCTTTGCCCACCTAGGCTGCAAAAAAGTGTCACACATCTGGTATCTCCGTACTCAGGAGAAGGTGGGGAATGTGTTTTGGGGTGTCATTTTATATATACCCATGCTGGGTGAGAGAAATATCTTGGCAAAAGACAACTTTTCCCATTTTTTTATACAAAGTTGTCATTTGACCAAGATATTTATCTCACCCAGCATGGGTATATGTAAAAAGACACCCCAAAACACATTCCTCAACTTCTCCTGAGTACGGGGATACCAGATGTGTGACACTTTTTTGCAAAAAAATATCTGAATGGAGCCTTACAGAGGGGTGATCAATGACAGGGGGGTGATCAATGACAGGGGGGTTGATCAATGACAGGGGGGTTGATCAATGACAGGGGGGTTGATCAATGACAGGGGGGTTGATCAGGGAGTCTATATGGGGTGATCACCACAGTCATTGATCACGCCCCTGTAAGGCTTCATTCAGACGTCCGGATGCGTTTTGCGGATCCGATCCATCTATCAGTGCATCCGTAAAAATCATGCGGACATCTGAATGGAGCTTTACAGGGGGGTAATCAATGACAGGGGGGCAGGGCTGGGACAAGGCCATTTGGTGCCCAGGGCGAAGATGGCAAACTGCGCCCCCCCCCCCCGTTTTTAAGAAAGAATCAATGTTGTTTCAAAACAAGAATATACTTAAAGCAATAGAACAAAGGACTGTGGGACTTTGAAAGTCACAGACACTATAAAGTTCCCCCCCATCATCATGTGCCAGTATAAAGTCCCCCCCATCATCATGTGCCAGTTTTGTAATAAGCCCCCCCAATGTGCCAGTAACACTATTGTAAAAAAAAACAAAAAAAAAAACACTTATACTTACCTAAGTGTCAGCGATGCAGCCTCTTCCTGTGTCCCACGCTGTAATGTAAGGCTCAGGCGGCACGATGACGTCATTGCGCCGGCCTCTGATAGGCTGCCGGCCTAGTGCCTGCAGCCAGGGGCGTACATAAAAATCACTGGGCCCCATAGCAGGAATCTAAATTGGGCCCCCATTCCCCTTTTATAGCCCCTCCCTTTGTTCCATGAACTATTCTTGCTGCTGCGTTTTATAATTTATGCCATCAGGGCCGGAATGGGATTACAAAACAGCCCTGGCACACAAAAGAGGTATAATAGATGCAGATGTATATTATATACAGCAGTGTACAGTTATGTGAGGTACGCGGTATAATAGATGCAGTGTGTACAGGTATATAGTATATTCCCTAGTGTTCTGATATGTGAGGTACAGGGTATAATAGATGCAGTGTGTACAGGTATATAGTATATACAGCAGTGTACTGATATGTGAGGTACGGGGTATAATATATGCAGTGTATACAGTATATACAGTAGTGTAATATGTGAGGTACGAGGTATAATAGATGCAGTGTGTACAGGTATATAGTAAATACAGCAGTGTATTGACACCTCGTACCTCACATATCAGTACACTGCTGTATATACTATATATCTGTACACACTGCATCTATTATACCTCGTACCTCACATATATAGTATATACAGAAGTGTACTGATATCTGTACACACAGCATCTATTATACCTCATACCTCACATATCAGTGCACTGCGGTATATACTATATATCTGAACATATTGCATGTATAATACTGTGTAATATATGCAGTGTGTGTGCATGTATGTGTGTGTATATATATATATATATATATATATATATATATACACAGAGCAGTGTATTGATGTGACACATAGAAGGTATAATACTGTAGATGCAGTGTTTATAGAAATATGTGGTCAGTTATGCATTATAGTCACTGTGAGGTACATGAGGTAGTGGTAACTGTCTGAAGTAGTATACATGAGTGAGCAATGAGTAAAAACAGGGCATGGAGGGGGGGGGGGGGGTAAATGATGAAAAGTGGAGGACCTCCTCTTACCTCTCCATTCCAGTCTGTATGGATCAATACAGAGCTGCTTGTGAACTTTTAATACTTGCTGTTAGGGGTTGAAGGACCTGTGATGATGTCATCACAGGTCCTGGCAGATGTACCTTTGAAACCTAGGAACTACACCATTTTTGGTGCAGTTCCTTTGCTAGATTCTGCAGGACCTGTGATGTTGAAGATGATGTCATCACAGGTCCTGGCAGATGCACTGTTCTAACCTGGGAACTACACTTTACACTGTGCAGTTCCCTTACAGGACCTGTGATGACATCATCAAAGGTCCTTTAGCTTTAGAAAGGTAAACAGGAGTAATTAGGGGGCGGGGCCTCTCCTCCACTTCGGTGCCTGCCTGCAGCCTATCAGAGGAAAGGGAAGGGACACGCCTCTCCCTCCCCTGCACCTCTGCTGGCACAGACAGTTTACAATGGAGATGAGCGCAATGGAAGCGCTCATCTCCCTGTGCCGCTGCTCACTTGGGGGGGGGGGGGTCATTTTAGTTGGGGGGGCACAGCATGATGTAGGGGGGGCCGTGGCCCCCTCTGGCCCCCCCCTGGCGACGCCACTGCTGCTGGCACTTCACCTGCGCCCCCCTCCTGTCCGCAAATGGTAGCGCCCAGGGCACCCGCTCCTTCGGCCCCTGCCTTGTACCAGCCCTGCAGGGGGGTGATCAGGGAGTCTATATGGGGTGATCACCACAGTCATTGATCATGCCCCTGTAAGGCTTCATTCAGACGTCCGGATGCGTTTTGCGGATCGGATCCATCTATCAGTGCATCCGTAAAAATCATGCGGACATCTGAATGGAGCTTTACAGGGGGGTGATCAATGACAGGGGGGTGATCAGGGAGTCTATATGGGGTGATCACCACAGTCATTGATCATGCCCCTGTAAGGCTTCATTCAGACGTCCGGATGCGTTTTGCGGATCGGATCCATCTATCAGTGCATCCGTAAAAATCATGCGGACATCTGAATGGAGCTTTACAGGGGGGTGATCAATGACAGGGGGGTGATCAGGGAGTCTATATGGGGTGATCACCACAGTCATTGATCATGCCCCTGTAAGGCTTCATTCAGACGTCCGGATGCATTTTGCGGATCGGATCCATCTATCAGTGCATCCGTAAAAATCATGCGGACATCTGAATGGAGCTTTACAGGGGGGTGATCAGGGAGTCTATATGGGGTGATCACCACAGTCATTGATCATGCCCCTGTAAGGCTTCATTCAGACGTCCGGATGCGTTTTGCGGATCCGATCTATCCATCAGTGGATCCGTAAAAATCATGCGGACGTCTGAATGGAGCTTTACAGGGGGTTGATCAATGACAGGGGTGTAATCAATGACAGGGGGGGTGATCAGGGAGTCTATATGGGGTGATAACCACAGTCATTGATCATGCCCCTGTAAGGCTTCATTCAGACGTCCGGATGCGTTTTGCGGATCCGATCCATCTATCAGTGGATCCGTAAAAATCATGCGGACATCTGAATGGAGCTTTACAGGGGGGTAATCAATGACAGGGGGGGTGATCAATGACAGGGGGGTGATCAAGGAGTCTATATGGGGTGATCAGGGGTGATCAGGGGTGATCAGGGGCTAATAAGGGGTTAATAAGTGACAAGGGGGGGGGTGTAGTGTAGTGTAGTGGTGCTTGGTGGGACTTTACTGAGCTACCTGTGTCCTCTGGTGGTCGATCCAAACAAATGGGACCACCAGAGGACCAGGTAGCAGGTATATTAGACGCTGTTATCAAAACAGCGTCTAATATACCTGTTAGGGGTTAAAAAAAACACATCTCCAGCCTGCCAGCGAACGATCGCCGCTGGCAGGCTGGAGACCAACTCTCTTACCTTCCGTTCCTGTGAGCGCGCGCGCCTGTGTGCGCGCGTTCACAGGAAATCTCGCCCATCGCGAGATGACGCATATATGCGTGACTCTGCGCAGGGCTGCCACCTCCGGAACGCGATCCTGCGTTAGGCGGTCCGGAGGTGGTTAATATTCCCCTCCTATACCTCCTTTTTTGGTCATATTTATGACATATATCTCCCAGCTGTGTACCGCACTTAGCACTGAAGGTATTGTCCGTATATATATATACAGTCATGGCCAAAAGTTTTGAGAATGACACAAATATTAGTTTTCACAAAGTTTGCTGCTAAACTGCTTTTAGATCTTTGTTTCAGTTGTTTCTGTGATGTAGTGAAATATAATTACACGCACTTCATACGTTTCAAAGGATTTTATCGACAATTACATGACATTTATGCAAAGAGTCAGTATTTGCAGTGTTGGCCCTTCTTTTTCAGGACCTCTGCAATTCGACTGGGCATGCTCTCAATCAACTTCTGGGCCAATTCCTGACTGATAGCAACCCATTCTTTCATAATCACTTCTTGGAGTTTGTCAGAATTAGTGGGTTTTTGTTTGTCCACCCGCCTCTTGAGGATTGACCACAAGTTCTCAATGGGATTATGATCTGGGGAGTTTCCAGGCCATGGACCCAAAATGTCAATGTTTTGGTCCCCGAGGCACTTAGTTATCACTTTTGCCTTATGACACGGTGCTCCATTGTGCTGGAAAATGCATTGTTCTTCACCAAACTGTTGTTGGATTGTTGGAAGAAGTTGCTGTTGGATGGTGTTTTGGTACCATTCTTTATTCATGGCTGTGTTTTTGGGCAAAATTGTGAGTGAGCCCACTCCCTTGGATGAGAAGCAACCCCACACATGAATGGTCTCAGGATGCTTTACTGTTGGCATGACACAGGACTGATGGTAGCGCTCACCTTTTCTTATCCGGACAAGCCTTTTTCCAGATGCCCCAAACAATCGGAAAGAGGCTTCATCGGAGAATATGACTTTGCCCCAGTCCTCAGCAGTCAATTTACCATACTTTCTGCAGAAGATCAATCTGTCCCTGATGTGTTTTTGGAGAGAAGTGGCTTCTTTGCTGGCCTTCTTGACACCAGGCCATCTTCCAAAAGTCTTCGCCTCACTGTGCGTGCAGATGCGCTCACACCTGCCTGCTACCATTCCTGAGCAAGCTCTGCACTGGTGGCACTCCGATCCCGCAGCTGAATCCTCTTTAGGAAACGATCCTGGCGCTTGCTGGACTTTCTTTGACGCCCTGAAGCCTTCTTAACAAAAATTTAACCTCTTTCCTTGAAGTTCTTGATGATCCTATAAATTGTTGATTGAGGTGCAATCTTAGTAGCCACAATATCCTTGCCTGTAAAGCCATTTTTATGCAACGCAATGATGGCTGCACACGTTTCTTTGCAGGTCACCATGGTTAACAATGGAAGAACAATGATTTCAAGCATCACCCTCCTTTTAACATGTCAAGTCTGCCATTTTAACCCAATCAGCCTGACATAATGATCTCCAGCCTTGTGCTCGTCAACATTCTCACCTGAGTTAACAAGACGATTACTTAAATGATCTCAGCAGGTCCTTTAATGACAGCAATGAAATGCAGTGGAAAGTTTTTTTTGGGATTAAGTTAATTTTCATGGCAAAAAAGGACTATGCAATTCATCTGATCACTCTTCATAACATTCTGGAGTATATGCAAAATGATATTATAAAAACTTAAGCAGCAACTTTTCCAATTTCCAATATTTATCTAATTCTCAAAACTTTTGGCCACGGCTGTATATATATATATATATATATATATATATACATATATTTTTGGGTAGGTTGGGATATTGCCTCTGGTATGCAACAGGGCTTGCTTTGTACATTCAGCGCAGCACTTGGCACTTTATAAGTATGGATGCCTGTTTAGTGGTTACTCTTTAATATTCCCTTCCTATACCTCCTTTTTTGGTCATATTTATGACATATATCTCCCAGTTGTGTACCGCACTATGTCATAATCTTGGTATATTGTATGTCATTTTGTATTTGTAGGCAGTTTGGGGATATTGCCTTTGGTATATAATTGGGCTTGTTTTGCATATTACCAGCATAGCACTCGGCACTTTTGTGGTCTCTTAATATTCCCTCCTCTTACCTCTTTTTGGTCATACTCATGATATACATCTCCCATTTATGTACCACACTCAGTATTTTTACGTCTGTCATCTCTTTGTGTATATGGTATTTTTTATATATTCTCAATAAAATAGTTTTTTTAATCATAGCTGTATAGCCTCTGTGTTTTGTTGTAGGTTTTTCTAGTAATTATGGCTGAGTTAGCTTTGAGGCGTCCGCAGGTGACTTATTGCTCTCAATTTATTAATATTTTCTTTTGTTGTAACCTATTTTGGTTTAAACATGACCTTAAGACTCGCCTCAATAATCACCGTTATACGATACGAAAAAAAAATGCTATGATCTACCTGTACCTAAACACTTTTCGGATTTGGGGCACTCTGAACGTGATCTTAAATGTTGGATTATTGATCATGTTCCCTTACCCAGGAGAGGTTGTAACAGATAATTTTTATTGAAAAAAAGATAGATGTATTGGATACATACTCTGAACTGTCTTAAACCTTATCGTCTCAACATTGAATATAACCCTTGGAGTGTAATTTGATTGGTGGCTTGCCTGTCCCTCTCTTGGCTCTGCTCTGTTCCTGTATAGTGGTTATGTTGAGCTGGAACAAAAAAATGCTATGATCTACCTGTACCTAAACACTTTTCGGATTTGGGGCACTCTGAACGTGATCTTAAATGTTGGATTATTGATCATGTTCCCTTACCCAGGAGAGGTTGTAACAGATAATTTTTATTGAAAAAAAGATAGATGTATTGGATACATACTCTGAACTGTCTTAAACCTTATCGTCTCAACATTGAATATAACCCTTGGAGTGTAATTTGATTGGTGGCTTGCCTGTCCCTCTCTTGGCTCTGCTCTGTTCCTGTATAGTGGTTATGTTGAGCTGGAACACGTATTAATATATTATGTTTATACAGAAAAGTAATTATTTTTTCCCTCTTTCCTTTTTTCCAGTATACATGGATTATGATGTAGGAGAACTGGGAGATGAGAACATGCGTACCCATCAGTTGGACCTGTAAAAACCCTTTTTTTATTGTCACTATGTTTTTATCCCAGGTGTGTTTATGGTGTATTCAATGCGCATACATGTTTGCTGTCCATCAGGAAATCTCTTAGCTTGGCTGCGATATACTGGTACCACTTGGTACACTCACTCAATGTGTACGGCACTAACATGTTGTACACGTTTGTCTAAGGTGCCCACTTTGGTGAGGTTTCACCCCTCTGAAGAGGCGTGTCCTCTCCTCTATGTGGTGTACGTGTTATCAGTTTCCTTTGAGTCTTTTCAGTTCCATATTGGCTTGCATTAACATTTTGGGCAGCTCGCCAGATTCTAATATGGCGATGCTGTTCTGTTACGCTTATGCGCACACGGATACTACCACCTAATAGATACTGTACATAAGATGACTGTGTGGAGAGCGGGTGTGAGGTGCGCATGCTTTGAATATCGCTGCAGGTCATTTCCTGCTTCCAAACAACGATGACGTAACCTGGAGCATGCGTACTGTGACAAACCGCACGCCGAGTGTGACGTTACAACACACGAGACTTCTGATCCACCTGTTGGGTATAATTATATGTTTTCCTCCCCTTTGTTCTCCGCTCCTTGATTATGTTTTTATATTGGAGTATCAACACAGCTGTTTACTATTATGCACATATGCACTTTATGATCCATATATGTATGAATTTTGTACATCATGTAGCACCGCCATTTTCATTACACTGTCACATACTTTCTCTTATATCTTATGTAATCGATCACTGTTTTGATCACCATATAAAATTTATATTTGTAGATTGATGAATTATGTAGTTAAATACACACTGATGTTTTGTATTATGTACATTGATTTGATGAATTGTTTGGTCTATATATATTTCACTTTGCACTGGTGTTCTTTGCTTGAGAAAGGCTCTATTGTTGAGCCGAAACGTCGCTTCTTTTTGGCACATGGGTGAATAAAATATCGTTGTTTTTGGAGTGCTGTCCAATTTTATATATATATATATATATATATATATATATAAAATTTTTAATAAAATACACTTATGCAGTGTTATGCTTCATTTACCCAATTTTTTTTATTTTATTTTATCTGTTATAATTTTGCTTTACTTGGGTTTTGGGTGGCCCTGGTGTGGTTCTTACTAAAACTAGGTGGGGACTGCATGTGGGCTTCCCTTTTCAAATGGTCTTGTGCAGTTCACATTGTACAGGACTGATTGAGGACTCTAATTAAATTTTATTATTTTATTATTTTCTTGTTTGTTTTAATCAGGATTTAGGTTACGAACATAGTGTTGTCTGTCGTCCTGAACAGGATGCCTGACTTCCATGTTGACCTCTCCACATGGTTGGGTGTATAAATCTATATATACATTTTTATTTGATGTTACTTCTTGACAACTATGAAATGATACTGTGCACATGAGATTTTTATAGAATGAAAGCTTTTCATTTTTCAATATAAACTGTGGTATATATAATATTCTTGAAGCCATTGATCCTCCTTCGATGCGATCATATTATTGCATCACATATTTCGTTATGTAATGCGGAAGCAATGTGCCAACATGCGCTGTTAACCAGACGGGATGCTATATTGGATCCATGCTGGTAAGTTCTTGGCCCCCTCCATTATGTTTTTAATCGGTACACCGGATATTTAAATGACAAAATTGCTTTTTGACATTTTTTTTATCTGGAATTGTGATGAATTAAGGAGATAATATGAATTCACATACTTTAATGGAAGTTAATAATCTCTTAACAGTATGGATACTTGTATATTATTGATATTTTTTTTACGTTTTTTTTATGTTTAGACACAATAAGAATTAAACACATTAAATCTAATTCAATTTTTAATAGTTTTCATTAAATGATCACATGAATTTGTATTTGTAATTGGCACCATTCACTTTTGTCACTGCTTGAGAAAGGTCCTATTGTGTGGACTGAAACGTCGCTTTTGGTTGAATAAACACACATTTTCTTAAATGCTGTGCCGTGTTATGTGTATATATATATATATATATATACAGTATATATATATATATATATATATATATATTTTATAATTTCTTGTGAGCTTTACATTCTTAAAAATCCTTTGAAATACAAAAATGGCAAAGGAATATATTGCAATTTGTATGCATGGGAACACATTCCTGCTGCCAACAAAGAACATATTGCTGTCAGAGGTGTATAAGTTTTTTTGGGGGGCTTCCTGGGAACATATTCCTGCTACAAACAAAGAACCAACTCCAGTCTGTTCTGACCGAGTTTGGCCAAGCTATTTGTAGGCCTTATACTACACCATTACTATTTACCTGCTGTTGTCTGTCCTGATGAGTGTGGTGAAGCTATGTGTAGGCCTTATACTACATCATTACCATTTCCCTACTGATGTCTGTCCGGATGAGTTTGGGCGAGCTATGTGTAGGACTTATACTACACCTTTTACCATGTACCTGCTGCTGCTACTGTCTGTCCTGATCCTGCTGAGTTTTGTGTTACTCTACCATTACCTTTACCTGCTGCTGCTGTCTGTCCTGATCCATATGAGTTTGCCCCAGGACTAAATGGGCCTTCCTGCAACCTTATAGTTTAAAATTAATCAAAAACATAACAATATCTAAAAAAGAAAGCACACGTTAGAACGTAAATAAATATTTATTAACAATGTTGATGAACAAATATGCCTTTAAGGCAACTTTTTTAGTTGTTTATGGAGGTCCAGCAACTCCTGGATACCCTTACGGTGCAGCTCCTCCAGCTGATGCACCTTCTTATCCAGATGCCGCTGATGTAACCTCCTTTGCTGCTCCTGTATTATCCTTTGCTGGGCACTGATCTCCAGCATTGCTCTTTGGTCGACCTGCTGCAGCTGCCAAATTTTTTTATTTTTATTTACCGAGTACTGTTAGGATTTAAAAAAATATAAAAATTACTTTCAATTAAGATTAAGAGGCAATTAGTGCATTGTGTGTAGTATTTGTTAAAGCACTGAAGATTTACATTAAAATTCATTAGTTAATGATATTTATGATGATTATATAGTGTGGCAATGTGAACATTGAGGTGTTGTTTCCCCAGGTTCCAGTCCGGGATTTGAGGCATGCTCATGTCCAGTGATCCTATTTAATCCTGCTACTGGATCTTGGGTGTGGCTCACTCTGGAGAGTCTGTGTGCAGCAGAGGCCTGGGAAGGCTCTGTCTGTGTGGTCTCAGCTGGGCAAGGCTGAGGGACCACGAGGCTGGGAGATAGCCTGGAGTTGGGGGGACTACTGAGCCCCAATCCCCCACAAGAAACAGTGAACTAGAGACAGTGGGCATACTGTGCTCTGTACAGCCAGGAGGCTGTGGGACATTGGCTGACAAAGCTGCGCGAGTTCACAGGGTGTGAACTGTGACCTAGGTGAGTCAGGAAACTCTGTGTTAGTTAGAGCCTAGCCGGGCAAGTATTTTATATGGATGTCACATGTGTTAGGTGAAGCTGCGACTTCATGATGACCTATATTGGTTGGAGTGTAAAATAAATGCACTGTTTGGACCTGAAACCTGGTGTCCTAAAGTCGTATCTGTGAGAATGACCCCCGAATAAGAGGCGATCCTTTACAATAGTTTGCTAGTTAGTGATAGTTCAGTATAGTATAATGTTATTCAGTTGGTTATTTAGTGCTAGTGCAGTACAGTATAATTGTATTTAGATGGCTAGTTTGTGATCGTTATGTAAAGTATAATGTTATTTAGTTGTTTAATTAATCGTTTTTATGTAGATTACATAGTTAGTGTCCAGTATTGTTGTTTCCTATTACTGTAGTGTGTGGTGTCCCCTCATTTTTGGCCTTTTGTTTATATTGCTGTGTGCACATATTTACCCTCCTGGCGTGGGCCGGTGACAACCTCCTCCTCCTCTTCTTCCTAATCAAGATCTGTGGGGGGGGGGGGGAGGTGGCTGCAGAGAGGGACCAGCCTCTTCGGCCTTCACTTCCACCATTTCACCAACATCAGGTGGTGGTGGAGCATCTGCATGCTTGGAGGGTCCAGCATGCTCTCCCTCCTTATCCTCCTCCAATGCCAAGACCACAACCACCACCACCACCATATGCTCTGTAGAAGGCATGCGCCGTACAGAGGGAACTGGAACCCCTGTAATCACACAATGCTCATAATTTAGACAAACAACTCAGAACTCATAACAAATTCAAATTCACCCATTAATGACCGGGCCATTTTTCTCCTTTCTGCCCAGGCAATTTTGAGCAAATCTGACATGTGTCACTTTATGTGGTAGTAACTTTAAAACGCTTTTACTTATCCAGGCCATTATGAGACTGTTTTCTCATCACATATTGTATTTCATGACAGTGAAGAAATCCAGTTACAAAATTTCAATAGTATTTTTTTTTAAATACAAAATTTGATCACTCGGTATCACGCTTTTTGTGATGTAAGGTGTCAAAAAATAGCTTTTTTGAGACAGTTTATATTTTCTTTTTATTATGGTGTTCACCTGAGAGGTCAGGTCATGTGATATTTTTATACTGCTGGTTATTACAGACATGGCGATACCTAATATGTATATATTTTTTTTGTATTTTATTATTACACAATAATAGCATTTTTGAACCAAAATAAATCATGTTTTAATGTCTCCATATTCTGAGAGCCATATTTGTTTTATTTTTTGGAAAATTGTCTTAGGTAGGGGCTCATTTTTTGCGGGATGAGGTGACGGTTAAATTGGTAGTATTTTGGGGGTCATACGCCATTTTGATTGCTTCGTGTTGCACTTTTAGTGATGCAATGTGACAAAAAAAAGGTTTATTCAGCACAAATTTTTTTTTAAACAACGTTCACCTGAGGGGTTAGGTCATCTGATATTTTTATAGAGCCAGTCGATACGGATGCGGCGATACATAATATGTCTACTTTTCTTTTCTCCAATATTTTTTTCAATTTTATTTTTTATTTTGGAAAAAGAACGCTTTTTTTTCTTGAAAATGATATTTTTTTGTTTAAAAGATATATTTTTTTAACTTTTTTTTTCAGTTTATTTTTTGTCCTCCTCTGGGACTTCAACTTTTGGGGGTCTGATCCCCTTTACAATGCATTACAATACTTCTGTATTGTAATGCATTGGCTGTAAGTGTATTACCAGTGTAATACAGGGGGCTGGATTTCACAGGCCCTCCCAGAAGGCAGCCACGATGCCTAAGGAAGGCATCGGGCTACCTTCCCTGCCATCGGGTCCCCGTCACAGCAGCGCTGGGACCCGATGGACACCAGGCACATGTCTGAAGCTCCCACATGCCGCGGTCGGCGCTGACCGCGGCCGTGCAAGGGGTTAATGCGCTAGCATCGGTGATTTCACCAATGCCGGCGCATACAGCAGGGGTCCGGCTATCAATGTCTGCCAGACCCCTGCCCCCGATCACCATGCAGTACATTTACGTCACTGCACCTTAAGTCACGTCCAGATCTGACGTACTTGTACGTCATCGGGCGTTAAGGAGTTAAGTGGGGGATTTATCTAATGTAATGATGTACGGGACCTTTTACTGGAATACAGAATGATGATTGCAGTTTATGTGATATATACACACACACACATATACAGGTGAAACTCGAAAAATTTGAATATCATGCAGTAGTCCATTTATTTCAGTAATGCAAATTAATAGGAATTGCATTAATGCAGCTTAAAATTTGAGTTTTGTGAAAAGTTTCAATATTCTAGGATCAAAGTGTCACACTCTAGTCTGCTATTTAATCCATACCGTCTGAACAAATAATACCTCAAAATTGAGACTTTGGGGTTTCATAAGCTGAAAGCCATAATCATCCAAATTATAACAAATAAAGGTTTGAAATATCTCTCTTTGCATGTAATGAGTCTATCTCATATGTTAGTTTCACCTTGTAAGTTGCATTACTGAAACAAATGAACTTTGCACGATATTCTAATTTTTTACATTTTACCTGTATATATTTCTGTGTGTGGAAAACGTACAAAATCAGCCGGTTAAATCATACATCTTTACTTCAGTGTGTGTATAAATATATTATATATATATATATATATATATACACATACATACTCATGGCGAGGTAGAGATGTATGATGTAACCGGCTGATTTGCTACATGTCACACCAGTTAATAAGTATTCATTTGTAAAGGGATGAAATACTTATTTTCATAACTATATACAGTACAGACCAAAAGTTTGGACACACCTTCTCATTCAAAGAGTTTTCTTTATTTTCAGGACTATGAAGGCATCAAAACTATGAATTAACACATGTGGAATTATATACATAACAAACTAGTGTGAAACAACAGAAAATATGTAATATTCTAGGTTCTTCAAAGTAGCCACCTTTTGCTTTGATTACTGCTTTGCACACTCTTGGCATTTTCTTGATGAGCTTCAAGAGGTAGTCCCCTGAAATGGTTTTCACTTCACAGGTGTGCCCTGTCAGGTTTAATAAGTGGGATTTCTTGCCTTATAAATGGGGTTGGGACCATCAGTTGCGTTGAGGAGAAGTCAGGTGGATACACAGCTCATAGTCCTACTGAATAGACTGTTAGAATTTGTATTATGGCAAGAAAAAAGCAGCTAAGTAAAGAAAAACGAGTAGCCATCATTACTTTAAAAAATGAAGGTCAGTCAGTCAGCCGAAAAATTGGGAAAACTTTGAAAGTAAGGGCTATTTGACCATGAAGGAGAGTGATGGGGTGCTGCGCCAAATGACCTGGCCTCCACAGTCACCGGACCTGAACCCAATCGAGATGGTTTGGGGTGAGCTGGATCGCAGAGTGAACGCAAAAGGGCCAACAAGTGCTAAGCATCTCTGGGAACTCCTTCAAGACTGTTGGAAGACCATTTCAGGGGACTACCTCTTGAAGCTCATCAAGAGAATGCCAAGAGTGTGCAAAGCAGTAATCAAAGCAAAAGGTGGCTACTTTGAAGAACCTAGAATATGACATATTTTCAGTTGTTTCACACTTGTTTGTTATGTGTATAATTCCACATGTGTTAATTCATAGTTTTGATGCCTTCATAGTCATGAAAATAAAGAAAACTCTTTGAATGAAAAGGTGTGTCCAAACTTTTGGTCTGTACTGTATATATATATATACATTACAGAGTGTTGGCGTGAGATACAAAAGTAATGTAAGCATTGTACCTGGGCATTTTCTGTCACAGATCTCTCTGATCCCCTCCGATTTCCTCCTCTTCAAATCGGACAATTTTTTTAATATGGCCATCTTAGGGTGATTGCCCATAAACTTCCTTTTGAGCTCAGAATGGATCTCACTAACAATGGCCTGCTTCTCAGTGTGGAGCTGGGTCCGGTCATAGCCCCGCTCCAACATGCGCTGCAGGATAAAGATTAAGCATATAATCCCAATTTTATTTTAATACAAGTAATGTAAATAATGTCCTCAGCAAAACATCAAAAAGTATTTTGTCTTCGAAGGGAAAATATTAGGATTTAATGTTACCGTTATAAGATTGGATTGTATTGCGATTTTATGTGTGTGGCGTCTGAGCAATTGGATATTGGCCAGTTGAGCAGAGATGTACCTGTCTAGTGAAGTGACGGTACGGAATAGGGTGTACAGCTGGTTCGCCTCCCCGTGGTGCACCCTGGGTAACTCTAAATGAACCAGCAAATACTGGCGGTAAGACAAAGAAAGCTTCTCCTGAGTCCTCAGCAACAGGACACAAACTCTAATCTATAGACTGTGTGTATGTGTGGTATATAGTGTGCGACAGGAAAATGGATGTGCAATGTGCATGTGAGAGATATTTCTATGCTGTCCATACGTACATGCTACAGACATAGTGCTGTGATGTTACAACAATACTTAATGCACCAATCAGTAATATCTACTTAGACCTGATAAAAAGTGAAGTTACATGTATGGCGAAAAAAAATTCGGATTATAAGTGGCGATTTTCGCAATGACTAATATTTTATAACACTATATCTGCATATAAAGTGATTGGTCTGACATGCATGTGAAATGTAATCAAATACAATGGTGTAATGTGAAATTACTTACAGTGATCAGGAGTTCTTCCTCACTGTCTCGAAAATTGCTTCCGACCATCTTTTCCAATCGCCTCAAACTTTGGGTAGTTCGAAACAGTTGCTAGGCCACGCCCCTTTTTGCACATGCGTATTAAGCGAATTTTACATTGCTATTTTATTAATGGGAAAAAAAAGGGACGAAGATAGCGAATTCATGAATATATGACGAATATTCTGCCATATATTCGCGAAATATCCTGAAATCGAATATTGCCCCTGCCGCTCAACACTATGCAAAACCCCTTAGCTAGAAACATCAGACCAGTAATCCAAAAAGTATCGCCAAAATGTAGACTTGCCATCTTACTCAAGAAACAAAATTTGAAAGAGTAAAACTATAGCGACAATTTATTAATGCCCCAGTACGGATTTTGGTAAGTAACACAAATGATGTCTCAGGATATTTGTTAATTCATATTTTGTTTTTTTGGTATTTTATGTAAATGTTTCATGTTACTTTATGGATGTAGTTTGATTTTCTGTTTTAATAATTATTATTTTAACAGAAAATCCAAAAACACTGTTCTGCATAAAATAGATGAAATTAAAAATCATCTTTATTAGTTGATCAATATTAAAAGATAATAAAAAGGTCACAGAATTCATGTTTTATCCTCTTTAGGGTGCAGTCACACGACCATATATACAGTCAGGTCCATAAATATTGGGACATCGACACAATTCTAACATTTTTGGCTCTATACACCACCACAATGGATTTGAAATGAAACGAACAAGATGTGCTTTAACTGCAGACTGTCAGCTTTAATTGGAGGATATTTACATCCAAATCAGGTGAACGGTGTAGGAATTACAACAGTTTGTATATGTTCCTCCCACTTGTTAAGGGGCCAAAAGTAATGGGATAATTGGCTTCTCAGCTGTTCCATGGCCAGGTGTGTGTTATTCCCTCATTATCCCAATTACAATGAGCAGATAAAAGGTCCAAAGTTCATTTCAAGTTTGCTATTTGCATTTGGAATCTGTTGCTGTCAACTCTCAAAATGAGATCCAAAGAGCTGTCACTATCAGTGAAGCAAGCCATCATTAGGTTTAAAAAACAAAACAAACCCATCAGAGAGATAGCAAAAACATTAGGTGTGGCCAAAACAACCGTTTGGAACATTCTTAAAAATAAGGAACGCACTGGTGAGCTCAGCAACACCAAAAGACCCGGAAGACCACGGAAAACAACTGTGGTGGATAACCGAAGAATTCTTTCCCTGGTAAAGAAAGCACCCTTCAGAACAGTTGGCCAGATCAAGAACACTCTCCAGGAGGTAGGTGTA
This sequence comes from Bufo bufo, assembly GCF_905171765.1. Classification (NCBI taxonomy): domain Eukaryota; kingdom Metazoa; phylum Chordata; class Amphibia; order Anura; family Bufonidae; genus Bufo; species Bufo bufo. Next base: position 317,364,163 of record NC_053392.1, read on the forward strand.
TGTGTGTAAAAGTCAACAATCAAGAGAAGACTTGACCAGAGTGAATACAGAGGGTTCACCACAAGATGTAAACCATTGGTGAGCCTGAAAAACAGGAAAGCCAGAGTAGAGTTTGCCAAACGACATCTAAAAAAGCCTTCACATCTCTGAAACAACATCATATGGACAGATGAGACCAAGATCAACTTGTACCAAAGTTATGGGAAGAGAAGAGTATGGAGAAGGAAAGGAACTGCTCATGATCCTAAACATATCACCTCATCAGTGAAGCATGGTGGTGGTAGTGTCATGGTGTGGGCATGTATGGCTGCCAATGGAACTGGTTATCTTATATTTATTGATGATGTAACTGCCGACAAAAGCAGCAGGATGAATGCTGAAGTGTTTCGGGCAATATTATCTGCTCATATTCAGCCAAATGCTTCAGAACTTATTGGACGGTGCTTCACAGTGCAGATGGACAATGTCCCAAAGCATACGGCAAAAGCAACCAAAGAGTTTTTTAAGGGAAAGAAGTGGAATGTTATGCAATGGCCAAGTCAATCACCTGACCTGAATCCGATTGAGCATGCATTTCACTTGCTGAAGACAAAACTGAAGGAAAAATGCCCCAAGAACAAGCAGGAACTGAAGACAGTTGCAGTAGAGGCCTGGCAGAGCATCACCAGGGATGAAACCCAGCGTCTGGTGATGTCTATGCATTCCAGACATCAGGCTGTAATTGACTGCAAAGGATTTGCAACCAAGTATTAAAAAGTGAAAGTTTGATTTATAATTATGTCCAATTACTTTTGGTCCCTTAACATGTGGGAGGCACATATGCAAACTGTATTATTCCTACACCGTTCACCTGATTTGGATGTAAATACCCTCAAATTAAAGCTGACAGTCTGCAGTTAAAGCACATCTTGTTTGTTTCATTTCAAATCCATTGTGGTGGTGTATAGAGCCAAAAATCTTAGAATTGTGTTGATGTCCCAATATTTATGGACCTGACTGTAGTTTGTGATCCACGTGACGTCTGTAGTTTGTGATCTACGTGTGTCTGCATTTTTTGAGGCCCTAATGAAATGAATGGTTTGATCTGCAAAAAATGCGGATTGGATGCCCTGCAAAAATACCGTTGTGTGGATGGGTCCTCTTACAGATAGGGGAATGTTTATTATGACTGGCGTTTTAGACGCCAGTCTTAATTACCCCTATATCTGGAGGTGGATCAAAGAAGTAATGTAGAAGTGCCAACCTCTACATAACTTTGATGTATCCACCACCACCTGGTTTTGGCTCAAAATCACTGAGCAAAACACTGACGTGGGAATAAGGCCTAAAGCAGGTGTAGAAATTGATGGTAAGACAGTCCTGCTGACCCATCCTCTTCCCCGTCCATGTCACGGCCCCTTTTTTAGACCTGGTGTAAGCAAGGCAAAATTGCAGATCCTGCCACAACATGGCATGCGACAGAATCTGCGCCAGATATACGCCAGAAAAGTGACGTGAATCTGTTCGTAAATTACCCCCATAATTTGTGCTTCTTTTTAGAATTTTTTGCTTTAAATACATTTTAAGTTTGTCATTATCTTCTGATATACTGTATAACATACCCGGTTTTGCATAATGGGCCTTGAATATCGGTGCAACAGTGTTTTGGGTGGGGAAATAGATTTTTGGGGTGGGTTGTATTTTGTGCATTTTTTATTTTTATACTAGTCTGTCCCTCAAAGGTCAGAATACTGTACTTTTTCACAGACCCAGTTACAGTGTAAATCTTCCCAGTGCAAGTGAGAATTATCACTGTTTGGGCTGTGCTGGTTCTAGTTACCCAGTACCGGTACCCTGGCAATCATGTGACCAGTCACATGACCTCTTTGACCAATAGAGGGAGTGGGAGCACTGCTTAGTGTATCCTATATACAGCTGTCATGCCCCGTCCTGACGGTGTGCGGAGGTCGGCCAGAATAGCAGCACGAGTTTAGTGTTTTGTTTTGAGCTGTGCTGGATCCGCCTCCCATCAGGTGCACTGGGTGGGGTTATGAGTTTAAATAGCACTCTACCCCAGTGCTCTGAGCGGATTATATTAATCACTTTGGTCTTGGAAGCTAGAAAGAAAGGTTGTCTGTTCCAGCGCAGAGAGATAAGTGTGCTTTCTTGTTTGATTGTTTGGTGTCATCTCTCCCATCCAGGTTCTGTGCGAGCAGGCTGCTCCTATTTCCCCTCTTCACCATCTCAGGGAATTTAGGGTGTTTCAGTCCAGGCACGAGGACACATCATACCTACCACAAAGGTCTGCATGTTGGCTGAGCAGTGCAGGGAGAGAGGTCAGGGATAAGTTAGGAGGTGACCCTTCCCCTGCCTCTCGCCTAGAGCCTGGTTGGTGGTTTAACTGTTAATCTGAGTGCACGTCAGCCGTGACAACAGCGCTTTAAGTTTCCTATCAGTATGTCTATGGAGTATGGGAGAAGAACATACTGTACAAACTCCATGCAGATGTTTTTTCTTGGTCGGATTCAATCTTTGGACCCCAGTGCTGTAATGGACTAGTGCTAACCACTGAGCCACCATGCTACTCACTTAGCACTGTGTATGACATAATCAAGACAGAAGCAGTGAAACCCAGTTCCATCTTCTCTATAGGGCAGGGATGGACAACCTGAGGCTCTCCAGCTGTAGCAAAACTACAATTCCCAGCATGCCCAGACTGCCTACAGCTATCAGCCTATGGCAGGGCATGGTGGGAGTTGTAGTTTTACAACAGCTGGAGAGCCGCAGGTTGTCCATGTCTGCTATAGGGTCTCCAGCAGTTTTGCACAACAGGGAACCTACCAGCAAGATTCCCAATCATTTAAGCAGCCGGTTAATGCCTGCAACATAAATATGCTATGGAAAGGACTTTAGGGACCTGGACTGTCCCCTGAAAATATATGGTGGGCCATTCCATAACTGGCTAATTAAGATGGAGAAATTAATTCAGTATATGATGGCATGTACAAATGCCAACTCATGTGCCCATGGAAATGGACTTTTCGCATGATGAACATGCAAAACACAGACATCATATCGATGCCAGACGGAAGGCGTATTAGCCCCTATTGGTTGGACATCTTAACTACTGGCAACCCAGAGTGAAAACTTGCAGCTGAGAATGCACAATCAGAGCTAATGATATTCAGGGCACATCAAACACAATGGAGACCGCATGCACGCTAAATATAAATAACACATATAAACCAGGATAAAGAATACAAAGAATAAAATAGGTTAACACAAAAATACTACTATACATTTCTCATCTACATTTACTGTGCTGGTAACGTCAGTCATTTCAGGCTGAGAGTTGTATTTTCCAAGGAGACACTGACAAGAAGTCCAGAAAAATGTTAGCCCCCTAATCACTACTTTATCTCACATGTCTTAAATTCTGAAACCCCCCAGAAACATTTACATATTTGTCACTGATCTTAGCAGCTCATTTTATAAGTTGCGCTTCCCTAAGCTGCTTAGTTAAGGTTTAGTGTTATTTTACATTCTCTGGGGCTGTAATATTTGTGCATTGTGCGCTGAGCTGAGATAATGTAGTAGGTTTCCCGAGATATCACAATGAGTTGTGCCAAATAACAAACTCGGATCTGCCGCTCATTATTTTTTTTTTCTCTGGCCAAAGGTATATTGTATAATGTGTTTTTTTCCCTATACAAATGCGGCATTCATTCTCTGCTGTTTGCTTTGAATATTTGAACAGGTGACATTCCCTGTGAGTGCTTGATAGCGTAAATGCATATTTGTAGAGTAATAAAATGTAAAAAAAATTGTATATAAAGAGGATGTTTGTGCTGAAAATGTAAACAGCAGAGCAATAATTGTTAGGATGAACATATTTTTTATTTTTTTTGTATATTCATTGATGCATTAAGCATGGAGAGATTAAAATGGCTTTAATAAACAAATACATTTTAGCTATCTTATTCAACAGATTGCAATGCTGAAATTTCCTCAAAGGCACAAAGTCAACAAAGGCAGAAGACTGGAGTGTCAGCTTTTTTTTATTTTTTTATTATTATTCTAATAAATGCTTTTTTTTGTGCTTCCTCTAAAATACCAAATCATTGTGAATGTTAATGTAATATTCCAAGCACATATTTTTGGGACTTCCTTCTTTTTTTTCCAAACTGCGCTCAAGTGGAACATACACTTATTTCTGCAACAAAAATCTTCCTAAGCGATTGGCAAAATGAATAGCATCAACTAAAAATATTTAAAAATTTAGTCACATCCACATCTTGCAGCCTATAAGGAGCTTTCACGCTTTTGGGCTCGCTTTAGATCTTTAATACCCTTTCCTTTTGTGTCAAGGAGCTCACGAGGCGTAAAGAAGCGCTGATAAACCCACTTAGATCCCTTCCTGGGCCGTCACCTCTCTCTGCCAAGCAGCTTTAGGTGGTAACTGATCTGTGACAAGCTGCCAGTCAAACAGAGCATTTCTGAAAGCTAACACAAAAGACTGAACAGTGGAGAAAAAGAGAGGGGAATAAGAAAAGAAACCAAACAGTATCTGCTCCTCTCTCCTGCTCATCTCTCTCTCGCCCTCTCTCCTTCCATTCCCTCTTAGCAAGGTTCATGGCAGGGGCAGCTCATAGCCTGCAAGATAAAGATCAGTAGCCCATTCAAACAAGGGACTGTCCTGGCTTACTGCTGATAATAGAGGCAGAAGTGAGATTGACAGTCAGATGCAAATTAACACAGGGCTTCCTTGAATGTGCACAATTCCCATGGGATGAACAGAGAAAAGCGAGGAGAGAGAGGGGGAGAGGTAAGGAAGAGAAGTGCAGAGTAATAAGAACAGAAGATGCTGAACTGAAATGTCACTACGTTCCCAAGATTCTCTCAGGACCTACATCCGCTGCACCCATTCATTCTTTCTAGAAGGGAATTATACAGTAAATCTTGAAAGTTTCTGACGAGTGTTAGTCTGACGTTACTTGAATTCTTCCTGCAGTTTACAATATGTGTGAAGTCACTTTTCTCTTTATTCATGAGCCTTTTAAGCGTGCCGTATAATATGTTGTCAACATATGGCATCTACTGTATTTGCCGTCTCTTCATTACCTCAGTGTTGCTGGATACTAAAGGGGTTATCCCATAACTAATGTAAAAAATGAAAATCAGACATCATAGAGTACATGGCAATGTCTTTCTAACTAACCTAGAACCAGCCCTGTACCTCACATGGATCCAGAGATCTCCCCATTCATTGCTCTGCTAGATTTATATCAAGCGGACAGCTCAGGGGGAGTGTCTTTTCTGCTGCAGCTAAGAGGGTGTGTCCTGCTCTACCTATCACAGCTCAGGGGGAGTGTCTCTTCTGCTGCAGCTAAGGGGGCGTGTCCTGCTCTACGTGTACAAATCAAATCGTTTTTTTACACAATAAAAGCACACAGAGCTATGGGGACTGGGTATTCCGGATGTGCTAGCGGCCATCTAGCAACCCATGTCCTCAGCTCTATACCCAAAATCCCGGTGACAGGTTCCCTTTAAGAAAATTATTTTGTTTAGAATTGTGTAGAATTACTCCCGATGGCTCCATAGATTGTACATTGCTTTAAGATTAATACTATTTTCATAGTATATTGCATCACATAGACACATTATTTGTACAGTGTACATTTCTAAAGAATCCATATACATTTAATTATTTAAACAGGTCACTGAATGTTAAAAAAACTTTTTATATGTCATAGCGATATATCAAAAGTTTTTTAATCGGTGGGGACAGAGCACTCACTAGAACAAGGAGAGAGAAATGCTTGCATATGACGCTCTCTCTCTCTCCTCACTGCAGGAGACACATTTGAGACAAACACATAGGGCCAGATTTATCATTAGCTCAAGTCAGAATAATGGAGTGAAAAAGTCGCAATTATTTGCGCAATCGCTAAAACTGCGCAAAAAATTTGCAACTTTTTTCGGCTCTGCGCTATGCTCGCCGGTTTTCTGAAAGTGGGCATGTTTTCTTATGTAAATAAATCTCTAGACAGATTTATTATTGCGACTATTTAAAAAGTCGCAGAAAATTCACAAAAAACGCAATTTCACTCCAGTGAGGACTATGCTTATTTCACTCCAGTGAGGACCATGCTTATTTTATGCAACTTTTTATTGGAACATGTGACTTTTCCGTAAAGACGTGTGACTTTTGTAAAGCCGCTTACTGACGGATAAACTGCTACCGTCAAACCATATTTATTACAGTCTTTAAGGGCCGATCATAAATCTGACTTAGCTAAAACTGACTTTAGCCATATGTGAAATGTAATAGAAATATTTGTAGTAGAAATCTGCTCGCATCAGACTTTGTGTAAGGAAAGGTAAAGCTCTTCAAGACTCAGAGTCAGACAAAGGTGTTTTCATGTCCAGTTCTGCGGAGCACTTCCCCCTCCTGCCCAGTCTGTTCACTTTTATTTAGTCACAAAATGGTCTAACAATAGAAAAGGGGCGGCCCGTCACCCGACCACTTACTTCATGTAACAAGGATACAGGAAGTGATGACACAGGAAGATGAGAAACCACCATCATTTAGAATAACATAGCCAGCCAACAAACACATGTCCCATTACCACTGGAGTGAACTTTATCCAGCCTGGCTCAGTGATCAATGCCAAATAAAGTTACTATGATCCTCATGGATGTTTATTTACAGGACAACGTCATTATCTCCAGCAGCTGATCAGGCGCACTAGAGACAACAAACGCACGTTCCTTTCATATATTGTTTTCTTAACAAATGCATCCACGCCAAGCCAATAAATCTGCGTCTTGCGCGGGGGCCCTAGCCGGCGTCCATACATCAGCCAAGAAAACACTGCTCTGCTGAACACATCAGTCTCCCCCGGCCCACAGCCCAGTGCATAGCACATGGACAATTCGCCGACGGAGACCTCTGCGCCCGGCAGCTGTGTCTCCACATACACAGGAAGATATCCACTCCAATGGTTTACCCTGACACCGAGAGACATGATGACAATACACAATGTATTAAATATACATCCTAATAAAATTAGAAAGTGGAGTGAGCTGTCAGAATAATGATAAATCTGGCCCATAGACTTTCTATTGAGCCCATCTCCTGCAGTGTGGAGAGAGATTGTGCTATGTGAGTGTATCTCTCTTTTAGTCCAAGCTATCGGTGGAAGTCTCAGCACTCACACCCACATCAAAACTAAAGCTCAGTGACACTTTAACTTGTATGTTCCCCAAAACTTCCTGACCAAATCCACAACCCAAAAGTCCTCAAAAGGCTAAATGTATGCCAAGAGGCAAAACATTTTTTTTATCAGTTACATAGTAGAGATGAGTGAATTGATTCTACACAAATTGAAATCATTATGAATGTTTCAAAAGGTTCTAAATGTTTGTGATTCATCACACATGAATCACTCAAAATGGTGGCCACTATTTTACAGGTCAGAAGACAGAAAAGAAGGAATCTGCCACCTAAACAGACCATTTTTAGACCATTTTGACTTGAAAAAAATCTGACTTTGCTGTTTGTTTTTAAACAGACTTTTTATCACCCCCATCTAACATCCATTTAACCACAGCCATATATATGTCACTGTCACTTTGACACCTCTAATGCTGTATTGGCGTTAAAGCTCTTGAAAGGGGTTGGATTCAGTCCTAAGAGGCCTCACAGTACAGAAGTAGCCACCAGACCAATTGGTAAATGAATTGAACATCATAGTAGCAAGGTAAAATCCTTAGTGAAACAAAAGTCGGAGTTTGTCATGTATACGCCACAGGAGTTGTGGTGAAATCTATGATGGCCATGGGTAGAAGAGTCTGCTCATTACAAAACGTTGTTTTGTCTGAAATATTGCAGAATTTCACAATAAAACATAGCTGTTTGTTAAGAAGTTAGGACAGCATGAAACTAATTGGAGGTTCCCTTTAAAGAGTAAAAAAAATATTTGAGAATACATGGTGCCAAATAACTGACAACTTATTACTCTATCTTATTAACGTCAAAAAAGTTTGGGGGTTATTTATCAATGACCGGTATTTTCCCCACCAGACACATAATTTATGGTGAGGAACAAACCTAATCATAAATTAGGTGCTTCCTCCAGCTGTCTGTGCTCCTAGACTGAAATCTACTCCAGCTAGAAGATGGAGTCTTTTACCCCAGTAAACTGGCATAAATGATAATGATGTGTCGGGGCCAGTAGCCATGCCCATGCCATAGCCCCCGCTGCTCCCCCTTTTCAGACCAAAACGGCACTGCACTGAATTCTAGAGCCACATAAGTATTTATCTAGGCATATGTACATGCGTGTGTGTTTTTTACTATAGCCCAATCTTATCAACTGAGTGCAAGGCTATATTCATTTTGCTGATTGGTGAGCAGGTTGGACCTCCACAGATGACACTTTAAAGAGTTATCCTAAGGGGTAACGTCAATAAAATATACTGTATCTATACTTAAGCCACATTTTTTCGCTTTTTGATGTTCTGCCCTTATTTTTGTATATATACTTAAAAGAGAAATACTCTGTTGGGAGTAAACTTAAAAGTCCACATTTTGAGCAGAAACCATCTACATAAGGTTACCTAGAGCAGCTATATCTCATCTGAGACACTGGTGAGATATAGCTAATATCTGCACCTCTGGCTCGGCTATCTCGGGCAGTCCGATGGAAATGAATGGAGCAGTGGCCACACTTCCACAGTGTGTGCTCTCCATTAATTTCTATGGGACTTACAAAAAAAGCTGAGCACGCTCCCTTGGCTATTTTCGGAACACCCTTAGAAATAAATGGGGAGAATGATGCAGATGCATGGTGCGCTTTTCTTTCATTCTTGGGGGCCAGTTCTGGAGATACAGTATCTCACAAAAGTGAGTACACCCCTCACATTTTTTTAAATAATTGATCATATCTTTTCATGGGACAACACTAAAGATATGACACTTTGATATAATGTAAATTACTCAGTGTATGGCTTGTATAATAGTGTAAATGTGGTATGCTCTCAAAATGAGGGTTTGCTTGTTGTATGTACGTCTTAAATGAATTAAATAAAGATAAGATTTAAAAATATCAGTTAGGAACCCTTAAAGGGATTGTTGGTCCTATAGACCGTATCTGAAATGCTCTCAAAATAACTCAACACACAGCCATTAATGTCTAAACCGCTGGCAAAAAAATTGTGGCCAATTAGCCATTTTCCCTCCCAGTGTTATGTGATTCGTTATTGTTACAAGGTTTCAAGTGTGAATGGGGAGCAGGTGTCTTAAATTTGGTGTTATCCCTCTCATACTCTCTCATACTGGTCACTGGAAGTTCAGCATGGCACATCATGGCAAACTACTCTCCGAGGATCTGAAAAAAGAATTGTTGCTCTACATAAAGATGGCCGAGGCTATAAGAAGATTGCCAACACCCTGAAACTGAGCTGCAGCACGGTGGCCAAAACCATACAGCTGTTTAACTAGACAGGTTCCTCTCAGCACAGGACTTGCCATGGTTGACGGAAGAAGTTGAGTGCACATGCTCAGCGTCATATCCAGTGGTTGTCTTTTCAAAATAGACATATGAGTGCTGCCAGCATTGCTGCAGAGGTTAAAAGCGGTGGGAAGTCAGCCTGTTAGTGCTAAGACCATTTGCTGCACACTGCATCAAATTGGTCTGTATGACTGTCGTCCGAGAAGGAAGCCTCTTCTAAAGATGATGCACAAGAAAGTCCGCAAACAGTTTGCTGAAGACAAGCAGACTATGGACATGGATTGCTGAAACCATGTCCTGTGGTCTGATGAGATCAAGATAAACGTATTCAGTTGAGTGTTTGTGGAGGCAACCACGTAAGGAGTATAAAGACAAGTGTGTCTTGCCTACAGTCAAGCATGGTGGTAGGAATGTCATGGCTTGGGGCTGCATGAGTGCTGCCGGTTGTGGAGAGCTATAGTTCATTAAGGGAACCATGAATGCCAACATGTACTGTGACAGAGCATAATTCCCTCCCTTCGGAAACTGGGCTTAAGGGCAATATTCTGACATGATAATGACCCCAAACACACCTCCAAGATGACCATTACCTTGCTAAAGAAACTGAGGGTAAAGGAGCTGGACTGGTCAAGCATGTCTCCATACCTAAACCCTACTGAGCATCTGGGGGGCATCCTCAAATGGAAGGTGGAGGAGCACAAGGTCTCTAACATCCACCATCTCCATGATGTTGTCATGGAGGAGTGGAAGAGGATTCCAGTGACAACCTGTTAAGCTCTAGTGAATTCTATGCCCAAGAGAGTTAAGGCAGTGCTGGAAAATAATGGTGGCCACAGAAGATATTGACACTTTGGACACAATTAGGCCATTTTTACTTAGGGGTGTACTCACTTTTGTTCAGACAGTAATGGGTGTGTGTTGTTATTTTAATGGCACACCAAATTTAGACTGTTATACAAGCTGTACATCGACTACTTTACATTGTATCAATGTGTCATATCTTCAGTGTTGTCCCATTAAAAGATAAAATAAAATATTTACAAAAATGAAAGGGGTGTACTCACTTTTGTAAGATATTGTAGCTGCTAGCAATTTGCAACCAAAATCTCAGATAACACAACCCATTTACCAAAAGGGGCAGTGAACACCTACCACACAAGTAATTTTTTTCCCCATAAAATACTACTGTAGGTAGTCACCAAAAATTCACTGTTTTACTTATGAAATAAATAATGATAACACTTAAAAAATCCAATGAATAATACTTGAACAGTTACCCACAAAAATACAAATGTGGGGTAAATTTTATTGCATTTAAGAATCCTCAAGTGAAACGGCATGCATGCTGTAGAGTCAGGCCACATTACTTTTGGTCCCTTCTAGAGAACGTTCGCAGCCCTGGTTTGTCCAAACTCCTTTGATATATGGTGGTAAGGACCTATGCAAGTCAGAGTCTCCAGAGGAACTCCATTTTCAGAAAACAAGGAAGTGAAATATTGGCCATGGGCCATGAAGGAAGGGAGAACACCAGGCCTTTTTGTCTTGGGTGGCAAAATCTGGCACTATAATAGGGCCAAGTTTGATGATCTTTGCTATGAGATCTGTTCTATTTTATGTTTGTTACTTCTCAAGTGCTACACTGATAAGTGCATCATCAACTCACAGAATCAGCTAATCAGCTGATAAATCAAACCATACACATCAAAAGTTCAGCTTTCTAGCTGCATACCAGTCTGTAATGTTTTTATAACTGCTCTGTAATCGTGTTTGCTGCTCATTTCATGTACATGTTCTGCCCAGTAACAGGCAAATCAACCAAAAAGAGGTTCTGCATAGAGCCATATCCTAAAATGGATTCCATTGATGTCACCAACATTTCTACTAACTTAGCCTTCCAGTGTAAACCCATAGTAGCCTAATTATTTCAGAGAAATAATGCAAATTTATCAATTTGATTCTCTTGCTTAAGGCCTCACACACACAACCGTTGTGTGTTTTGCGGTCTGCAAATTGTGGATCCGCAAAACACGGATGGTGTCTGTGTGCATTCCGCAATTTGTGGAACGGCACAGACAGCCATTGATATAACTGCCTATACTTGTCCGCAAAACGGACAAGAATAGGACAGGTTATATATTTTTTGCAGGGTCACGGAACGGAGCAACGGATGCGGACAGCACAGGATGTGTCTGAGCTTGCTGAGATCCAAATCCGCCACCAAGTTATGGCCATTATCAGACACAAGCATGCCTGGTTGTAGGTTGAGTGGCAAGAGCCACAGCTCAGTCTGGTCTCTTATTCCCTGCCACAGCTCTGCGGCGGTGTGCTGTTTGTCCCCTAAGCATATCAGCTTCAGCTAGGCCTGTTGCCGCTTCCCTACTGCAGTGCTACACTGCTTCCAGGTACCGACTGATGACTGACTGGTGCTGCACACGGATAATTTGGAGGTGGAATTGGAGGTGGAGGAGGAGAAGTGGGGGTTTGAGCCACTAACATAGGTGCTGGCGGAAAACCCTGATGGAATTAGGGCCCACAATCCTTGGTGTCCGTAGCACCTGTGCCATCCCAGTGTATGACTCGCTCCCGGCCTCAACAACGTTCACCCAGTGTGCCATCAGGGAAATGTAGGATCCCTGGCTGAATGCACTTGTTCATGTGTCATTCGTTAAGTGGACTTTCCCAATAACTGAGTTGGTCAGGGCACGGGTGATGTTACGGGACAAATGCTAGTGTAAGGCTGGAATTGCACACAGTAAAAAATATTGGCGGCTGAGGACAAAGTAACGCGGGACGGCCACTGCCATCAGGCTGTGGAAAGCCTCAGTGTCCATAAGCCTAAATGGCAACATTACCAGGGCCAGCAATTTGTAAAGGTGTGCATTTAGTACTATGGCCTGTTGGTGGCTTGGTATTTGCGCTTCGTTCAAAGGCCTGGGGTATAGACATCTGTACGCCGCGCTGGGACACAGAAGTGGATGTGCTAGCTGATGGTGCTTATGAAGGTCCAGGTTTATGGCGAGAGGCATCTGGGCCTGCGTCTTGGACTGGGGATTGTCCAGCACGTAATACAAGGGAAGAGTAGGCAGTGGTGTTACCCGCAGACACTGATTGTGGACCCAGGCGTTTGGCACACCTATTAGGGTGCTTTGATGCCATGTGGCGGATCATGCTGGTGGTGATGAGGTTGCTAGTGTTCACGCCCCTGCTCATTTTGGTATGGCATAGATTGCAAATGACAATTCTTTTATCGTAGACACTTTCCTCAAAAAAGCGCCAGACTGCGGAACACCTACCCCTTGGCAAGGGAGATTGCCACAAGGGGTGCTCCAGGGAACAGTTGCAGGCCTGTTTGTTGTGTCCCGCCTTCTCCCTTTTGCCACCCCACTGCCTCTTCCAGACTGTTGCGGTGCTGCGGATTCCTCCCTTTCTGTACTGCTGTCTTCGCTCTGCTTGCCACCTTCCCAGGTTGGGTCAGTGACTTCATCTTCCACTTCCTCACTCTGGTTATCCTCTTGACTTGTTGACCTAACCTCAGTTATTGACAACTGTGTCTCATCATCATCATCAACCTCTTGAGAAACGAATTGCGGTTGACTTATTGGCAACTGTGTCTCATCATCATCATCATCCACCTCGTGAAACACTAATTGCCGTTCCCCACCATCATCTTCTTGTGACTGTGTATGCTCAAGAGTTTGGGAATCAAGGCACAAGATCTCCTCATGTCCCTCTTCAAGCGGCCTTTGCAAGAGGCCAAATCAAGAAATGGCGCTGAAAAGAGCTCCTCGGAATATCCAAGTGTGGGATCACTTGTTTGGCAAGACTCTCCATGGTGGGAGGAAGGAGGATCAGGGTGAGGATTCTATTGACTAGTCTTTTGGCTACTGAGACTGGACTTTGTGGAAGACAGGGTGGTGCTTAACTGACTGAAAGCATTATCTGCTGCAATCCAACCGACCACCTGGTCGCACTGGTGTGACTCCGAGAGTGGGGTCCTGCGCTGCCCTGCAAACTGGGACATGAAGCTAGGTATTGTGAATGATTTGTTTTTCCTATGCTCTGGCAGTAGACACAGTTTCACCGTGCCCAGGGACACGGCCTCTGCGTGCACCATCAGCCGCACGGCCACTTCCCAGTCCCTTACTGCATATTAAATGGTATATTTGCTTGCAAGTATGTCACACGTACAGTAGCGCAGATTTTGTAAGTGTATGCGCAAATAAAGTACACAGAATGTCACAGATATTTTTAGGATGAGCAAACGTTAAGCAGGAGATGTAGCACACATAATGTCGGTGTCCGCAGCGTCTATGAAAAAACTAAACTGAGTGTCACAGATAATTTTAGGATGCGCAAACATTATACAGGAGGTATAGCACAAGTAAGGTCACTGTCACCACCGGCTAATAAAAAATGACACTGAATGAATGTCACTGATATTTAGGATGTACAAACGTTATACAGGAGGTATAGCGCAAGTAATGTCGCTGTCACCACCAGCTAATAAAAAATGACACTGAATGAATGTCACTGATATTTAGGTTGCACAAACGTTATACAGGAGGTATAGTGCAAGTAATGTCGCTGTCACCACCGCCTAATAAAAAATTACACTGGAAAATGTCACTGATATTTAGGTTGCACAAACATTATACAGAAGGTATAGCGCAAGTAATGTCACTGTCACCACCGGCAAATAAAAATTACACTGAATGAATGTCACTGATATTTAGGTTGCACAAACGTTATACAGGAGGTATAGCACAAGTAAGGTCGCTGTCACCACCGGCTAATAAAAAATGACACTGAATGAATGTCACTGATATTTAGGTTGCACAAACATTATACAGAAGGTATAGTGCAAGTAATGTCACTGTCACCACCGGCAAATAAAAAATTACACTGAATGAATGTCACTGATATTTAGGTTGCACAAACGTTATATAGGAGGTATAGAGCAAGTAATGTCGCTGTCACCACCGCCTAATAAAAAATTACACTGAAAAATGTCACTGATATTTAGGTTGCACAAACATTATACAGAAGGTATAGCGCAAGTAATGTCACTGTCACCACCGGCAAATAAAAAATTACACTGAATGAATGTCACTGATATTTAGGTTGCACAAACGTTATACAGGAGGTATAGCGCAAGTAATGTCGCTGTCACCAGTGGCTAATAAAAAATTACACTGAATTGATGTCACTGATATTTAGGATGCGCACACGTTATACAGGAGATGTAACGCAGGTAATGTAACTGTCCGCAGCGGACACCATCTACAGAAAAAGTACACTGGATGTCATAGCGATGCTCGAGCCGAACTGGTGTTTCGCCAACTATGCTTGGCCAACACTAGTACTAAGAGTAAAGATTCCGCACTGCAATTCTTCAATTAATTTCCCTATAGCGTTGTAGTTTATCATAACAATCCCACACTATAGAGGATGGTTATTTATAGTCCAAATGAAATAGTATTTCCATGTAAAGTATATTTACTGTATACTGCTGTATAGACAGCATCCCAAATAAATACTGCAGTGTTATTTTAAAAACACACCTAAAAGCAGGTGTAATGCTTGTATGCTGAGCAAAAAAATACATAAGTAAAAAAGGAGAATGATGGCTTCCGACCACGTGAAAGGCTTAGTCAGTTATGTTAGGAAGGTATTCAGCTTTAGCCCGGGTTCAGAGACCTGCTTTAAAGGGTTTGTAAAAGATTAGAAAACAATCCCTGGCTGCGGCAGTGACCGGCTCCCCTTATGCCATGAGAGATGGTCACATGACTCAAGGGGATGCAGTCTCCAGTGATTGGCTGCAGCTATGTAAACCAGATGTTGACATCGAGGGAGCCCAGTGAAGCATACCAGCCTGGAGGAGAATGAGAGGGGAGCCAGGTAGCAGGTATGTAATCTTCCTTTACATGTCTGGTAAAGTGTATGTGGGGGTGGTTTGCCAAAAAAAAGCAAAAAAACATTATTCTAGATCTGACCGTACTTAATATGTAGGTGGTATGCTATGAAAGGTCAGCTATATAGTGTGGTAAGCATGCAGCTGTGATTTGGTCCAGACTGAAAAAAAATCATAATTTTGACGTCAACATATTTAATAATAAAAAAAATCTAAATGACATATTATAAAGAAACATTATAAATAAATAAGAATAGTTAAAAACAATTATGTTTAGCCTTGTAGTTCTTCCATAATATTGTCATTAGATTTCATATTATGACTACTGGCTATGGCCAGATTTAACAAAACAAATTATTTATCGACATTTGCTGCAGCTTTTCCTTTAACCTTTTGACAACACCTGAAAAGGCGTTAATGACCAGACTAGATACCATTCCTAACTTTTTTTTATATATAGCACATAATTTCTGTTCCTTTCTTTTACATGACAGGTTGTGACTTTTTATTTTTTTTTGATAATTGTGTTTTCTTTTTTAGTTTTATTTGGGAAAACTATGCAAAAAATTTCTAAAAAGTCAGCTTGTTATTCTTTAAATACACAAACTGACACCAACATACAATTTTAAATTGGGTTCCCTCTTTTTTGTACGTCATTTTGATAAATGTTATGTATAGTTTAATTTGCACTAGATGAAAATGGCGACGGTTTTGGTTGGCACAGCCATTTTTATTTTATTTGTATTTTATTATACAGTTTTTACTTACTTTTTACATATATTTTTGGCACATAACATGTCCACCAAGATTTATTACAAAACCCCTGAGGGACACTTACACTTTTTATTTGTATTTTGCATTTTTCCACTGTTAGAGGGGAAAGCAGCCCCCAGTGGGGGCATTGTACAAAGGCAGAGCTGGTCAGAGTCTGCTAAGACCTGACAGCTCTGCTCTGACTGAGACAACTGGAAATCATGTGTTCTCCGGATCCAATAGAGGAAGCAGCATAGCAGCCGTCTTTCTGTACATAGTGCTCAATGAGCACTGTGCATTGAAAAGAGTAGAAGGCAGAGGCAATAATAAACCGTTTCTGTCTTCTTCTCGGGGTCCCCAAATGTCACTGACAGCCAGAGGCCTGACCTATTCGTGCTAGATTGACGGAGCTGTAATCCTGTGCTATACATTTAGGGAACTGCGAATTAAAGCTCGGCACCAAGTGTCCTACATGTACAAAACTTGGTCGTTATCAGGTTAACGTTTAAAAAAAGATAAGTAACCATCTTTAAATGCTATTGGAAAACAATAAATAATAATAGATACAGCAGTGTTAAATTGTTCTGTTGAAACCGTTTAATGTGACAAGGTTACAAATATTTGGAATATTAAGATCATCTTGGGGCAGAATTACGGTACTTGAAGGGGGTTGGTGCCCACAATAAAAATGACAAAATCCCCTTCTCAATTATACTGTACTTACTGTACTTTCTATTGGACCACAAATTTACAAAGTTTGTATTAGTATGCTTGCAATACTTCTGGGGGTCTAGGGTGTCTTAGAATACTATGATAATTTACATAATAAATATATAAAATAATAATTAATTATGCAGTTTATCATTATTACTACATGTTTTAGGGGTCGACTGGTGGTGGTCTCGGGCAAGATGTGTACCTATAATTTAGTTTTGTTTACAGCTCCAATATTAACTCAATAAAAAATTTGTATGCAGTAAGTTCCGCCTAGTGGCAACAGAAGTATTTTTTTTATTTTATTTTACCGTTTTATCCTCAACTGAATATTTGGGTACCAGGATCTCCCCTCCCCCACATATGTTTGCCTATGTATCCCTAATATCCTTAGTTCTTAATAGAGATGGAAAGCATAGATATGATGAATCCCCTGCTAGTACTATTATGAGCCACCTTGAATACCTGGAAGGGGAAATATACAGGACTTATAATTGTCTTATTTGGCACAGTATTGATGTCAGTGTGTGACTTGAACAAAATAAATTTAAAATGTATTTCCACACTGATAACACCGATGACATGATAACACCAGCAACCTGAATGATCAATTGATTTTATTTGGCTGTATTTTCCGTACTTCTTTTTGCTGCTATGTCGGAATAATCTAAGAAAAGCTCTATCTTTTTCCCCAAATTGTTGTAAGAAACTGCAAGATCATAACAAATCAAGAAATTATACTATAAAGTGTGAAGAGAAATTTGATAAAACAAAGGACTATTGTACCGTGGAATATATACTGCTATCAACCCTACTTGAAAGTGCCAGACAGGACAAATTAAAGATAAATTGAGATAACCATCCAGAGCTGCAGTAATATGACTCTGTTATATGTTACTCAATATGCCTTCTTGATTTATTTGATGTGAATCTTTTTTTTAGAATAAAAATCTAAATTGGATTTCTAGGCATGTATTGTGCAATTTAATATTATTGGAACCCTTCATATTTTTAAGAGTGCTTCAACCTGAAAGAGCGAGTTTTTTCCCCACAAATGTAAAAATGAGTAAATTGCTCTGTAAGACCAGAATCCCTGATCACTTTGCATTTGAAATGCTAGCAAAAATGTGGTCGTGTAGTAATCATTGTACCATTCTCAAACCAGTTACCTTTGTCTAAAAGCTGATGCTTTTTTCCTTAAGTTAAGGATTTTTTGGGTTGTGGACAATATGCTTAAATATGATATATTTTTTTCTATCTCTAATACTATAACCAATTTTATACAAAGCCAGAACATGAATTACTAAATTTTAACCCAAGCATGACTCCAGTCTTCAAATAGGTTCATTATTAATATTACTATTATTTTTCCCGAACTCGAGTTCTGTTCCAAGGTACCACTTGGAAATGAACCCGAGATCGGGAAACGTTTTTTAACAGTAGAAATACATTTTTTAAGTTATTACCGAAGTCTCACGAGACTTCGCTAAGTAATAACTTTGGCTTATCTGAGCCAATACATTCTAATACTGCACGGAGCACTCGCTCCGTACAGTATTCAAACAAAGTTTTATAAAAATCGAGTTCGGATGTTTCATCTGAAGTCGATTCGCTCATCCCTAGTAGTAATACATATAAGTGTAACAAATCTGGTGGATCACTGAAAACCACATTGTATATGTTTATTGAAAAAAAAAAAAAGAATTTAACTTTTCCATTACAATTTCGGGGAAACTTTCAGGGGCTTAATGCTGCCAGAACCACTGACAGCATGACATATGGACAAGCACCTTCATTACAAACAGTTTCTGAGAAAACATAGCTTAAAAAACAGACAGGAACTGGTAGAAGAGTCATCTGGGTATCTCCCTGTCAGCTTCTTCCCACGTGGCTTGACTACAATGTCTCTGATACCCAAAGAAAGACCTGTTGGGTGAGCAATAGTGATGAGCGGCAGGGGCTATATTCGAATTTGCAATAATTTATTAATATTTATCAAGATTATTTCTTGATTGCGAAAAATCGGCAATGCAATATTCGAGTAATGCGCGCGAAATACAGGTGTGAGTCACTTTTGCTACATTTTCCAAGCTGCTAGAAGTTTCCTGAGACTGGAGAAAATGGTTGGCACAGCAGAACATTAAAAATGGCTTCATATGCAGTTAGAGTTCTCCAGTATATTCACGATGTAATAGTCTGCAAGGTCACAAAGGTATCCAAGGTAGCCTCCAATCAAATAAAGGCCTTTCTCACATCAGCTACTGTTAAATGGATTGTCTGCTTTATTTATTTTGATGACCTATCTTCAGAATAGGTCGTCAATATCAGATCGGCAGGGACCCGACTCTTGGCACTCCTGCTGATCAGCTGTTTGAAGAGAAGGCCACGCTCGTACGAGTGCTGCTTTCTCTTCATTATTTTTCTGCTCGCTGTTGCAACCACAGCGGGGAGCAGGTGTAATTACACATAATGAATCCCAGTCACTTCTATGGGGTGCTCCTTCCTATACACTTGAATGGAAGGAGCCTTCCCAAAGAAGTGAATGGGAAGGAGGTGTATTTGCACCTGCTCACTGCTGCGGTTGTGACAGTGAGCAGGTAAATAGTGAAGAGAAACAATGAAGATAAGGCAGCACTTGTGCCAGTTGTCCCCCGATGATCTGATCTTGATGACCTATCCTGAGTATTGCTCATCAATATAAATAAAGCGGACAACCCCTTTAATGTTCATCACATGGTAGGAATGGGAGGAGAAATACACTGCTCTTGAAAAAGACTTTCAGCATTGCTGCCTGTCTGCTACCCATGTGCTAAAGATCAACTGGGCAAGCCAGAAGACTAGTGGGACAACTTTTTGGGGACACATGAGATCAAAATAAAACTTTTTGGTTTAAATTACAAGTTTTATGTTTGGAGAAAGAAAACACTGCATTCCGGCATAAAAACCTCATCCCATCTGTGAAACATGGTGGTGGTGGTAGTATCATGGTTTCAGCCTATTTTACTGCATTTGGGCCAGGATGGGTTGCCATCCTTGATGGAACAATGAATTCTCAATTATTCCACCAAAGTCTAAAGGAAAGGTTCAGGTCATCTGTCTGTGAGCTAAATATCAAGAGAACATGGGTCAGGCAGCAGGACATTGACCCTAAGCACAATGAATGATTAAAGAAAAATAACGTTAAAGTTTTGGAATGACCAAGTCAATGTCCTAACTTTAATCTAATAGAAATGTTATGGAAGAAACTGAAACAAGTAGTCCATGAGAGGAAACCCACCAACATAACAGAGTTGAAGCTGTTTTGCATGGAGGAATAGGCTAAAATGCCTCCAAGACAATGTGGAGGTCTAATCAACAATCACAGAAAATGTCACACCAGGTACAGACATGTGATATTGGATCATTTACATCAATAAATAGTGTAATATTTTTGACTCACTTGTTTGATTCGGTTATCTATATTTTCTTTTAGGAAAATCTGATATTGTTTTAGGTCCATTTTTTGAAAGAATATAGAAAATTCTGACAGGCTCACAAACCTTCAAGCACCACTATATCTGAGCAAAGCTGAATTCATACTAGTGCACATAGTTAAATACAGTGGTGCCCATTATCCACTACATCCTTCCATACTGATGGAAAACAATGGGCAAAAGAATGCTAAAATTCTGCTAAAATGTCTGAAAGGCAGCAGCTGTCCAAATAAATCCTTAAAGCCAACAGAAAACTTACTTAGCAGTTCCAATAATAGTACAAGCCAAAACGGTGCTCTAAAGCAGTCAGAATTTTTATTTTTTTTAATATTTTTTTTCATGCTATACCCTATCATTTATATGCTTGTTTCACAATATAGTAATAGGATCTGTATCTCTATTACTTCTTCTGTATGGAACATCCACTCAAATTTTTATTTATTTATTTGGGATGTATTTACAAACGTAAAGGAAAGGAACTAATCCTTAAAGAGATTGACCGATTACCAATGTAATTTGCTAAAATGCCATGTACAGTAATGTATGCTCCATACAAGCATAAATGACTGTATACTGTCCTCCAGCTCACCTATAAGAGGCACCCAGATGCCCTGATTACAGTGAAGTAAACCTACCAACCTGTCATCCTCCATGTCCATGGGTTGCAAGATTTCGGCAACCACTTCTTCTTGCTGTTTTTGGGTACTTCCAATTATGCACCGGTGCTGAACGGAAAATGGACACAGTCACCGAACCTGCACATGTGGCGGACATGTCCATTTGTCTTCAGCCCCTGCACAGAATAGAAGGTGCGCTAGTTACAGCAAGAAGAAGTGGTAACTGACCATGCAAACTGTAGACGCAAAGGATAGCAGGTGAGCATGATTACTTTAATCAGGGTAGCCAATGGCCTTTATTACCACATCTAAGGGACAGTATAGAGTCATTTATGCTTCTATGACTGTATATGGCATTTTGACAAATTATCATTGGAAACTGGCCAACCACTTTAAGGAAATATCTGGGATTGCTTCCTTTCTTTATTCAAATCTGTTCCTAATAGAGCAAATCTTCTAAACACTAACATACTGTACATGGTTTTGAAAGTTTTGATGCTACATGTTTTTTTTGTTGTTGAGGTATAGACATTATATATAACTGATGTATATAATACAGGGTGAGGCAAAAAGTGTGGACACACCTTTTTAACTGGTTTAATTTGTAGAAAATCCAATGTGGGAAAGTAATTATTAGGAGGGAGAATGTATTATTTGGTGGAGGAAAGATTTTTGGCTGCTATTTTGAAATACACCATACTGAATTTAGCTCATGCTTTTCCAATGGGAAAGTGGTTATGTGATAATTCAGTGTTGGCTAGAATTTACTCAGAAACACACTGGAAGTGCCATTTTTGTCCTATCTTTACCAGTTTAGGAGTTAAACAAGGTTTCCTCAAGTACTTTACATGACATGTTTGATGTGTCCACCATTCTGCTGGATGCACACAGTTAAATGTTTAATCCAGTCTATGTGAACACGCTGAAGAACCACAGGTGATAACTACTTTATAGCACTGTAAGATTTGCAAGTTCAGGTGAGCCTTAATGTATATTTTTTCAACATACACAAAGGATTTTAAATGACCGCAGAGATATAAGTCCAAAGGTGTTAAGAATGGCGACCTTGGGGGCCATTTTATCGAACCTCTGAGCCAATTCAGTTCTCTGAGAATTTCACATCCAGCCATCTACGTACTGGGATAGCAAAGTGAACAGGTACACACACCATCCTGTTGGAAGTTATGTGGAAACTTACTGTTCTCATTGAGCACAGATGAGAATTTGGCATCTTGAAACATCGGGAAATATGTACTTCTCACCATTAAGTGATCCATCAATGAAAAAAGATCACATGAAGTGATACCCTAAATACCAAACCGAACCATAACCCTTCCAAAAATATTGTTTTTTAAGAGTCTGTCCATGATGGATTATGATGGATTTTGGCGATTATCCTCGCCATAGATGTAAAACAGTACTTCGCCACTGAAAATAATGTGATGTGGGACATAACAAGAGGTACGGAGGGCACCGTCCTCCCACCTCGGAATATAAGGAACACAGTCCTGGCCTTCTACGACCATCCAAGAAATCGGGGTGCAAGGCTTGAACAGAATGAAATAGAGAACAAGATGCAAAGATAAGCCGCACTCACCATTCGTGTTCACGCTTCTTTATTGTAGGGTATGTTTCGGGGGCAGACTCACATGGAGTATCAATCTACAGAGACGGGAATCAAGAGTGGATCAAACAGCCGGAGGAAGCGGTCGCACCGCGAAACGGCCGTCGCTGTAGATTGATACTCCATGTGAGTCTGCCCCCGAAACATACCCTACAATAAAGAAGCGTGAACACGAATGGTGAGTGCGGCTTATCTTTGCATCTTGTTCTCTATTGAATGTGATGTGGGAACAATAGATCCATTTCTGCTTGCTCCAAAACCCATTTTGCTAAACTTTGTGTTCATTTTGCATACAGTTGAGTTTTAAATAGAGTGCATATCAAGGTCACATGCATGTGTGCTCCTCCCTCCACATATGAGGACCATTACTATGTGATGATCCTTTGATAACAGCATGATCCTTCACCTGTAATGGCAACAGTTTACCAACTTTTGTTTCACTTAACTCCTAAACAGGTAAAGATAGATCAAAACAGACAATTGGAAAAGCTGAATTCAATATAACGGATTTCAAAATGGTGGACAAAAATGTTTCCTCCATCAAATAATGCAGCCTCCCTCCACGAGTGAATAGGGCGCATCCAGACTTTTGCCTCACCCTGTACCACGTTTAGTGTTTGAATTGCATCTACGCTACTTCACCACAATAGTTGCATTGCCAGGTGTATTAACCTATATTTTTTTTTGCATGGGATTTTAGAATCAGTAAACAATCACTTTTGGAAAGTGTTCCGCTTAATTTACTCAGTTCAGATTTTCATTTTTTTTTAAGGAGCAGTAGCAAAAGAGTTATTTCTAAAGGGTACAGAAGAAAATGTCTCTAAGGGATCATGCACACGAACGTATTTTCTTTCCGTGTCCATTCTGTTTTTGTTGCAGACCGTATACGGAACCATTTATTTCAATGGTTCCGCAAAAAAAGCGGAAGGTACTCCGTGTGCATTCCGTTTCTGTATGTCCGCATTTCCCTTCCGCAAAAAAAATCCTATTATTGTCCGCTTTACAGACAAGGATAGTACTGTTCTATTAGGGGCCAGCTGTTCCATTCCCCAAAATACGGAATGCACACAGACGTCATCCGTATTTTTTGCGGGTCCATTTTTTTGTGGACCGCAAAATACATACGGTTGTGTGCATGAGGCCTAAATCTGATATCTACACAGTACAAAAACTACTGCTTTTAAGCTTTTCAGATCGTTTTCATTTTGCAAATTTGTCTGCTGAATTAAGTGATGTCTTAATTAAGAGTAGCCACAATTGATCCTCCGTCTTCTAGTTGCTCCTAATGAAATATGGGGATCAACCCACTTAGCAACTAGCTGCGTTCTATATCAGGGAGGACATTAGCAGGGTGTACTGCTAGGTGGTAGCAGCGCCCAAACGGATACTCAACCAGACACTGGTTGCTGCCAGGGTTCATTCCTTAGACAACTTCAGGGCTAATGTGTGTTAAAGGGTCTGGTTAACAGAAGGGTCCGTGAATGGCCTTCTAATGCTTCATTGCACACAACCGCACAGTGGTAACATCTTATAGGGTGTTTGGCATAGGGTACTCCCACATCTGTGATAACTAACCAATATCACTAGCACCACCTGTCATCAATACCATTATAAGGCTGGGAAAGTGTCACGAGTTGGAGGTCCCAGGAGAGACCACCGCGTCGTCAAGCAATAAACGGAAATCAGGTACAGACACATAAGAGTTTATTGCACAAACAGAAACATGGAAAGCAGCTCAGATAAAACATGAGCTCTATGTACCGTCAGCACAGTGGGAGAAAACCCCCACTGCGCCACTGTCTAGTA
The DNA here is from genome assembly GCF_905171765.1 of Bufo bufo. NCBI lineage: Eukaryota > Metazoa > Chordata > Amphibia > Anura > Bufonidae > Bufo > Bufo bufo. Next base: position 317,388,555 of record NC_053392.1, read on the forward strand.
ATACTCCAGAGGGGCGTAACTAAGCAACTCCTGGTTTTCACCAGAGCCCTAGAGGGTAGGGTTAGACTTAGCCGCAGGAAGTTGCCAGGGTCCACTCTGGAGCGTGACCTAGACAGTGACAGCAGGAGTGAATGGACTACAGGTACCAGAAGGTACCGACGGCACATAGGCAAACATAACAGACAGGTAAATACAAAACAGAGCAAATAATAACACAAGCAGGAGTTCATGCAAGGGAGCAGGAGTGGCAATGAGCAGAGAAGGACTTGCTCCACCAGTAGTAAACTGCATGGCCTTGTCATGCCACTCTGCTGCAAAGGCTTGCTGAACACAGACATATGAATACAAAACAGGGCAACTAATAATACAAACAGGAGTTCACGCAAGGGAGCAGGAGTGGCAATGAGCAGAGAAGGACTTGCTCCACCAGTAGTAATCTGCATGGCCTTGTCATGCCACTCTAGTGCAAAGGCTTGCTGAACACAGACATCAGAATAAACACAAAGTAACTAAAACATAACTGGCAGAACAGAAAGACAGGAAAAAGGACGCAAATGAACAAGTAGGGAAACTCACAGAGCACAGACAGACAGACACAGATCCCATGGGTCAGCAGCATGGGAGAGAGTACAAACCAGGAGCAGGACAGACAACACACACCAGGAGAGCTGACACAGAACTGAGGAAACCTCAGCCTTATATACAGGTTCCATGGGTGCAGCAGAGAGACCACACCCATGGAGCAGACAGAGGATTAACTCCTAATAGGAATACAGGGGAGTTAACCCATACAGAACCACAAATAATACAGAGGAACGGAGCTGCAGCGAGAGCATAGACAGAAGGTCACAGCCAGCGGTAATGACTGTGACAGAAAGACACTATATAAATCACTTACCTCTTACCAACCCATACACCCTTATAGCCTGCAATCTGACATTGGCCTGTCATGTTGCTCTACTGTACATTAACCTTTGGATGAATAACGTTTATTTTTCTGTTTTATTTTATCATTCTTATCAGGCTGAGCAAATCTTATTAAATCATAGGACATATACCCTTTAAACTCTGAGTCTTTTGTGATAAGGTATTGATAGACCAATTGACCAATTGTTTGAACTTTTTTTTTTCTTCAGAGCCAAAAATACTGTATATGCCCAGATCGGTTCACGGTATCATAGCTTCATATTTACTATGGTTGAAGACAGACATGTCCATCAATTTCTCCAGGTCAATCCTAGTTAATCCAGAGTAACACAAAATCCCTAAAGGTATGTTAAAACATGGCAGATTTGCTGCATACATTTCAGTTATAGAAAATCAATTCCATATATCTTTCTAGCACATTGTCCTGCAGCATTAGCATAGATTTTTTTCCCCATTCAAATGAATAAGACAGTCACAGAAATTTCTGCAACAAATTTGCCATGGATGAGTTATACCATAAAATAACTGGTTAAGTTTTTACCTTATAAAAGTAATCTATGCTCAGCTTGAGGTCTACTCTTCATGTTATTCTTTGTCAAGAAGTAGCCAAACCTTTCTAGAAGCAATTCATTGTGTTAGTCTAGACCAGTTGTTCTTATACAATTTTCTCACTTGGGGGAACAATTTTTTTTTTTTTATGAACCATTTTTCCATATATTTTATGAGTTATCCAGGACATCCATTGTGGGAACTGGTGCACAGAATTGTACATGTTTGAGTAATTGCCTCATTCACTACTAGGGAGAAATTAAAAGTACTGTTTGAAAGGATCAGAGCTTTGACATCTACAACAATATGTTAAAGAAGATATTTCTAATCAATTTTATAGTTATTTATGAAATAAAATCTGAAATGATAGTTTCTCTGCAATGCAAAGTTACTCAGCAGGTAGGAACAAAGCAGAGGACAAATAACTGTCAGGATAAAGCATTTCAAACCAGTGGTCCATACTAAGGGTGCTAAGGAATAGTGAATATTTTCCCCATATTTTAGAAATATTTATACTGTGCCATTTTAGCTTCAAATATGTATACATGTGCTATAGAATTCTAAAAAATATATACATTGGGCACATATCAGGAGTTTAGCGTGAGTTCACATCACATTTTTGTAATTCGTTTAACGTATACATAGGGAAAAAAAGGGATACAAAGGGTAGCATACCACGCTATTCCATCCTGCAGAGTCTGGTAAAAAAAAACATATACACACATTTTTTACATTGGACATCTATGTTGATGAATGCCACTGTATGGCAAATGTCTGAGGTATCCATTAACGTATACCTTTTTTTACATTGGACCTCTATAGTGACGGTCCGGATTCCACAGTATTGCATCTGTCTGATGCATCCGTTAACGTGCAGTTCAGTTAGGTCCATTTATATTTGGACAGATACAACATTTTTCTAATTTTTGTTCTGTACATTACCACAATGGATTTTGAACAAAACCATTCAGATACAGTTGAAGTTTAGACTTTCAGCTTTAATTCAATGGGATGAACAAAATGATTGCATAAAAATGTGAGGAATAGAGTTGAGCGAACACCTGGATGTTCGGGTTCGACGAGTTCGGCCGAACTTTCGAAAAATGTTCGGGTTCGGGATCCGAACTCGACCCGAACGTCATCCCGAACCCGAACCCCATAGAAGTCAATGGGGACCCGAACTTTTGGGCACTAAAAAGGCTGTAAAACACACCCGGAAAGGGCTAGAGGGCTGCAAAAGGCAGCAAAATGTAGTTAAATCCCCTGCAAACAAATGTAGATAGGGAAATGATGAGTTAACATAAAATAAATAAAAATTAAACAATATTAATTGGAGTGAGGTCCCATAGCACAGAATCAGGCTTCAAGTCACCCACCAATGGAGAAGGTCACTTACTATTATTTTGACCACAGCACCCAGACAAAGGAGAGAGGTCCCACAGCAGAGAACCAGGCATCATATCACCCACCACAGGAGTAGGCCACCATTTAGTTACTTTGACCCCTACACCCAGACGGAGGAGAGAGGTTACACAGCAGAGAATCAGGCATTTAGATCACCCACCACAGGAGTAGGCCCCAATTTAATGGGACCCCGGCAACCATGTCAGATGGCACAACCATCAGCTTCATATCAATCAGCACAGGAGAAGGCGACTTTGACAGACTTTGACCCCTACACCCAGACGGAGGAGAGAGGTTTCACAGCAGAGAATCAGGCATTTAGATCACCCACCACAGGAGTAGGCCCCCATTGAATCAGACCCTGGCAACCATGTCAGATGGCACAACCATCAGCTTTATATCAATCAGCACAGGAGAAGGTGACTTTGAAAGACTTTGACCCCTACACCCAGATGGAGGAGAGAGGTTTCACAGCAGAGAATCAGGCATCATATCAACCACCACAGGAGAAGCCACCATTTAGTTACTTTGACCCCTGCACCCAGGAAGAGGAGAGAGGCACCACAGCACATATTCTGGCATCATATCAGCCACCACAGGAGAAGCCACCATTGAGTTACTTTGACCCCCGCACCCAGGAAGAGGAGAGAGGCACCACAGCACATATTCTGGCATCATATCAGCCACCACAGGAGAAGCCACCATTGAGTTACTTTGACCCCCGCACCCAGGAAGAGGAGAGAGGCACCACAGCACATATTCTGGCATCATATCAGCCACCACAGGAGAAGCCACCATTGAGTTACTTTGACCCCTGCACCCAGGAAGAGGAGAGAGGCCCCACAGCACATATTCTGGCATCATATCAGCCACCACAGGAGAAGCCACCATTTAGTTACTTTGACCCCTTCACCCAAACAGAGGAGAGAGGTTCCACATCAGAGAATCAGGCATCATATCAACCACCACAGGAGTAGGCCACAATTTAATGGGACCCCGGCAACCATGTCAGATGGCACAACCATCAGCTTCATATCAATCAGCACAGGAGAAGGCGACTTTGAAAGACTTTGACCCCTACACCCAGACGGAGGAGAGAGGTTTCACAGCAGAGAATCAGGCATTTAGATCACCCACCACAGGAGTAGGCCCCCATTGAATCAGACCCTGGCAACCATGTCAGATGGCACAACCATCAGCTTTATATCAATCAGCACAGGAGAAGCCACCATTGAGTTACTTTGACCCCTGCACCCAGGAAGAGGAGAGAGGCCCCACAGCACATATTCTGGCATCATATCAGCCACCACAGGAGAAGCCACCATTGAGTTACTTTGACCCCCGCACCCAGGAAGAGGAGAGAGGCACCACAGCACATATTCTGGCATCATATCAGCCACCACAGGAGAAGCCACCATTGAGTTACTTTGACCCCTGCACCCAGGAAGAGGAGAGAGGCCCCACAGCACATATTCTGGCATCATACTAACCACCACAGGAGAAGCCACCATTGAGTTACTTTGACCCCTGCACCCAGGAAGAGGAGAGAGGCCCCACAGCACATATTCTGGCATCATATCAGCCACCACAGGAGAAGCCACCATTGAGTTACTTTGACCCCCGCACCCAGGAAGAGGAGAGAGGCACCACAGCACATATTCTGGCATCATATCAGCCACCACAGGAGAAGCCACCATTGAGTTACTTTGACCCCTGCACCCAGGAAGAGGAGAGAGGCCCCACAGCACATATTCTGGCATCATACTAACCACCACAGGAGAAGCCACCATTGAGTTACTTTGACCCCTGCACCCAGGAAGAGGAGAGAGGCCCCACAGCACATATTCTGGCATCATACCAGCCACCACAGGAGAAGCCACCATTGAGTTACTTTGACCCCCGCACCCAGGAAGAGGAGAGAGGCACCACAGCACATATTCTGGCATCATATCAGCCACCACAGGAGAAGCCACCATTGAGTTACTTTGACCCCCGCACCCAGGAAGAGGAGAGAGGCACCACAGCACATATTCAGGCATCATATCACACACCACAGGAGAAGGCCTCTTTCAGTGATTTAGGCCTTTGGACCCAGACAGAGGAGAGAGGCACCACAGCACATATTCTGGCATCATATCAGCCACCACAGGAGAAGCCACCATTGAGTTACTTTGACCCCTGCACCCAGGAAGAGGAGAGAGGCCCCACAGCACATATTCTGGCATCATATCAGCCACCACAGGAGAAGCCACCATTTAGTTACTTTGACCCCTGCACCCAGGAAGAGGAGAGAGGCACCACAGCACATATTCTGGCATCATATCAGCCACCACAGGAGAAGCCACCATTTAGTTACTTTGACCCCTGCACCCAGGAAGAGGAGAGAGGCACCACAGCACATATTCTGGCATCATATCAGCCACCACAGGAGAAGCCACCATTGAGTTACTTTGACCCCTGCACCCAGGAAGAGGAGAGAGGCCCCACAGCACATATTCTGGCATCATATCAGCCACCACAGGAGAAGCCACCATTTAGTTACTTTGACCCCTGCACCCAGGAAGAGGAGAGAGGCACCACAGCACATATTCTGGCATCATATCAGCCACCACAGGAGAAGTCACCATTTAGTTACTTTGACCCCTTCACCCAAACAGAGGAGAGAGGTTCCACATCAGAGAATCAGGCATCATATCAACCACCACAGGTGTAGGCCACAATTTAGTTTATTTGACCCCTGCACCCAGGAAGAGGAGAGAGGCCCCACAGCACATATTCTGGCATCATATCACACACCACAGGAGAAGGCCTCTTTCAGTGATTTAGGCCTTTGGACCCAGACAGAGGAGAGAGGTCAGAGATTAGCTTCATATCCCCCAGCACAGCAGAAGACCGCTTTATTTGACTTAGGCCTCAGCACCCAGACAGAAGACAGAGGTAGCATGGCAGAGGTTATGGCTTCATGTCACCCGTTAGTTTAACCGGCCACTTTCATCTGGTTAGGCCCCGGCGCCCAGACAGAGAAGAGTTTCATTCAACTGTGGGTTTCATAAAATTTGTATCAAATAAAGAAGTGGCCCGTAGCACAACAAGACATGTTTTAGGCAGTTAATAAGGACTACTCTGCACAAGGGAGGGACAGGTCCTGTGGGATCCATGCCTGGTTCATCTTTATGAAGGTCAGCTTGTCCACGTTGGCTGTGGACAGGCGGCTGCGCTTGTCAGTAATGACGCCCCCTGCCGTGCTGAATACGCGTTCAGATAAAACGCTGGCCGCCGGGCAGGAAAGCACCTCCAAGGCATAACATGCTAACTCTGGCCACGTGGACAATTTCGAAACCCAGTAGTTGAATGGGGCCGAACCATCCGTCAGGATGTGGAGGGGTGTGCAGACATACTGTTCAACCATGTTAGTGAAATGCTGCCTCCTGCTAACACGTTCCGTATCAGGTGTCGGTGCAGATAGCTGTGGAGTGGAGACAAAACTTTTCCACATTTCTGCCATGCTAACCCTGCCCTCAGATGAGCTGGCCGTGACACAGCTGCGTTGGCGACCTCTTGCCACTCCTCTGCCTTCACCTTCCACCTGTTCCCCTGTGACATGTGGGAATGCTCTCAAGAGCGCCTCTATCAGCGTGCGCTTGTACTCGCGCATCTTACGGTCGCGCTCCAGTTCAGGAATTAAAGTGGGCACATTGTCTTTATACCGGGGATCCAGCAGGGTGGCCACCCAGTAGTCTGCACACGTTAAAACGTGGGCAACTCTGCTGTCGTTGCGCAGGCATTGGAGCATATATTCGCTCATGTGGGCCAGGCTACCCATGGGTAAGGACAAGCTGTCCTCTGTGGGAGGCGTATCGTCATCGTCCACCGTATCCCCCCAGCCACACACCAGTGATGGGCCTGGGCTGCCACCCCGCTGTGAACTTGCGTCATCCTCGTCCCCCTCCACCTCCTCATCCTCCTCGTCCTCCAGTACAGTGCCTTGGCTGGCGACTTGTGAACCTGTCCTCTGCTGCTTAAACAAACCTCCCTCTGAGCCACTTCGAACAGACTGGCCCGAAAGTGTTAGAAACGAGCCCTCATCCTCCTCCTCCTCCTCCACCTGGGCCACCTCCTCTAACATCATTGCCCTAAGTGTTTTCTCAAGGAGACATAGAAGTGGTATTGTAACGCTGATAACAGTGTCATCGCCACTGGCCATGTTGGTGGAGTACTCGAAACAGCGCAGCAGGGCACACAGGTCTCGCATGGAGGCCCAATCATTGGTGGTGAAGTGGTGCTGTTCGGCAGTACGACTGACGCGAGCGTGCTGCAGCTGAAACTCCACTATGGCCTGCTGCTGCTCGCACAGTCTCTCCAGCATGTGCAAGGTTCAGGAATTAAAGTGGGCACATTGTCTTTATACCGGGGATCCAGCAGGGTGGCCACCCAGTAGTCTGCACACGTTAAAACGTGGGCAACTCTGCTGTCGTTGCGCAGGCATTGGAGCATATATTCGCTCATGTGGGCCAGGCTACCCATGGGTAAGGACAAGCTGTCCTCTGTGGGAGGCGTATCGTCATCGTCCACCGTATCCCCCCAGCCACACACCAGTGATGGGCCTGGGCTGCCACCCCGCTGTGAACTTGCGTCATCCTCGTCCCCCTCCACCTCCTCATCCTCCTCGTCCTCCAGTACAGTGCCTTGGCTGGCGACTTGTGAACCTGTCCTCTGCTGCTTAAACAAACCTCCCTCTGAGCCACTTCGAACAGACTGGCCCGAAAGTGTTAGAAACGAGCCCTCATCCTCCTCCTCCTCCTCCACCTGGGCCACCTCCTCTAACATCATTGCCCTAAGTGTTTTCTCAAGGAGACATAGAAGTGGTATTGTAACGCTGATAACAGTGTCATCGCCACTGGCCATGTTGGTGGAGTACTCGAAACAGCGCAGCAGGGCACACAGGTCTCGCATGGAGGCCCAATCATTGGTGGTGAAGTGGTGCTGTTCGGCAGTACGACTGACGCGAGCGTGCTGCAGCTGAAACTCCACTATGGCCTGCTGCTGCTCGCACAGTCTCTCCAGCATGTGCAAGGTGGAGTTCCACCGGGTGGGCACGTCGCATATGAGGCGGTGAGCGGGAAGGCAGAAGTTCCGCTGTAGCGCAGACAGGCGAGCAGCGGCAGGATGTGAACGGCGGAAGCGCGCACAGACGGCCCGCACTTTATGCAGCAGCTCTGACATGTTGGGGTAGTGGTGAATGAACCTCTGCACCACCAAGTTCAGCACATGCGCCAGGCAAGGGATGTGCGTCAAACCGGCTAGTCCCAGAGCTGCCACGAGATTTCGCCCATTATCGCATACCACCAGGCCTGGCTTGAGGCCCACCGGCAGAAACCACTCGTCGGTCTGTTGTTCAATACCCCGCCACAACTCCTTTGCGCTGTGGGGCCTGTCCCCCAAACATATGAGTTTCAGAATGGCCTGCTGACGTTTACCCCGGGCTGTGCTGAAGTTGGTGGTGAAGGTGTGTGGCTGACCGGATGAGCTGGTGGAAGCAGTGGAGGAGGAAGCCGAGTAGGAGGAGGAGGCTACAGGAGGCAGAGAATGATGCCCTGCGATCCTAGGGGGCGGAAGGACGTGCGCCAAGGAACTGTCCGCCGGGGGCCCAGCCGCCACTACATTCATCCAGTGTGCAGTTAGTGAGATATAGCGTCCCTGGCCATGCTTACTGGTCCACGTATCTGTGGTTAGGTGGACCTTGCCACAAATGGCGTTGCGCAGTGCACACTTGATTTTATCGGACACTTGCGTGTGCAGGGAAGGCACGGCTGTCTTGGAGAAGTAGTGGCGGCTGGGAACCACATACTGCGGGACAGCCATGGCCATCAGCTGTTTGAAGCTGTCTGTGTCCACCAGCCGGAATGACAGCATTTCAAAGGCCAGCAGTTTAGAAATGCTGGCGTTCAGGCCAAGGGCTCGAGGGTGACTCGGGGGGAATTTGCGCTTCCTCTCTAAGGTTTGAGATATTGAGAGCTGAACGCTGCTGTGTGATATAGTGGAGACGCTAGTTGACGGTGGCGGTGGTGGTGGTGTCGGTGGCACATCCTCTGTTTGCTGCTCGGCAGGTGGCAACATTCCTCTCGAGGCGGAAGCCGAGGCAGCAGCGGTAGAGGGAGCAGGGGGAGCCTCAGCGAGTGCCTGGTTTTTAAGGTGTGTACCCCACTGCAGTTCATGCTTTGCATGTAGATGCCTGGTCATGCAGGTTGTGCTGAGGTTCAGAACGTTAATGCCTCGCCTCAGGCTCTGATGGCAGAGCGTGCAAGTCACTCGGGTCTTGTCGGTAGGACATTGTTTAAAGAAGTGCCATGCCAGGGAACTCTTTGAAGCTGCCTTTGTGGGGCTGGGTCCCTGTTGGCGATGTCCAGTAGCAGGCGAACTCTGGGGGCGGCGGCTCGTCTGCTTTGGCCCCCTGCTCCCTCTTTACCTTCGCTGTTGTCTCGGTCTCACCACTACCTCTTCCTCTGAACTGTGAAAGTCATCGCCACGACCTTCAGTCCATGTGGGGTCTAAGACCTCATCGTCCTCTGCATCGTCTTCCACCCAGTCTCCCTCCCTGACCTCCTCCTGTTCAGTCTGCACACTGCAAAAAGACGCGGCAGTGGGCACCTGTGTTTCGTCATCATCAGAGAGTCGGTGACTCTGCTGTGGTGGTATTCCCATGTCCTCTTCATCTGGAGACATAAGTGGTTGTGCGTCAGTGCATGGTATGTCTTCCTCCACTGGGGAAGGGCTAGGTGGACGCCCCTGGGAAACCCTGGAAGCAGACTGTTATATGTGAGTACCGCTTTCTTTGACAGATTCTAGTATGGGTACATATATGTTTTCCCAACCCCAGCACATTAGTTTGCTAATTCCAGATGTATGAAACGCAGGCCTAACTGTATCTAGTATATTGAACGCCAGATAAACTAACTTGGCCTTTTTTAAATAAAAAAAAAATTCCCTCACTGGAATACTTTCAGTCTTTTGACTGTATGGATTACAGATGGAATGACTGTTATATGTGAGTACCGCTTTCTTTGACAGATTCTAGTATGGGTACATATATGTTTTCCCAACCCCAGCACATTAGTTTGCTAATTCCAGATGTATGAAACGCAGGCCTAACTGTATCTAGTATATTGAACGCCAGATAAACTAACTTGGCCTTTTTTAAATAAAAAAAATTCCCTCACTGGAATACTTTCAGTCTTTTGACTGTATGGATTACAGATGGAATGACTGTTATATGTGAGTACCGCTTTCTTTGACAGATTCTAGTATGGGTACATATATGTTTTCCCAACCCCAGCACATTAGTTTGCTAATTCCAGATGTATGAAACGCAGGCCTAACTGTATCTAGTATATTGAACGCCAGATAAACTAACTTGGCCTTTTTTAAATAAATAAAAAATTCCCTCACTGGAATACTTTCAGTCTTTTGACTGTATGGATTACAGATGGAATGACTGTTATATGTGAGTACCGCTTTCTTTGACAGATTCTAGTATGGGTACATATATGTTTTCCCAACCCCAGCACATTAGTTTGCTAATTCCAGATGTATGAAACGCAGGCCTAACTGTATCTAGTATATTGAACGCCAGATAAACTAACTTGGCCTTTTTTAAATAAAAAAAATTCCCTCACTGGAATACTTTCAGTCTTTTGACTGTATGGATTACAGATGGAATGACTGTTATATGTGAGTACCGCTTTCTTTGACAGATTCTAGTATGGGTACATATATGTTTTCCCAACCCCAGCACATTAGTTTGCTAATTCCAGATGTATGAAACGCAGGCCTAACTGTATCTAGTATATTGAACGCCAGATAAACTAACTTGGCCTTTTTTAAAAAAAAATAAATTACCTCACTGGAATACTTTATGGCTTTTCACTGTATGGATTACAGGTGGACTGGTATTAGTAGGGGTGACACAAGCACACCCAAGTCCCTGATGTAGGATTTCTATGGCACAGACCACTATTACAAGTGATTAATGGACGTTGGGAGAGATTGTGCTGCAGCACTAGTCCCAAGATGGCCGCCGCCTATCAGCCCAGTAACATGTGCCACAAAATGGTCTGCACAACCTTTAAAAAAAATAGCCTTGGACTGTGCTGCTAAATCGCTATTGGTCTGAATCCCAGGTGTAGATGTCTGACTTGTTTGGAGCTTTGGAATGCACACTGTGGCAGCTTCTGCTGCAGCACTACAAGTCGCAAAATGGCGGCCAGCGGTCAGCCCAGGTACATGTGGATGGAAAAATCACTCTGGCCACTCTAAAAATAGCCAATCCCTATCAAAAAAGCAGCTCAGCTGCAGTTGTTCAGATGAATCACAGGTGGAGGAGAGAAATTTGCTTCCAGTTATTCAATTATCCCTGCCTATTCTCGCCCTAGCATCAGCTGCGTCTATCCCTGTTCTATTCACATCGGGAGTGAGCACGTCCCGACGTGCGCACAAGCTTATAAAGAGGCTGAGTCACATGCTGCACTTGGCCAATCACAGCCTTGCCAATAGTAGGCATGGCTGCGATGGCATCTTAGGGCAAGTAGTATGATGCATGTTGATTGGCTGCTTTGCAGCCTTTCAAAATGCGCCAAAATACATGCCGAACGACGAACCCGAACCCGAACTTTTACGAAAAAGTTCGGGTTCGGGTCCGTGTCACGAACACCCCAAAATTCGGTACGGACCCGAACTATGCTCGAACTGTTCGCTCAACACTAGTGAGGAACTAAAGCATTTTTTAAACTCAGTCCCTTTATTTCAGGGGCTCAAAAGTAATTGGACAAATTAAATAAAATGTTAATTTCTAATACTTGGTTGAAAACCCTTTGTTGGCAATGACTTCCTGAAGTCTTGAACTCATAGACAATCACCAGACGGTGTGTTTCCTCCTTTTTAATGCTTGCCAGGCCTTTACTGCAGCAGTTTTCAATTGCTGTTTGTGGGCCTTTTTGTCTGAAGTTTAGTCTTTAACAAGTGAAATGCATGCTCTATTAGGTTCAGATCAGGTGACTGACTTGACCATTCAAGAATATTCAATTTCTTTGCTTTAATAAACTCTTGGATTGCTTTGACTTTATGTTTTGGGTCATTATCCATCTGTATTAGGAAATGCCGACTACTCAGTTTGACTGCATTTGGCTGGATTTGAGCACACAGTATGTCTCTGAAAACCCCAGAATTCATCCGACTGCTTCTGTCCTGTGTCACATCATCAATAAACACTAGGGACCCAGTGCCACTGGCAGCCATTTGTCACGGGGTTCCGAAGGTGCACTCGGTCCCCCATTGCCCGCAGACCTGTTGCTTAGCTTTTGGAATGAGGTTCTGTGTTTGACCTCATTCCCAGGGCGGCTTTACTAGCTGGGTGGCTCCCTGCTCCTAGTCTGCCTTGAGCGCCGAGCTGATCACTCGGTGCTCGACTGGTTGGTCTGTCGGTCATGTGACGCTGGCCACGTCACATGACCCTCACTCCCCACTATAAATACAGGCAGCCTGCTGGCTACAGGTTGCCTGTAAATTTCTAGGTTCCTGGATATTTGTTGGACTGCTGAATACATACCTGATCCTGTTCCCTGATCATCCTTTTGCCTGATCCTCCTGTACTGCGCATCCGTCCTGGTATTGTGACCTCGGCTCCCACCTGACTACTCTCTTAGGACTCCTCTTGTACTTCTCTTTTCTCCTGGTATTTATGACCCCGGCTTCTCCTGACAATTCTCTGCTTGCTCCATTTGTACTTTGCAGCTTTCCTGGTATTGACTCGGTCCGTTCACGTCCTGTTGTTTGTCTGTCTGTCATCCCTGCACTTATTCCAAGTTAGGGATTGCCGTCCAGTTGTCCCCTGTCATTAGGACTCGCGAGGCAAGTAGGCAGGGCCAGGGGTAAGGGTGGAGCGCAGTGGTCACTTCCCTCCCCCCTGTGTGTGTGTGTACGCGACCGTTACACCATTCATGCCTAAGCCATCACACTGCCTCCTCCATGTTTTACAGATGATGTGGTATGCTTTGGATCATGAGCTGTACCATGCCTTTTTCTTTCCATCATTCTGGTGGAGATTGATCTTGGTTTCATCTGTCCAAAGAATATTCTTCCAGAAGTGTGCTGTTTTTTTAAGATGTTTGTTTTTAGCAAAATTCATTCTAGCCTTCTTATTATTGAGGCTTATCAGTGGCTTGCACTGTGCAGTGAACCCTCTGTATTTAATTTCATGCAGTCTTCTCTTTATGGTAGATTTGGATATTGATACGCCTATATCCTAGAGAGTGTTGTTCTCTCAGTTGGCTGTTGTGGTTTTTCTTCACCATGGTAACTATTCTGTGATCATCCACCACTGCTGTCTTCTGTGGGAGTCCAGGTCTTTTTGCAATGTTGAGGTCACCAGTGCTTTCTTTATTTCTCAGGATGTACCAAACTGTAGATTTTGCCACTCCAAATAGTGTAGCAACTTCTTGGATGGGTTTTTTCTGTCTTCGCAGATGAAGGATGGGTTGTTTCACCTGCATGGAGAGCTCCTTTGACCACATGTTTACTTTTTAGCAAAATCTTCAAAATGCAAGCACCACACCTCAAATCAACTCCAGGCCTTTTATATGCTTAATTGAGAATAAAATAATGAAGGAATTGTCCACACTTGCCCATGAAACAGCCTTTCACGAGTCACGTGTCCAGTTACTTTTGGTCTTTTAAAAAACAGGGTGCTACAGGTAAAGGAGCTGAAACTCCTAAACCCTTCATCCAATTTTAATGTGGATACCCTCAAATGAAAGCTAAAAGCCTGGACTTTATGTAAATTTCCATTATATAACTATAACTTGAATATGTTTTAGTAAACAGGTAATAAAAACAAAATTTGTGTCAGTGATCAAATATATATGGACCTAACTGTGTATATATATATATATATATATATATATATATACACACCGTATTTTTTGCTTTATAAGACACACCTGATGATAAGAAGCACCTAGGGTTTAGAGAAGGAAAAAAGAAAAAAAATATTTGGAACCAAAAGGTGTGCACAGTACATGGGTGTATTCCTATGGATGAAGGGGGTTATGGTTACATTCAATATTAACACTTAGGCTAATTACAGTACAATCCTTGGACAGTTTTTATATCAAATGTGACTATAACCTCCCTCATCCATAGGAATGCATCCATATAGTGCAGTAGATGGGTGTATTCCTATGGATGAAGGGGGTTATGGTCATATTTAATATAAACACTTAGCCCAATTACAGTACAATCCCTGGACAGTGTTTATATTAAATGTGACTATAACCTCCCTCATCCATAGGATTGCACCCATATAGTGCAGTCCATGGGTGTATTCCTATGAATGAGAGGCTTAATAGTCTTATTTCATGCATAATTAAGCTCCTGAGCTCTCCTTCATATCCTGGCTGTCACTTAACCAGGTGTAGACAGTCCTGGAGTCCCACTGGATAGCACTGCTGCTGGGGGATCGGAGGGTCAGTAACACTCCCTCCCTCCTTCTTCCTCTTATCCTACAACCGCAGCGATTGGCCGGGCGGGAGACTGATTAGTTGAAGCGGATTGCTTGAAGCAGCCGAGCAGCAGTTAGCCAGCGTTCACCAACATTAGCTTATCATGCAGGATGGGACTGGAGAGGAGAGGGAGAATCGCTCCTCCTCTGCCTTGGAGAAGGATCCCAGCTACAGAGGACAAGACATGCAGGCTGGCAGCATTCAGCTTCAATGGCTGCCGCCTGCCCCACACTTCTCCAAGAGAGCGCAGCCTGACTTGCTGGTGGTGTGCTCCTGATTATCAGCCAGCAATGTGCCGCCAGCCTGCCTGCTGCTGAAGAGCAGAGCCACTCACAACATGTAGCAAGAAGCTTAGTGGCGAGATGATCGATCATGAAGCCAGGCCCACTTCTTAATATGTGCAGTGCGTTGCCTGTGCTCGCTTCTTACTGCCTGCGCTGCACCCATCCTCATTCAACCTGCCCATACTGCAGCCATGTTTAACAGGTTTGGGGGGGGGGGGGGAAGTGCGTCTTATAAAGAGAAAAATGCGGTGTATTTTATATATATATATATATATATATATATAGTCAGCTCCATAAATATTGGGACATCAACACAATTGTAACATTTTTGCCTCAATACACCACCACAATGGATTTGAAATAAAACAAACAAAATGTGCTTTAACTGCAGACTGTCAGCTTTAATTTGAGGGTATTTACATCCAAATCAGGTGAACGGTGTAGGAATTACAACAGTTTGCATATGTGCCTCCCACTTGTTAAGGAACCAAAAGTAATGGGACAATTGGCTTCTCAGCTGTTCCATGGCCAGGTGTGTGTTAGTCTCTCATTATCCCAATTACAATGAGCAGATAAAAGGTCAAGAGTTCATTTCAAGTGAGCTATTTGCATTTGGAATCTGTTGCTGTCAACTCTCAAGATGAGATCCAAAGAGCTGTCACTATCAGTGAAGCAAGCCATCATTAGGCTGAAAAAACAAAACAAACCCATCAGAGAGATAGCAAAAATATTAGGCGTGGCCAAAACAACTGTTTGGAACATTCTTAAAAAGAAGGAACGCATCGGTGAGCTCAGCAACACCAAAAGACCCGGAAGACCATGGAAAACAACTGTGGTGGATGACCGAAGAATTATTTCCCTGGTGAAGAAAACACCCTTCACAACAGTTGGCCAGATCAAGAACACTCTCCAGGAGGTAGGTGTATGTGTGTCAAAGTCAACAATCAAGAGAAGACTTCACCAGAGTGAATACAGAGGGTTCACCACAATATGTAAACCATTGGTGATCCTCAAAAGCAGGAAGGCCGGATTAGAGTTTGCCAAATGACATCTAAAAAAAGCCTTCACAGTTCTGGAACAACATCCTATGGACAGATGAGACCAAGATCAACTTGTACCAGAGTGATGGGAAGAGAAGAGTATGGAGAAGGAAAGGAACTGCTCATGATCCTAAGCATACCACCTCATCAGTGAAGCGTGGTGGTGGTAGTGTCATAGCGTGGGCATTTATGGCTGCCAATGGAACTGGTTCTCTTGTATTTATTGATGATGTGACTGCTGAGAAAAGCAGCAGGATGAATTCTGAAGTGTTTCGGGCAATATTATCTGCTCATATTCAGCCAAATGCTTCAGAACTCATTGGACGGCGCTTCACAGTGCAGATGGACAATGACCCAAAGCATACGGCAAAAGAAACCAAAGAGTTTTTTAAGGGAAAGAAGTGGAATGTTATGCAATGGCCAAGTCAATCACCTGACCTGGATCTGATTGAGCATGCATTTCACTTGCTGAAGACAAAACTGAAGGAAAAATGCCCCAAGAACAAGCAGGAACTGAAGACAGTTGCAGTAGAGGCCTGGCAGAGCCTCACCAGGGATGAAACCCAGCGTCTAGTAATGTCTATGTGTTCCAGACTTCAGGCTGTAATTGACTGCAAAGAATTTGCAACCAAGTATTAAAAAGTAAAAGTTTGATTTATGATTATTATTATTATGTCCCATGGAACCTGGCCATGGAACAGCTGAGAAGCCAATTGTCCTATTACTTTTAGTTCCCTAACAACTGGGAGGCACATATGCAAACTGTTGTAAGTCCTACAACATTCACCTGATTTAGATGTAAATACCCTCAAATTAAAGCTGACAGTCTGCAGTTTAAGCACATCTTGTTCGTTTAATTTCAAATCCATTGTGGTGGTGCATAGAGCCGAAAATGTTAGAATTGTGTCAATGTCCCAATATTTATGGACCTGGCTGTATATATATATATATATATATATATATATATAATTTTTTTTTTTTTGTTGCTTTAAATGGATTGCAAAATGTGATATGCACCCAGCCAAAATTCTGTGCATGGCTGTGCATGACCAATCAAGCCGGCTGGTCGACCTATCAGTGAGGCTGGAAGCCAAATCAATTAGGTTCTGACTCAGCATCCAGTCCCAGAGCTAGGCAGGGTATTTAAGTCTGCTACTCAGTCATGTATAGCTGCTGGTGATTACATATGTGTCCTGGCTCTGTACCTCGTGTGCGTTGAACCTGAACTAGTCAAGACCTGCTCACTTCCCCTCTGTGTACTGGCAGTGGCCTGTTTTCTGGATTCACCCCCTTAGCTTCTACTGATTCTCCTGTTTTTTTGACTGTAGTTAGTTTCTGGATTAACCCTTCATCTGCTGTTTGTGCTATATCTCCTACTGCTAACCTGGCTTGTCTACAACTCTATGCGACCCAGTCATTCTGGTAAGTCTGCTTCTAGCAAGCTCACACCAGTTTTCTACCAGTACTTTTTCCTATGGTGTGTAAGCACAGCCACTGATGCTGGGTTGCAGGGTAGTCGTAACCATGGAAACGAGTAGTGTATAATAAAGGGGAACCTGGGCACTCTCAAGATAATCAGACCATAAAGAATTTATTGCTACACAAATAGATTAAAATACAAATTAGTGAAATACAAATTCATGAAATATCCGCTACCCATAAACGTCCTATAAATGCTCCTAAAAGACAGGAATATTAATACCAACAAGAAAAATCCTAAAATATCCTTAAAATATGGGGATAAATGTAAAATCAAAAACAAATAACCCATTTACCTCATTGACAGTATTGTTTTATTTGTAGCTATATTTTGTTACTTGTGGTTATTTGATTTAGATTTTACATTTATCCCCATATTTTAAGGATATTTTAGGATTTTTCTTGTTGGTATTAATATTCCTCTCTTTTAGGAGCATTTATAGGACATGTATGGGTAGCGGATATTTCATGAATTTGTATTTCACTAATTTGTATTTTAATCTATTTGTGTAGCAATAAATTCTTTATGGTCTGATTATCTTGAGAGTGCCCAGGTTCCCCTTTGTTATATGTATCTGACTTGAGGATAGAGTGAGTCCTCTTCTCTGAGAGCACCTCTTTTTGGTCCTAGTGAATAATGTGTGCCACATCCATTACTGAGAGTAGTGTATAATGCGATCGAAAAAGGAATTAAGCCAGCAAAGGAGGCAATATGGACTATCATAATACTAAGTGCCTTGTAGCAACTTTGTCTAGATAGTAAATGCCATTTGTGGATGTGAGGCAATCCCTTAAAGGAAGACTTGTAGCAGTTCCTTAGTTTTTCTGGCTGTGGTTCGAACATTGTCCACAGTGATTCCTTATAGCACATGTTTTTAGGCAGTGCAGGAGCTGTTGTGAGCTTGCAAGCAGTGGATCTTTGGTGGAGCATCTACAGTACCACAGATAAAACAGAAAAACAGTGAAAGCCAAAAGCAAACACAACAAACAGCGCAGCATCATTTTTTAATATATGTCTATGGATGTAATCACCAAAACTTCCTGTGATTATAGTTACATAGTTAATACGGTTAAAAAAATACATAAGTCTATTAAGTTCAAACAAGGGATAGGTGGGGACGCAAATACCAGAATGTATTGAGACTCAGACTTCTACACATTTTCATAAGCATTAATGTTGTTTACTTTTAAGAAATCATCTAAACCCTTTTTTAAACTGTCCACTGTTCCTGCTGTGACCACGTCCGGAGGAAGTCTATTCCACAGATTCACAGTTCTTACAGTAAAGAAGCTTTGACGCTTCCGGAGACTGAACATTTTCCTCTCTAATCGGAGGTAGTGCCCCCTTGTCTTTTGAGCACTTTTTACATGGAATAGTTTTTCACCGTATTTTTTGTATGGCCCATTTATATATTTGTATAGGTTAATAATGTCCTCCCTTAGACGTCTCTTCTCAAGACTAAATACATTCAATTATTTTTATATTTATTCATTACTAAGACCCTCCATGCCTCTTATCATTTTAGTCGCTTTCCTTTGTACTTTTTCCAGCTGTAGTGTGTTCTTTCTATGGACTGGTGCCCAGAACTGAACTGCATATTCCAGTTGAGGCCGCACCAACGCTTTGTAAAGTGGTAATATCACATCCCTGCCCCGCGAGTCCATGCCTCGTTTAATGCATGACAATATCCTGGTGGCCTTTAAAGCAGCTGATTGACATTGTATGCTGTAATTTAATCTATACCTGATACCTGATCTACAAGCACACCCAAATCCTTCTCTATAAGTGACTCTCCCAGTGTTACATCACCTAGGATATATGAAGCACAGAGATTATTACTACCAAGATACATAACTTTACATTTGTCCACATTGAACCTCATTTGCCAAGTTGATGCCCATTGCCCAATCACTCAGAGTGTTCAAGTCAGCTTGTAATATATTGACATCTTCCATAGACTGCACAGTTCTACATAGCTTAGTATCATCTGCAAAAATAGATATGATGCTATTAATCTAGTCCTCAATATCATTAATAAATAAATTAAATAATAAAGGGCCCAGCACTGAACCTTGGGGTACACCACTTATAACCCGGGACCATTCTGAATAGGAATCATTGACTACAACTCTCTGAACATGGTCCTTCAGCCAGTTTTCAATCCAATTACAACCAATACTTTCCAAGCCTATAGAACTTGCCGTATTTTTCGCCCCATAAGACGCACTCCCCCCCCCCCCAAAATGGGGGAAAAATGCCCCTGCATCTTATGGGGCGAATACTGACATTTTTACATTGCAGGCTGCGATGTATGCGAGAGCGGGGAGGGACTGGGAGGAGGAGCTGGGGGACGGCAATAGCGGCGGGGCGGTGCAGTCACTGTACTATAGCCCCGCCGCTCCATTGCTGCACTATACAAATATAAAATGTCTTATTCAATTAAAAGTGATTACACATGCCCCCCCACTCCTAATATTACCGTACATCCTAACAGCTTCTGTAGATTGCAGGCAGGCCGAGCGTGCGGCAGCGTAACTCCCTGATGTCACGTGCCTGCGCCGCCTACTTTATGAATGAAGCAGGCGGCGCAGGCAAGTGACGTCAGTGAGTGACGTGCCGGCCGCCCGGCCTGCCTGCCTGCATTCTACAGAAGCTGTTAGGATGTATGGTAATATTAGGAGTGAGGGGGCATGTGTAATCACTTTTAATTGAATGAGACATTTTATATTTGTATACTGCAGCACTGGAGCGGCGGGGGAAGGGGATCTGTGGATGGCACTGTTAAGGGCTGGGGGGTCTGTGGATGGCACTGTTATGGGGTGGGGGGTCTGTGGATGGCACATATATAACAGTGCCACCCACAGATCCCCCTGTAACAGTGCCATCCACAGATCCCCCCTGTAACAGTGCCAGCCACAGATCCCCCCTGTAACAGTTTCAGCCACAGATCCCCCTGTAACAGTGTCAGCCACAGATCCCCCCATAACAGTGTCCGTCATCCACAGATCCCCCATAACAGTGCGTCATCCACAGATCCCCCCATAACAGTGCGTCATCCACAGATTCCCCCATAACAGTGCGTCATCCACAGATCCCCCCATAACAGTGTCCTTCACAGATCCCCCCATAACAGTGCCATCCACAGATCCCCAGTAATAGTGCCATCCACAGACCACCATTAGTTCCAGACCCACCAAAAGCACACCTTTTGGTTAAAAATATATATATTTTTTATTATTTTCCTCCCCAAAAACTTAGGTGCGTCTTATGGGCTAAAAATACGGTACTTCACCTATTAAACATCTATGAGGGACAGTATTAAAAGTCTTTACAAAATCCAGAAACACTACATCCACAGCTGCCCCTCTGTCCAGGCTACTACTCACCTCCTCATAAAAACAAATCAGGTTAGTCTGACAACTTCTGTCCTTGGTAAACCCATGTTGGTTATCACTTATATTATTTACAGTCACAGTCATGTATATAGTCCCTTAACACCTTAGGGACCGGGCTCATTTTCACCTTAAGGATCAGGCCATTTTTTGCAAATCTGACCAGTGTCACTTTATGTGTGAATAACTTTAAAATAGCTTTGACGTATCCAAGCCATTCTGAGACTGTTTTTTCATCACATATTGTACTTCATAACACTGGTAAAATGGAGAAAAATCATTTTTATTTTCGATCGCATTTTTTTTTTTTTTACGGTATTCATCTGAAGGGTTAGGTCATGTGATATTTTTATAGAGAAAGTTATTATGGACACGGCAATACCTAATATGTATACTTTTTTAATTTACCAAAGTTTCACACAATAACAGCTTTTTTAAAACAAAAAAAAATGATGTTTTAGTGTCTCCATATTCTGAGCTATAGTTTTTATATTTTTTAGGCGATTGTCTTAGGTAGGGGCTAATTTTTTGCGGGATGAGGTGATGGTTAGATTGGTACGATTTTGTAGGTGGGCATACGCCTCTTTGATCGCTTGCTGTTGTACTTTTGTGATGTAAGGTGACAAAAAAATGGTTTATTTAGCACAGTTTTTATTTTTTATTTTTTACGGTGTTCATCGAGCCGGTCGATATGGACGCGGCGATACCTAATTTTTACCATTTTTTTTTACTTTATTTGGGGAAAATTACGTTTTTGTTTATTTTTACTTGAAACTTTAAATTTTTTGGGGGGAAAACTTTCTTTTTTCAACTTTTTTTCACTTTATTTTTTGTCCCACTTTGGGACTTCAACTTTTGGGGGTCTAATCCCCTTTACAATGCATTCCAATACTTCTGAATTGACCTGTGGTTTGCCGCAATGATTTGAGCAGGCACCTTGTTCCGGGCGGCGGTAATCGGAACTACACATGACGTACCGGTACGTCATGTGTCTCAAACAGGTTAAGAGTGCTTCAAACATTTTTCTGGTCTATAATCACCTGCGGAGGACCTTGATCTTTTTTTGAATATGGGCACCATGTTTGCCTTGTGCCAATCACTTAACACTGTACCAATACCTAGAGAATCTTTGAAAATTATAAACAGGGGCACAGCAATGACTGAACTGAGCTCTTTAAGCACTCTTGGGTGTAATCCATCTGTATCCGGAGCCTTGTTCACATTTACCCTATTTAACTTGTCTTGGACAGTTTAAAGTTAGCTAAGTGAGTATATTACTGGATGTACTAACAGCCCCAGCACCACAAATATCAGCTCCTTTCTATTCTATTGTATATACAAAGCTAAAAAAAACATTTAGTAACTCTGCCTTTTCCTTATCTTCAGTGACTACCTCCCTTTACCATTATTTAGTGGACCTACCTGCTCAGACCTAGGTTTTTTTTTAATCATTTGTTTTGCTCTCTTTTGCTACCTGCTGTTTGTTGTGTATTTTTGCTAATTTTATCTCCTTTTTACAGATTTTATTAAGCCCTTCGTAATCTTTAAACGCTACAGCTGACCCCTCAGATTTGTATTTTTTAAATGCCCCTTTTTTGTCTTTTATTGCCCTTTTTACAGTAGCTATAAGCCATGGGAGTTTAATTTTAGCCGTTTTTATTTGTTACCCAAAGGAATAATTTTTTTAGTGCAATTACTCAATGTGGATTTAAAGCTCCCCCATTCATCCTCATTATTATTATGTGACAGTAGCTGCACCCAGTCTATGCCCTTAAATGCTGCCCTCAACCCAGGGAAATTAGCCTTTTTGAACTTCCAATGTCTTTGATCTGCCTTACAGAGTTTGCTTCTTATAGTTTAGGGGGAATATAATTATATTGTGGTCACTGTTACCTAGTGTTTCTCGAACAGTAACATTTCCAACAAGCTCTGCATCATTAGAAATTACCAGATCCAACAGAGCGTTGCCCCTAGTGGGAACTTCTACAAACCGGCTCATAAAGTGGTCCTGCAGCAAGTTGAGGCATTTTCTCCGCTTTGCGGTTGAGGCAGAATGATCTCCCCCAGTCAATGTCTGGGAAGTTAAAATCTGCTATTATGACCACTGTACCAGCCTGTGCCGTCCGCTCTATTTGGTTATACAGTTGCGTTTCTATCTCTTCTGTGATGTTAGGGGGGGTCTATAGATTACACCAAGTATTATTTTTTCAGTGTTTTTATCCATTTGAACTTCCACCATAAGGTTTCCACATCCTCACCATCCTCACCCACAATTGCCTCTTTCACACTTGCCTTCAGATCACTCCTCACATACAGGCACACGCCACCTCCTTTTCTATCGACCCTATCTTTCCTAAATAGTGTAAAACCCTTGATATTTACAGCCCAGTCATGCGATGATTACAACCATGTCCAACCATGTCACATCAACTATATCTATGTGTTCTTCTAGTACCATAGCCTCCAGCTCCCCCATTTTGCTAGATAGACTTCTGCATTTGTGAAAACAGCCAGGAGTTGGTGGGTTCCTCTGACATCACACTTAGTTGAGATGACCCAGGAACAAGGTCTATGCTTTCACCTGTTCTAAATCTGCCTAGTTCCTTTGCTGCTCCTTCTGCCAGGCAAGTAATGGAGAGGTCAGCTGCTTCCTTATATGCGTGCAAGTGGCGACAATGTCGTGTGGGAACAGATGTTGCCAGCGGTCAGTGACACGGCCATGAGACTGGTAAAGGTGACATAAGGGATGAGCAGACAGTAATGGATGATAACGTAGCCGTTCGCATGTGGAAGCCGGGTGAAGAGGGGGCTTCATCATCATCATCAAGGGGTGAGGTTGGCAGCTTGGGCGTGAGAAAGCAGGGTGGCATCATGTGGCTGAGCCAGCAGGGTACAAGCATGGCTGTGAGCCAGTAGGGTGGAAGCAATGTGAGATCTGGAGCTAAACTTGTCCGGGGTAGATATCTGCTACTCAGGAGCCAACCTATCTGGAAATAAATAGTAGTGCATGGGTTCATAGAGACAGTAGCAGGAAGTCAGCATGGAATCGTGGGCGTAAAATGCCATACACACCGGTGTGGGAATTTTTCATCAAGTCGCTTGAGGACGTCAGTATGACCATATGTAGGATCTGTGGGAAGAAGGTGAAAACCAGCCAGGATGCCAATGTTGGCACCATGGCCCTGAGTCAACACATTGAGCGTCATCATAAAGTGTCCTTGGGAAAACCGTGGAGCTATTGCAGTGGTACAGCCTGACACATCTCCCAGCAGCTCGCAAACCTCCTCAAGCAGTGAAGGCTTCACCACCTTAGCAGAATGATGCTGTGTTTCATTCTCTTCATCTATTGGTCCTGATGTTCCTCTTCCTCCTTACATGTTTCGCCAGCAATCAATCACTGAGGTGATTGCAAAGAAACAACAGTATGCATGCAACAGTCCCCCCTTTCCATATTCAGATTCATTTCGGTGAGCTGTTGGCTTGTGCCCACCCAAGGTGGAGAGTCCTAAGCGATCATTACTTCTCTAAAAAAAGTTGTACCAGCCCTGCATATCTATGTTGAACAAAAGGTGGCCCAGTCCTGAGCCTGATGGCGTTTGGTACATTTCATGTCAGCGCTGAAGTGTGGAGCTGTGACTATGGTCAAGGGCAATATATGTTCTTTAAGGCCCACTGGGCACAGGGTAACTGTGCTTTCTGCCCAGGCACACCAGCATCTTGGCCAGGTGATGGCAATGCCACCTCCACATTCTCATGCTATGATTTCGGTGCCAATGTCCTCCTCTGCCTCTTCATCCTCCACCTTGTCCTCAGCCCCTACTGTAGGAACAGTTCTGAGTAGTCCTTCAACATACCACCTAAGTATATCATGGTGGTGTCACGCTGTTCTGTACCTGGCCAGCCTGGGTGAACAGAGTCACACCAGGGCGGAACTGCTCCGCGTCTTTTATCAAGAAATCAAAGATCAGAACCATGGTCACCGACAATGGGAAGAAAATTCTGTCGGCACTGTGTTAAGGAGGGCTGACCCATGCGCCCTGCATGGCACACATCTTTAATCTGGTTGTAACCCGGTTCCTGAAGTCTTGTACCCAACTGCAAGATGTCTTAAAAATGGCCAGTTAACTGTGCATGCACTTAAGCCACTCTTAACATGCAAAACACACACTTCTTGAGCTGCAAAGTCTGAATGGTGTTACCCAACATCACCTCATATGTGATGTTTCCACAACCCTCCACAATTTCTTGATGATACAGTCGGACAGAAGTACTCCCCTGTGTACCTTCTACATTAGCCAACTCATGTGTGACACCTGACATTTTCTTAGGCTCTTTGAGGAGGCCGCTTTATTTGTCAGTCACCAGGACTATGGGATGAATGAGGTAATTCCACTCCTTCATGTCCTGGAGCAGATGCTAATAAATATGGCTGGTCAGGGGGCAGGAGACGTGGTGCCTACATCTCATGGCCACCTGAGCCCTTTGGGGTCTGAATTTCTGGTGGAGGAGGAGTAGTAGGAGGACATTAACACCCAGTAATTGTATACAGAAGTAGGTATTTTATCTGCCCAAGCGACAGGAGAGGAACATGAGGAGCAGGAGGAGCTAGAGGGCGATGAGGAAGACCAGGCATATGACCCCAACAGACCGTGGCAATATGCAGTGGAGATTGAGGCAGGGAGTTCCCCCTATTCCCTTGCACAAATGGCCAGATACATACTAAGTTGCTTGTGTAATGACTGCTGCGTATGCACTGCCTATGTGTGCCATTGCCCATCCTCATGAAGGTCTAACTAGGGGGAACCTCTGCACTCATGCTCCACTGCCATGACTGCTGGAGGGGTGTGGGGGGCAAGAGAAGCACAGCTCTATCAGTAGAAACTTGAGTCTCGAGTCTCTGATTAGCATGTTTATTCACCAGCCTATTAAAGAAACTAGCCAGCAGCAGAAGGACATGGAGCAGAACCTGAACCAACAGGTGATGGCATACTTGGAGTGCAAACTGTAAACTCGGATCCAAGATCCCCTGGACTACTGGGCAGCCAAACTTAAATTGTGTCAGCAACTGGCTGTTTTCCCTGGAAAAGCTTTCCTGCCCGGTCAGTAGTGTGGCATCAGAGTGGGTGTTTAGTGTGGCTGGAGGCATAGTTACCCCAAAGAGAACTTGACTTTCAACACAAAATGTAGAGAAATTAACGTTTCCTGACTAATTAAGTTAAGTGTCAATTGATCCTAATGGTGACGAACAGTCATTTTACAGCTAACAGAAGTTATTCAAAAGCATGTGTTTGAACTACAACAACATGGCTTAAAAGAACCTTTTTTTCCTCCACTACTTAACTGGCACTGCCTACATTACCTTTTTTTGTTCCACTAAACAGTCAATGGGACACAGGTCTTGCAGGGGTGCACAGTGTTTTATTCTTTTACTAAAAATTGCTGTATGCTTTTCTTTTGGTTTAGCTAGGGGTTAGTTAGGATTGTTACTGGCCTGCATGACGATGTGCACGTCCATATACTGTATGAGACCTGCCTGGCATACTGATGCACAGTAACTGTTTCACCACCAGAAAGGACTAGCTATGCATTTTCTGCAATGCACAGTAATGTACACATAGATACATTATCCCTGCAGGCCTGGATATAGCTGATTTAATGCACTTCGTGACAAATTAATTCGTAATTAAGCAATTTTTTTTAAAAAATTTGGTTATGTGTCCCAATCAAATTTATGAAAACTTCCCTAATCTCTAATAGTCTACATAAAAAGCATAGAAAACTGGGATTTACTAATGAAATTGGAGGTGAAATTAATAGAGGGGTTATGAAGGATAAGTTTAAACTAAAGATTCCCTTACGTCCTCAACAGCAGCACAGATGGGGTTAACTGCCCCTGTGGACTGGTAGGACCGGCGGAATTTTAATGAGCCCAAGAACCAATGAAGAATCTTCAGCTCCCTGAAAGGGAGGAGATCACCCCCCAGCCCACCGTGTTTTTTTCTGTCCTCTGGACAGGTGGACTGGCGTGTCGCTCCCTCTCTGGGAGCTGAAGATTGCTTAGGGGTTCTTTTCCCTCCTTAAGCTTAGCTCGCTTTCTATGGATCTCAGTGCCTTTATTTTAGGTCTGATCATGGCGATTTCGGTCTGGGGTACCGTCGGGGAGGGGGGCGTCCCCTCCCCTCTTCTCTCATCATCTGTAGACGGTGCTCCGTCCCTCCGTTACCGCATGTGTGCGGCGCTATGGGCGCCGCCATTTTCCGGAAGTGACGCGCCCTAGGTGCGCTACGTCACTTCCGGTTTTCCGAAGCGTTGCGGTGATGTATAAAACTCACCTTTCTTTTAAACTGGCTCCCTAGAAGGACATCCTGGACTTAGGATTAGTCTGGGGAGACAATTTTCGTATAGATAGGCTCTGGTTTTTCTACAAGAGAAAAAAAAAAAAAGGGAGTGGTGCTGATCTCGTTTCAGGAACCCGCCCATTGGGCGGGGCTTCCTCCTTTTAAGCGCCCAGAGCCCATCAGTCAGTGCTCTGGTTGCGTTGCTTTCACAAGTTAGCTCCAGAGCTCTCCTGTGCTTTGTGATATTCCTGCAGTATTGCTTTGCTTGGGTTTTGTACTTCCTCTTCTTTCAGCTCTATTTCTTCTAGTGCTGGTGGGCCCCCTTAAGGTCTGGTTTTCTCCACCTCCTGATATTGTAGGTGTTATGACCTGTTTTGTTTCTTCCATTACAGACTATGGCTTCCCCTAAGGAGCAGGATCAGCGGAAGGCTGGGGCCAAGAGGAAGCATTTGGCATGTTACGAATGTAACACACCCCTAGATGACAGCTGTCCTTACTCCAGATGTGAGAGTTGTCGCACGGCATCCACGGAACCCACGATGCAGGAGATGTTCCAATGGACCAAGACATACGTGGATGATTCCATCAAGGGAGTAGTTCAGCTGCTTAATGAGAGGCTACCAGGTCCCTCTCAGACTCCCATGGAGGTGGTCGCACCGGTCGAAAGACCTACCCCCTGTTCAGTGGGGTCTTCTTCTTCTGAGGAAGAAGAATCTACTTCTTGCTTTTTCCCTCCAGAAAAGACGCAGAAGTTACTCAAGTCCATCAGGTCGGGGGACCAGGATGTTGACATGGGGGAGTCCTCCGATCCCGCCGGTCGGACACAGCGTGTCTTTAGAGCGGATGAGACCCTCCTCTCTGTGATGCGCACAGAGTGGAAAAAGCCTGAGAAGGGTCCAGTGCTTACCAGAAAATTCAGACTCATGTACCCGATGGCCAAACCCTTGGTGGAATCGTGGGGTTCCGTTCCCAAGGTGGACATGGCTATAGCCAAGTTGTCCCGGCGCACTCTAGTCCCTGCAGACGATGGGTCTAGCCTGCAGGACCCTCTAGACCGGAGGGCAGAGTGCACCCTTAGGAGGGGTTACGCGGCGGCCGCTGCCTCCGCATCTACTTCCATTGCGGCCACTGAGGTAGCCACCTATCTACGCTCTAGGCTTAATCAAATCCAGACGGATGTGGACCAGAGCGTATCAAGAGACGACATCCTGGCAGCCTTCAAGTCAGCCAACCTGGCTATGGACTTTTTAGTTGATTCCTCCCAGATGCAGCTGAAGCTGGCCGCCAAAACTATGGCCCTAGTTTCAGCTGCCCGCAGACCACTCTGGCTGAAACCGTGGATCGCGGATAACGCATCCAAGTTTAACCTTTGTGGGCTCCCCTTCGAACCAGATAGGTTATTCGGGTCCGAATTGGACAAAATAATGGAGGGGCTCTCCGATAAAAAAGGGAAGAGCCTCCCCCAGCAGCCCTTTAGGGGACGCCCCAGACAGGAAAAGAAGGGCGGAGGTCGTCCTGGGCAGCAGTCTAGGCGCAGAGATTGGGGGGGGCCGTCTCGTAAATATCCGAAACGCCCCCGCAAACCCACCAGGGAGGCAAAACCCTCCTGACTATGGGCCTCCTCGAGGCTCTTGGATAAGCCCTGCTGCCCCTGCAGTGTCTCCTCTAGATTTTCCCGTACCCCTCCCCCAGATTCCCGTGGGGGGCCGTCTTACCCATTTCAAAGACTCTTGGAGCCGGTTGATTGCAGACCCCTGGGTCCAGGACATAGTTTCCGCCGGGTACCGGGTAGATCTTATCTCTCTCCCCCCAGAGAGATTCATCGCCACACGAAACTTCGGGTCTGCCAAACAGGTGGTCCTAGAATCTTACATTCAGGACTATATTTCCAAGGGAGCCCTAGAGGAGGTACCGGCAGGGGAGAGGGGCCTAGGGATTTATTCACCAGTGTTCCTGGTTCCCAAGAAGACAGGAGATCTCCGGATGATCATCGATTTGAGATTCCTCAATCGATTTATAAGGAAAACAAGGTTTCGCATGGAAACCATAAGGTCAGTCAGCCATATCCTCAATCCTGGGGACGTCATGGCTACTCTGGACCTCAAGGATGCGTACCTTCACATTCCGATCCATTCCGCTTCCCGGAAACTCCTCAGGATCGCGGTCCAGATTTCAGGGGTTTGCAGGCACTTTCAGTTCGCCGTGCTTCCCTTCGGAATCTCTTCTGCCCCCCTTATCTTCACCAAGGTGGTGGTTTCGGTGGTGGCAGCTTTGAGACTCCAAGGACTGACTATTATTCCTTATCTGGACGATTGGCTTTTCTTAGCCTCTTCAGTTCCGATCCTTACCCACCATCTTCAGGTCACAATCTCTTTTCTCTTCCGCCTAGGCTGGATTATCAACTGGCAGAAGTCGAATGTGAGCCCATCGACTTCAATCCATTACTTAGGATTCGTGGTCGACTCTGTGGAGATGTCCCTCCGGTTGACTCCAGAAAGGAGAGCGCGGATTCAGGACCTGGCAAAGGTCCTTTATGTCCCTCGTCGAGTCTCTATCCGGACTCTCATGAAGATGCTGGGGCTCATGTCAGCGGCTGCGGATGCGGTCCCTTGGGCGCTATGGCACCTCCGTCCTCTTCAGTCGGAGGTCTTACACCTATGGAACGGCAGCCCTGCGGGGCTAGATTCCCTGTGCTCCCTGTCCGGTCAAACCCGAAATTCCCTCAGATGGTGGTTTCAGCTACCAGCAGGGAAGTCTATGACCCAACCAGCTTGGGTCATATTGACTACAGACGCGTCCCTTGTAGGCTGGGGCGCTCACCTGGACGGATCCCCAATTCAGGGATCTTGGTCTCCTCTGGAGCGGCATCTTTCCTCCAATCTTCGCGAGATGCGAGCTATCCGGCTAGCCATCCTTCACTTTGCGCCTCAGATCCGGGGCAAAGCAGTGAAAGTCCAGTCAGACAATATGACTGCAGTTCTCTATATAAACAAACAGGGAGGCACAAGATCATTGCCCCTTCTGTCAGAGATCGGGGTAATTCTTCGGTGGGCAGAGCTGAACCTTTCCCATCTATCTGCCGTTCATATTCGAGGCTCCCTCAATATGATAGCGGACCGCTTAAGTCGAGGATTACCAACAATGGAGTGGTCTCTGCATCCGGAGATCTTCAGGCAGCTAGTTCACAGATGGGGTATGCCAGAAGTGGATCTCATGGCAACCAGGTTCAACGCCAAGGTGATGAGGTTCTGTTCCCTCTACAGGGAAGACAACCCCCTGGCGATAGATGCTCTGTCAATACCGTGGAGGTTCAGGCTGGCTTACATCTTCCCTCCCTTTTCCATGATACCGAGGGTATTGATGAAAATCCGTCAGGATCAGGCCTCGGTAATAGCCATCATACCGTTTTGGCCCAGAAGATCCTGGTTTACCCAGCTCATTCAGATGAGTCGGGGACAATACTGGAAACTCCCCCCGGAGCAGACCCTGGTGTCGTGGGACACTCACCTCTGCCTAGATCTGCACAGGTTCAACCTGACAGCCTGGAGGTTGATCAGTCCCTTCCCAACATAGAAGGGCTTTCCGAGTCGGTCCTGAGAACTTTGTCGCATTCTTGAGCAGAGTCTACAAAGAAGGCCTACTCCAGGATCATGAGAATCTTCGAGGCATGGTGTGATTCCAGACAGGTGGCGTCTGCAGATCCGCCCCTTCCTGCGATACTTCAATTTCTTCAGGATGGATTAGATAGAGGCCTATCTCCAGCTACCTTGAAGGTACAGGTTTATGCCATCTCGGCCTGTCTCAACAGGCCACATTCTCGGGACCCACTCATCAAACGCTTCCTGAAGGGAGCTGAAAGACTAAAGCCTACTATACTGAAACCTATCCCCCAGTGGGATCTTTCAGTAGTGCTCAGGGGGCTAGCATCTCCCCCCTTCGAGCCCTTGGAGGAGGTAAATTTTAAATTTTGACTTTAAAGATGGTCTTTCTTCTGGCTATAGCTTCAGCCAAAAGAGTTTCTGAATTGCAGGCTTTCTCCGCAATTCACCCGTACATTATTTTTATTCAGGATAGAGTACTCCTGAAGTTTTTACCTTACTTCAGGCCTAAGGTGCCTACTTTCCAGAACATCAATCAGGTAATATCTTTACCAGTTTTGTTTACAGCCTCCTCCTCTGATACTCCAGCTAGAGACCCGCTGGATATTTCAAGATGCCTCCAGATCTATGTGGATAGATCTAGTGAGTTCAGGATAGATGAGAATCTTCTTATCCTGTTTGCCGGTAAGTCTAAAGGCCGTAAAGAGTCTAAAGCCACCATTAGTCGCTGGATCAAGGAGGCCATTATGGAAGCTTTCGTCTCCCAATCCTTAGATCCTCCTGAGTTTGTGAGAGCCCATTCTACTAGGGCGGTCTCCACCTCGGTTGCGGAGAGAAGACTCCTCCCCTTAGAGTTGATCTGTAAGGCGGCCTCCTGGAGCTCTGAGTCAACCTTCATCTCCCATTATAGGATAGATGCTAGGATGGCAGAGTTTTTGGCTTTTGGGCAGACTGTTCTTAGTTCTGCCAGCATGAGGACCCTCCCTAGGGATTCTTCTTGCTATCTCCCCATCTGTGCTGCTGTTGAGGACGTAAGGGAATCGTTAATTTCTAACGATAATTTGTTTTCCCTTAGTCCTAACAGCAGCACACAAATATCCCACCCTAAATACATTATGCTTGTTAAAAACACGGTGGGCTGGGGGGTGATCTCCTCCCTTTCAGGGAGCTGAAGATCGTTCATTGGTTCTTGGGCTCATTAAAATTCCGCCGGTCCTACCAGTCCACAGGGGCAGTTAACCCCATCTGTGCTGCTGTTAGGACTAAGGGAAAACAAATTATCGTTAGAAATTAACGATTGCTGAAAACCTCTTAATTGCATGCTGCCTAATGCAAGTAGTCTGAAAGTATAATATAGTAAAAATGCCTGAATAATAGCTATGACTGGTCAGCTAGCTTATAGGGTTGCAGTTTGTTAAAAAAGGATAGCACAAACTGCAGAAGGGCAATAGGTTGCCTTTATGCAAAGTCCTGTCTAAAGTTCAAAAAATAGGAATATATATGAGAGACAAATAAATACTGTACACAGAAAAAAAACCTAAATTAAATACTGATAGGGTTTGCTATACGACACCAAATGTAATGGAATAGACTGAAAATCTACTAATAGATGAGGCAACAAATTACTATGAGTTATTATGGGGGACATCAACTACCCAGATATAAATTGAGAAACTTAACTTGTGAATCTTAAAACATACCCCAGGCTTTTGTCAATGACCAAAGATAATTACCTTTCCCAACATGTGCAGAATCTAACTAGAGAGAATGCAGTTTTGGACTTAAACAAAATAAAGATAAAAATATATAGGATGAAATAAACATGTTAATCAGAAATAAGAACATGTAATTTATATCCGCATATGAAAACTCTCATAATTGCATCATGTGATAATTAGAGTTGAGCGAACACCTGGATGTCCGGGTTCGAGAAGTTCGGCCGAACTTCCCGGAAATGTTCGGGTTCGGGATCCGAACCCGAAACGAACTTCGTCCCGAACCCCATTGAAGTCAATGGGGACCCGAACTTTTGGGCACTAAAAAGGCTGTAAAACAGCCCAGGAAAGAGCTAGAGGGCTGCAAAAGGAAGCAACATGTAGGTAAATCCCCTGCAAACAAATGTGGATAGGGAAATGAATTAAAATTAAAATTAAAAAAATAAAAATGACCCAATATCAATTGGACAGAGGTCCCATAGCAGAGAATCTGGCTTCACATCAGCAGAGAATCAGTCTCTTCATGCCATAGCAAAGAATCTGGCTTCATGTCAGCAGAGAATCAGTCTCTTCATGCCATAGCAGAGAATCTGGCTTCATGTCACCCACCACTGGAAGAGGCCACTGTCACATATTTAGGCCCCGTCACCCAGACAGAGGAGAGCGGTCCCGTAACAGAGAATCTGGCCTTATGTCAGCGCAGAATCTGTCTTCATGTCATAGCAGAGAATCAGGCTTCACGTCACCCACCACTGGAACAGGCCACTGTCACACATTTAGGCCCAGGCACCCAGCAGAGGAGAGAGGTCCCGTAACAAAGAATCTGGCCTTATGTCAGCACAGAATCTGTCTTCATGTCATAGCAGAGAATCAGGCTTCACGTCACCCACCACTGGAACAGGCCACTGTCACACATTTAGGCCCAGGCACCCAGGCAGAGGAGAGAGGTCCCGTAACAGAGAATCTGGCCTTATGTCAGCACAGAATCTGTCTTCATGTCATAGCAGAGAATCAGGCTTCACGTCACCCACCACTGGAACAGGCCACTGTCACACATTTAGGCCCAGGCACCCAGGCAGAGGAGAGAGGTCCCGTAACAGAGAATCTGGCCTTATGTCAGCACAGAATCTGTCTTCATGTCATAGCAGAGAATCAGGCTTCACGTCACCCACCACTGGAACAGGCCACTGTCACACATTTAGGCCCAGGCACCCAGGCAGAGGAGAGAGTGTCACAGAACCATGAACCAGACGTACAACAAGAGATAAGTGAAAATAAGAAGGCTTTATTGAAAATAAAGCTGTAAAGCAAAAGTCCAAACGGATGGTGAAACCGAGCAGAGTCTTTGCGAAGCCAGAGGTCAGGAACCAGAAGGGTAGTCAGACGAAGCCAGGATAAGGAACCAGCAGGGTAGTCAGACGAAGCAGAGGTCAGGAACCAGAAGGGTAGTCAGACGAAGCCAGGATCAGGAACCAGCAGGGTAGTCAGACGAAGCCAGGATCAGGAACCAGCAGGGTAGTCAGACGAAGCCAGGATCAGGAACCAGAAGCAGCAGCAGTCTTAGAAGCATGTGAACACAAGAGGACCAAGCAAGGAACTGAAGCCACAGACCTCCTATATATATGAGCTAGGCATCCAGCTCCTCCCAGTGGGAAGGAGGAGCCGCAGGGTGGAAGGCTACAAGAAACCCAGAAACCAAGATGGCCGCCAGCACATGTCAAACGAAGGAGAACAGCAGGAAGGTAAGACCATGACAGTACCTCCCCCTCAAGGGCCCCTCCTCCGTGGAGCACAAAACGGTTTCTGAGGGAAGCGTGCGTGGAAGGCTCGGAGCAAGGCAGGAGCATGGACATCTGCGGAGGGAACCCAGGAACGCTCCTCTGGACCATAACCACGCCAATGGACCAAAAACTGCAACCGACCGCGGACCAGGCGTGAGTCCAGAATATTGCTCACCTCATATTCCTCACGATTGCCCACTTGGACCGGACGAGGCCGAGGAACCGAGGAAGTGAAACGATTACACACCAGTGGCTTCAACAGGGAGACATGAAACACGTTGGAGATCCGCATGCCAGGAGGAAGCGCAAGGGCATAGGCTACCGGGTTTACCCTGCGAAGCACTCGGAAGGGACCAACAAAGCGAGGCGCCAGCTTGGGAGTGGGCACTCGAAGGTTGAGGTTGCGGGTGGACAACCATACACGGTCTCCGACCTGGTAGGAAGGAGCAGGCGCTCGTCTGCGATCAGCCTGGAGTTTCTGGCGCTGCGCAGAGACCTCAAGGGACTTCTGGATCTGTACCCAAGAAGCACGTAGGACGGAAAGGTGATCCTCCACAGCCGGAATATCCTGGGGAGAGAATACCTCCGGTAACACGGCAGGTTGGAACCCATAATTGGCCATGAAGGGAGACGTCCCAGAGGAAGAGTTCACCGCCGTGTTCCTGGCAAACTCAGCCCAAGGCAGGAGGTCAACCCAATTGTCTTGGTGATCGGAGACATAGCAACGAAGGAATTGCTCCAAGGCCTGATTGGATCGTTCTGCGGCCCCATTGGACTGAGGGTGGTAGGCCGAGGAGAAGGAGAGATGAATCCCCAACTGGGAGCAAAAGGCGCGCCAGAACCTGGACACAAACTGACTCCCCCGATCCGACACAATCTCCTTGGGCAAACCGTGCAACCGGAAGACCTCCCTGGCAAAAATAGTGGCCAACTCTTGTGCAGAGGGTAACTTCTTGAGAGGAACACAGTGGCACATTTTGGAAAACCGATCCACAATCATGAGAATGACCGTATGGCCTCGGGATGCAGGGAGGTCCACAATGAAATCCATCCCCAGGTGTGACCATGGGCGCTCCCCGGTGGCTATGGGTTGCAGAAGGCCCAACGGAAGGTGCCGAGGGGACTTACTCTGGGCACAAACGGAGCATGCCGCTACATATGCGGCGATGTCGGAACGTAGGGAAGGCCACCAGAACAGACGTGAAACAGCCCAGGACAGCTGATTCTTTACAGGATGCCCCGCGGTCTTGGAGTTATGGTAGGTTCGCAACAACCGAGTGCGCAACTCCTCAGGCACAAAACATCTGCCGTTGGGTCTCCCAGAGGGAGCACCAGATTGAGCCGCCAAAATCTGCTCACCCAGGGGAGAGGTCAGGCTGGTGCGAATGGCGGCCAGGATCTGATTCGGAGGTATGACCGAAGTCGGAATCGACTCCTCCCTGGACAGCTCGGAGTACTGCCGTGATAAGGCATCCGCCCTGATGTTCTTGGAACCGGGTAGGTAGGAGACCACGTAATTAAAACGTGACTTATTAGATGTTTTCCTCATTGTTCCCGTTCACCACAATTTTGAGAATGGCAAATTTGGGTTTTTCTGAAAGACACTATCAGCACCTTCAATGTAAGATATCCTTTTAGGGATAGATTTCACGTAGGCCTCAAATACCAGAAACTAGTTATTTTGAGAATGGCAAATTTGGGAATAGTTTTTCAACCCAGAACAAAAAGTCTGCTTTTACAGTCACTACAAATAACTTGACCAGCTAAAACAGTACAGATTTGGTTGAATAGAAATGTCAGTCCTGTTTTTTTTTGCGCTGTGTGACAGGTATAGGTTTAATCACAGAATCAGACTTCTATCTGCACGGTAGCGTGTGTCTTAGGTTTTTCTGAATGACACTATCAGCACCTTCAATGTAAGATATCCTTTTTGGGATAGATTTCAAGTAGGCCTCAAATACCAGAAACTAGTTATTTTGAGAATGGCAAATTTGGGAATAGTTTTTCAACCCAGAACAAAAAGTCTGCTTTTACGGTCACTAAAAATAACTTGACCAGCTAAAACAGTACAGATTTGGTTGAATATAAATGTCAGGCCTGGTTTTTTTTTGCGCTATGTGACAGGTATACGTTTAATCACAGAATCAGACTTCTATCTGCACGGTAGCGTGTGTCTTAGGTTTTTCTGAATGACACTATTAGCACCTTCAATGTAAGATATCCTTTTTGGGATAGATTTCAAGTAGGCCTCATATACCAGAAACTAGTTATTTTGAGAATGGCAAATTTGGGAATAGTTTTTCAACCCAGAACAAAAAGTGTGCTTTTACGGTCACTACAAATAACTTGACCAGCTAAAACAGTACAGATTTGGTTGAATAGAAATGTCAGGTCTATTTTTTAAGCGCTGGGTGACAGGCTCAACTTGCCCCTGATGTAGTATATGGCCAAAAAATAACCACACTGTTGATGGTTAAATGCACTTGGGTGACACAGGCTCAGCCTGCACCAGATGTAGTATATGGCCAAAAAATAACCAGACTGTTGATGGTTAAATGCACTTCGGTGACACAGGCTCAGCCTGCAGCTGATGTAGTATATGGCCAAAAAATAACCAGACTGTTGATGG
The DNA here is from genome assembly GCF_905171765.1 of Bufo bufo. Classification (NCBI taxonomy): domain Eukaryota; kingdom Metazoa; phylum Chordata; class Amphibia; order Anura; family Bufonidae; genus Bufo; species Bufo bufo. The sequence continues at coordinate 317,425,245 of NC_053392.1, forward strand.
TTAAATGCACTTCGGTGACACAGGCTCAGCCTGCAGCTGATGTAGGATATAGCACAAAATAACCACACTATTGATGGTTAAATACACTTGGTGATAGCTTGTGCTGGCGCACCACAAGTCACAAAATGGCCGCCGATCACCCCAGAAAAAAAGTGATCTAAAAACGCTCTGGGCAGCCTCAAAAAAGTGAGCAAGTCAATATTAGCACTTCAATGATCCACAGCTGCAGATCGATCACAGAATGAAGTCTTTTGGAGGAGTTAATCTGCCTAATCTCGCCCTAACGTCGCAGCTGCAACCTCTCCCTATGCTTGAATCAGCAGAGTGACGTGCAGCGCAACGTGACCCAAGCTTATATAGAGGCTGGGTCACATGCTGCACTGGCCAATCACAGCCATGCCAATAGTAGGCAAGGCTGTGATGGCCTCTTGGGGCAAGTAGTATGACGCTTGTTGATTGGCTGCTTTGCAGCCTTTCAAAAAGCGCCAAGAAAGCGCCGAACACTGAACCCGAACCCGGACTTTTACGAAAATGTTCGGGTTCGGGTCCGTGTCACGGACACCACAAAATTCGGTACGAACCCGAACTATACAGTTCGGGTTCGCTCATCCCTAGTGATAATATAATTCGCAGATGCTATCATAGCTATGCCATAACAGATCACATTATGAGAGTATAATTCTAGGGGCTGTCCTGTGCATATACCTGCACAGGACAGCCCCTAGAATTATACTCTCATAATGCGATCTGTTATGGCATAGCTATGATAGCATCTGCGAATTATATCACATGATGCAATTATGAGAGTTTTCATATGCGGATATAAATTACATGTTTCCATTTCTGATTAACATGTTTATTTCATCCTATATATTTTTATCTTTATTTTGTTTTACTATCTCTGTCATGGTGTTAACTCTCTCGCATAAAATCATATGAATTATTTTAATTTAATTCAACTTATTTCACTTATCACGGGTGTACTCTGTATTGTGTTTGAACAGGTGTCTGACATGCTGTTAATGATGAGGTCTGGGCTCCCCTCCCCCCTTTTTCTTGGGCGGATGGGAGCACAGTCTATATAAACTCATGGAGGAACTGACACATTAGATTATGAGTAAGAACAGAAGTGTTCGAAACGTGTAAATCTGGGGGGGGAGTGGGAAGGAGTGCCACTGTGTTTGTACATGACAAGTTTGGTGAAATAAAGACCAGGACCGGAAAACTTTTACTACGAGTGCTGGAGCCTTCTTTCTCTACATAACATATGATGTCTGGACTGGCTTGAGTCTGTTCCGTGCACCGATTTACAGTATGGATACGGGTGAGCTGGATAATCTCCAATTTCTATTTAAAGGACAGCCAGGTTCTGTCTAAACCCGGACCAGCACTTAAACTCCGGTCCGGTATTTGATCTCACCTGGCTGGAAATCAGCCCATCCGCCCATGTTGGGAGGAAAATACCTGCCTTCCCAAACAAAACCCCTTGCTATGCCACATACCCCCTCCCCTTGTTCAACCCTGAGGGGGTGAACACACGCCAGACAGTGTACCCAGGACAGGGCATCCGCGTTTCCCTGTAATCGGCCTGCCCTGTGTTCTACTGTAAACGTAAAATTTTGAAAGGACAAGAACCATCTGGTGACCCGAGTATTCCTCTCTTTGGCCTGGCTCATCCACATTAGAGGGGAGTGGTCGGTTAACAGACGGTACTTTCTCCCCAACAGATAATAGCGGAGAGACTCGAGTGCCCACTTGATGGCCAGGCACTCTCTCTCCACTATACTGTACCGGGTCTGGGCTGGAGTGAGCTTACGGCTGAGGAAGACAATGGTATGCTCCTCCCCGTTGACTTCCTGAGACAGTTCAGCACCGAGGCCCACTTCGGAGGCATCGGTTTGTACTATAAATTCCCTTTTGAAGTCGGGCGTCACCAAAACCGGGGACCCACACAGAGCCGACTTCAAAGTGGAGAAAGCCCTGTCATTGGAGCTGCTAAAGTGGCAAAATGGGGAACGAACCTCATAATATCCTACCATTCCCAGGAATGACTTTACTTGCCTAGAAGTACAGGTTGGGGCCAATTCCTTATCGCCTCTATTTTGTTTACTTGGGGTTTGATGACTCCACATCCAATGACATACCCTAGGTATTTGGTCTCCTCTAACCCTATCGCACATTTTTTTGGGTTAGCTGTTAGACCAGCCTTTCAAAGGGAGTCCACTACAGTCTTTACTTTGGGCAGGTGACTTTCCCAGTCAGTACTGTGAATGACAATATCATCCAGGTAAGCCGAGGCGTACCGCCGATGTGGATGAAGCACAATGTCCATTAGACGTTAAAAAGTGGCAGGGGCGCCATGCAGACCGAAGGGTAACACCTTATATTGGTACAGCCCCTCTGGTGTAAAGAAGGCAGTTTACTCCTTGGCAGCCTCCGTCAAGGGTACCTGCCAGTACCCTTTGGTGAGGTCCAAAACAGAAAAATACCGGGCTTGGCCTAACCTTTCAATAAGCTCATACACCCGAGGCATGGGATATGCATCGAATTTAGATATTTCGTTCAGCTTACGAAAATCGTTACGAAACCATAGCGTCCCGTCCTGCTTGGGTATTAAGACTATAGGAATGGCCCACTCACTGCTAGACTACCCGGTATGGCTTTAACCGGACTTTTGCCTGAGGCTCAGTGACAATGTCATGCTGGATTGCGGAAGTGCATCCAGGGAGGTCCGAGAATACATCTGTGTTCCGACTAATGAACTCCCCGGTCTCTTGAGCCTGTTTAGAGGAGAGGCTGTCAGCAATTTTTACTGTGGCAATTTTCCCTTGCCTCAGACATAGGAGCCGGAACCTCTTCCCCTCGAAAACCCGGCCACGGGCTGTCTTCAGTACAGGTCTCCCTATCTTTCCAAGGTTTAAGTAAATTAACATGGTAAACCTGCTCCGGCTTCTGCCGCCCTGGCTGGTGTACCTTGTAATTTACCTCTCCATCTTTCTCGAGTACCTCGTAGGGCCCCTGCCATCTAGCCAGGAACTGTCCTTGGTTGGAACCAGAACCAAAACCCAGTCACCAGGGTTAAAGATCCAGACCCGAGCCTATTATAGATCCGACTCTGGGCTCGCTGAGCGGCCTCCATATGCTCCCTGACAAGAGGTAAAACGGTCTCTATCCGCTGTTGCATCTTGACAACATACTCCAGGACACTTTTATGAGGAGTGGGTTGCTTTTCCCACACCTCTTTGGCCACGTCCAACAGACCACGTGGATGTCTGCCATAGAGCAATTCAAAGGGCGAGAACCCAGTAGAAGCCTGGGGTACTTCTCGCACTGTGAACATGAGATAGGGCAGAAGAAGGTCCCAATCCTTCCCATCTTTAGACACCACCCTTTTTAACATTGTTTTTAGAGTTTTGTTAAACCTTTCCACCAGACTGTCCGTTTGCGGATGGTACACGGACATCCGTAACTGTCTGATGTGCAGCAACTTACAGAGTTCCCTCATGACCTTGGACATAAAAGGGGTCCCCTGGTCAGTCAGAACATCTTTAGGTAGCCCCACTCGGGAGAACGTCAACATTAGCTCCTTAGCTATAAGCTTTGCCGATGTATGTCGCAGTGGCACTGCCTCCGGGTACCAAATGGCGTAGTCCAGGATGACCAAGATGTGTTGGTGCCCTCTAGCGGACTTCGGTACTGGGCCTACAAGGTCCATAGCGATTCGCTCAATCGGCACCTCGATGATCGGTAGAGGTACCAAGGGACTGCGAAAAAGGTGTTGGGGGCTAGTTGCCTGGCAGGTGGGGCAAGATTTACTGAATTCTTCCACCTCCCTAAACACACTGGGACAGTAAAACCGTTGTAGTATCCGGTCCTGTGTCTTCTGCATTCACAGATGACCCCCGAGAACATGTTGGTGGGCTAACTCTAACACGAGTTTGCGATAAGCCTTGGGCACCACCAACTGTTCAATGGATTCACCTCGCAGCTGGTTTACCCGGTACAACATACCCTGATGAACCACAAAACGGGGGAACACCGACTCTACCCCTGGTTGTTGTGGTTCACCATCTACTATTAATACATTTTCCCAGGCTCGGAATAGGGTTGGGTCCCGGTGTTGGGGGCGGTACCAAAATTATCACCAGAGACATTGAGGTCTACCAGCTCAGGACCCGGCGGCAAGTCCTCCATGTCTCCCACCATCACACTTAGCGGGGTTGTCTCCCTCTCTTCCACCGAAGTGGTGGTCACACCTACCGCTGGCCCTTCGGACTCAGGTTCCCAGGGTTCTGGTCTCCCCCCGAGCTGGGCCAATCTGCTTGGGTTACCCCTGTCTCATGGGTATTAGTTACTCTCGTAGCAGGCCACAGAAGTCTCTCCTTATTATAAGTTCGTAGTGTAGATTAATGGCGACAGCCACTTTGTGGGTCCACCTGACGGCAACCGTGGATAGAGACACAATAGCAGTGGGGTAGTCTTTTAAGTCTCCATGAATACACATGACCCCGATTTTCCGGCCAGTATACTCAGTGGTCCGTACCAGGGGAGCCCTTACCAGGGTCACCAGACTCCCTGAGTCCAACAGAGCCTCCGCTGGAGTGTCTCCCACCTCCACCTGGCACAGGTGATTCAGAGTCTCTGGGGCACCCGTTGCACACAGCTTCCTAGCATATAACGACTGACGGAAGCAATAGTTTGTGTCCATAGGTTCCACCTGATGTGGACAGTCAGCTCGTACATGGCCAGGCTCCCGACACCGCCAGCAGACTATCGGAGCTGGGTCTACAGGGGGCACATCCCAGATGGGTTTTGTGGGCCCAAATCGCCAGGTCTGGGATGGAGAGTTACGGGTTTTGACTACCCCGTCCCAAAAGAACTCCCCTGTAGATTCCGAGTAGCCTCATAGCGCTCCACCAGGTCGACCATCTCAAGAGCATTACCTGGAGAAACCTGGCCAATTAATTGCTGGAGAGGGGGTGGCAAAGCCCTCCAAAACACATCAGCCACCAGACGGTATAGCATAGCAGTGGGGCTTAAGCAAGTCATAATACTGGAGTTTAACGGACTCAGACGGCTTAAACCCCCACTGATGCACCCGCTGGGTTCGGACCAACACATTCACCCCCAGTCTTGCCAGAATGTCACCCTTGACTTTCTGGTAGTCGGCCGCTTGATCGTCCGGCAAGTCGAAATACACCCGCTGGGAATCGGATGTCAGGAACGCAGCGACGACCTCAGCCCACTCATTTCGGGGTAGATTCTCCCTTGTGGCCACCTTCTTATACATCGCCAGGTAAGTTTCAACGTCATCTGATGGTGTCATCTTGGGGATCGCCGCACGGACCACTTTCCAGACATCATGGACACTCTGGGACGCTCCTGCAGTCTGTAAAGCCATCACGTGTTGTAACAGCAGCTGGTTTGTTTCTTGCTGGTGTTTATTAGCCTCCATGAGAGCTTTTATTACAGCCTCCATTTTGTCACGTGACACAGGTTTAAATTTAGCTGGTTTAATCCAGGACATCCAGCCATGCCCGGAAAAAATATTGTTGGCGTTTACTCCAGCCTCACTGCGTGTGCCCGCTCCAAGCGACCAAATGTAAGGAGTTCGCTCTGGTAGACAGGGTAAGCGATTCAGAACAGAGACAAAAGAAACAGTTTTGTAAAACAAAACTTCAGGTTTATTCACACAGGAGAAAAAAACAAAGAAACATTGACAGTCTTAGTGTTTGTTCATACAAAGGAAAGTCCAAAGCACAAAAACAGTCACCTTGTTAGCAGGTTCTTTCAGCGTCCACAACAGGCTTTAGGGGGCCTATTGCCCTGCATGCAGCTCTCAACCCTCTAGCATGGCACCATGCCTCACATCCCAAAACAGAGACCTTCATTCTGAGCCGAGCTGCCTATTTAAAGGACAGTCAGGTTCTGCCAAAACCCGGCCCGGCACTTAAACTCCAGGCCGGTATTTGATCTCACCTGGCTGGAAATCAGCCCAGCCGCCCATGTTGGGAGGAAAATACCTGCCTTCCCAAACAAACCCCCTTGCTATGTCACAGGACTAGGGATGAGCGAACCCGAACTGTATAGTTCGGGTTCGTACCGAATTTTGGGGGTGTCCGTGACACGGACCCAACCCGAACATTTTCGTAAAAGTCTGGTTCAGGTTCGTGTTCGGTCGCTTTTCTTGGCGCTTTTGAAAGGCTGCAAAGCAGCCAATCAGACAAGCGTCATACTACTTGCCCCAAGAGGCCATCACAGCCTTGCCTACTATTGGCATGGCTGTGATTGGCCAGTGCAGCAAGTGACCCAGCCTCTATATAAGCTTGGGTCACGTAGCGCTGCACGGTCACTCTGCTGATTCAAGCATAGGGAGAGGTTGCTGCTGCGACGTTAGGGCGAGATTAGCAGATAACTTCCTCCAAAAGACTTTATTGTCTGTGAGTCGATCTCCAGCTGTGGATCATGAAGTGCTGATATTGACTTGCTCACTTTTTTTAGGCTGGCCCAGAGCGTGTTTATATCACTTTTTCTGGGGGTGATCGGCGGCCATTTGTGGCTTGTGGTGCGCCAGCACAAGCTACCACCAAGTGCATTTAACCATCAATAGTGTGGTTATTTTTTGCTATATCCTACATCAGGTGCAGGCTGAGCCTGTGGTCACCCAAGTGCATTTAACCATCAACAGGTGTGGTTTGATTTTTTGGCCATATACTACATCAGGGTGCAGGCTGAGCCTGTGTCACCCAAGTGCATTTAACCATCAATAGTGTGGTTATTTTTTGGCCATATACTACATCAGGTGCAGGCTGAGCCTGTGTCACCCAAGTGCATTTAACCATCAATAGTGTGGTTATTTTTTGCTATATCCTACATCAGGGGCAAGCTTTCATCATGTGCATTTAACCATCAATAGTGGGGTTATTTTTTTGGCCATATACTACATTAGGTGCAGGCTGAGCCTGTGGTCACCCAGAGTGCATTTAACCATCAATAGTGTGGTTAGTTTTGGCCAATACTACAAATCAGGGGCAAGTTGAGCCTGTCACCCAGCGCCTAGAAAAATAGGCCTGACATTTCTATTCCTCCAAATCAGTACAGTTTTAGCTGGTGCAAGTTTATATTTAGTGACCGTAAAAAGCACAGTTTTTGTTCTGGGTTGAAAAACTATTCCCCAAATTTGCCATTCTCAAAATTAGTAGTTTCTGCTATATAAGGCCTACTTTAAATCTATCCCAAAAAGGATATCTTAGATTGAAGGGTGCTGATAGTGTCATGCTGAAAAACTTAACACACACGCTACAGTGCAGATACAAGTCTAATTCTGTGATTAAAAGGTATATCTGTCACACAGCGCGTAAAAAATAGGCCTCACATTTATATTCAACCAAATCTGTACTGTTTTAGCTGGTCAAATTATTTGTAGTGACCGTAAAAGCCAGCAGTTTTTGTTCTGGGTTGAAAAACTATTCCCAAATTTGCCATTCTCAAAATAGTAGTTTCTGCTATATCAGGCCTACTTTAAATCTATCCAAAAAGGATATCTTAGATTGAAGGTGCTGATAGTGTCATTCTGAAAAACTTAACTCACACGGCTACAGTGCAGACAAACAAGTCTAATTCTGTGATTAAAGGCATATCTGTCACACAGCGCGTAAAAAATAGGTCTGACATTTCTATTCAACCAAATCTGTACTGTTTTTAGCTGGTCAAATTATTTGTAGTGACCGTAGATAAGCACAGTTTTTGTTCTGGGTTGAAAAACTATTCCCAAATTTGCCATGCTCAAAAATTAGTAGTTTCTGGCTATATCAGGCCTACTTTAGAATCTATCCCAAAAAGGATATCTTAGATTGAAGGTGCTGATAGTGTCATCTGAAATACGTAACTCACTACCTACAGTGCAGACACAAGTCTAATTCTGTGATTAAAGGCATATCTGTCACACAGCGCGTAAAAAATAGGGCCTGACATTTCTATCAACCAAATCTGTACTGTTTTAGCTGTCAAATTATTTGTAGTGACCGTAAAAGCACAGTTTTGTTCTGGGTTGAAAACTATTCCCCAAATTTGCCATTCTCAAATTAGTAGTTTCTGCTATATCAGGCCTACTTTAAATCTATCCCAAAAAGGATATCTTAGATTGACGCTACAGTGAAGATACAAGTCTAATTCTGTGATTAAAGGTATATCTGTCACACAGCACGTAAAAAATAGGCCTCACATTTATATTCAACCAAATCTGTCATTACTTGTGTGCCTGTATTAGTGTAGTACGGTACCTAAATAGATAGCCAGACAGTGTTAGGTGTCTGTAAAAAAAGGCCTGAATTTAAATTCAATACATTGGCCCGAATAATATTTTTCTTATTGTGGTGAACGGTAACAATGAGGAAAACAACTAGTAAGGGACGCGGACGTGGACATGGTCGTGGTGGTGTTATTGGACCCTCTGGTGCTGGGAGAGGACGTGGCCGTTCTGCCACAGCCACACGTCCTAGTGTACCAACTACCTCAGGTCCCAGTAGCCGTCAGAATTTACAGGGATATTTGGTGGGGCCCAATGCCGTTCTAAGGATGGTAAGGCCTGAGCAGGTACAGGCATTAGTCAATTGGGTGGCCGACAGTGCATCCAGCACGTTCACATTATCTCCCACCCAGTCTTCTGCAGAAAGCGCACAGATGGCGCATGAAAACCAAGCCCATCGGTCTGTCACATCACCCCCATGCATATCAGGAAAACTGTCTGAGCCTCAAGTTATGCAGCAGTCTCTTATGCTGTTTGAAGACTCTGCTGCCAGGGTTTCCCAAGGGCATCCACCTAGCCCTTCCCCAGGGGTGGAAGAGATAGAATGCACAACCACTTATGTTTCCTGATGATGAGGGCATGGGAATACCACCTCAGCACGTCTCTGATGATGACGAAACACAGGTGCCAACTGCTGCGTCTTTCTGCAGTGTGCAGACTGAACAGGAGGTCAGGGATCAAGACTGGGTGGAAGACGATGCAGGGGACGATGAGGTCCTAGACCCCCACATGGAAGAAGGTCGTGCCACTGACTTCACAGTTCGGAGGAAGAGGCAGTGGTGAGACCGAGCCAACAGCGTAGCAAAAGACAAAGAGGGAGCAGTGGGCAAAATCAGAACACCCCGCCGCCAAGAGACTCCGCCTGCTACTGACCCGCCGCCATCTGGGACCGAGCACCCCAAAGGCAGCTTCAAGGAGTTCCCTGGCATGGCACTTCTTTAAACAATGTGCTGACGACAAGACCCGAGTGGTTTGCACGCTGTGCCATCAGAGCCTGAAGCGAGGCATTAACGTTCTGAACCTTAGCACAACCTGCATGACCAGGCACCTGCATGCAAAGCATGAACTGCTGTGGAGTAAACACCTTAAAAACAAGGAAGTCACTAAGGCTCCCCCTGCTACCTCTTCTGCTGCTGCCGCCTCGGCCTCTTCTGCTGCTGCCGCCGCCTCGGCCTCTTCCTCCGCCTCTGGAGGAACGTTGGCACCTGCCGCCCAGCAAACATGGATGTACCACCAACACCACCACCTGCGTCACCAAGCATCTCAACCATGTCCACAACGGCAGCGTTCAGCTCTTCCATCTCACAAACATTTGAGAGAAAGCGTAAATTCCCACCTAGCCACCCTCGATCCCTGGCCCTGAATGCCAGCATTTCTAAACTACTGGCCTATGAAATGCTGTAATTTAGGCTGGTGGACACAGACAGCTTCAAACAGCTCATGTCGCTTGCTGTCCCACAGTATGTTGTTCCAGCCGCCACTACTTCTCCAAGAGAGCCGTGCCTTCCCTGCACAAACCAAGTGTCCGATAAAACAAGTGTGCAACTGTGCAACGCCATCTGTGGCATGGTCCACCTAACCACAGATACGTGGACCAGTAAGCATGGCCAGGGACGCTATATCTCCCTAACTGCACACTGGGTAAATGTAGTGGCAGCTTGGGCCCCAGGCGGAGAGCTGTTGGGCGCACGTCCTTCCGCCGCCAAGGGATCGCAGGGCAACATTCTTTGCCTCCTGTCTCCTCCTCCTCCTACTCAGCTTCCTCCTCCTCTCTTCCACCTGCTCAATCCAGTCAGCCACACACCTTCACCACCAACTCACACAGCCCGGGGTAAACGTCAGCAGCCGTCTGTAAACTCATATGTTTGGGGGACAGGCCCCACACCGCACAGGAGTTGTGGCGGGGTATAGAACAACAGACCGACGAGTGGTTGCTGCCGGTGAGCCTCAAGCCCGGCCTGGTGGTGTGCGATAATGGGCGAAATCCTCCGTTGCAGCTCTGGGACTAGCCGGTTTGACGCACATCCCTTGCCTGGCGCATGTGCTGAATTTGGTGGGTGCAGAAGTTCATTCACAACTACTCCGACATGTCAGAGCTGCTGCATAAAGTGCGGGCCGTCTGTTCGCGCTTCCGGCGTTCACAACCTGCTGCTGCACGCCTGTCTGCGCTACAGCATAACTTCGGCCTTCCCGCTCACTCGCCTCATATGCGATGTGCCCACCAGGTGGAACTCCACCTTGCACATGCTGGACAGACTGTGTGAGCAGCAGCAGGGGCCATAGTGGAGTTTCAGGCTGCAGCACGCACGGGTCAGTCGCACTGCGGAACAGCACCACTTCACCACCAATGACTGGGCCTCCATGCGAGACCTGTGTGGCCCGGTTCGAGTACTCTCACCAACATGGCCAGTGGCGATGACGCCGTTATCAGCGTTACAAGTACCACTTCTATGTCTCCTTGAGAAAACACTTAGGGCGATGATGGAAGAGGAGGTGGCCCAGGAGGAAGAGGAGGAAGAGGGGTCATTTTTAGCACTTTCAGGCCAGTCTCTTCTGAAGTGGACTCAGAGGGAGGCTTTTTGCAACACCAGAGGCCAGGTACAAATGTGGCCAGACAGGGCCCACTACTGGAGGACGAGGAGGACGAGGATGAGAAGAGGTGGAGGGAGGATGACGATGAAGCATGTCACAGCGGGGTGGCACCCAAAGCAGCTCGGGCCCATCACTGGTGCGTGGCTGGGGGTAACACAGGACGATGACGAGACGCCTCCCACAGAGGACAGCTTGTCCTTACCTCTGGCAGGCCTGGCACACATGAGCGACTACATGCTGCAGTGCCTGCGCAAACGACAGCAGAGTTGCCCACATTTTAACGTGTGCGGGACTACTGGGTTGCCACCCTGCTGGATCCCCGGTACAAAGACAATGTGCCCACCTTACTTCCTACACTGGAGCGTGATAGGAAGATGCCGAGTACAAGCGCACGTTGGTAGACGCGCTACTGAGAGCATTCCCCAAATATCACAGTGGGAACCAGTGGAAGCTCAAGGCGAAGGCAGAGGAGGAGCAAGAGGTCGCCAACGCAGGACTGTGTCATGGCCAGCTCCTCTGAGGGCAGGGTTAGCATGGCAGAGATGTGGAAAAGTTTTGTCACCCACGCCACAGCTAAGTGCACCCACCACCTGATACGGAACGTGTTAGCAGGAGGCAACATTTCACTAACATGGTGAACAGTACCTGTGCACACCCCTCCACGTACTGACGATGGTTCGGTCCCCATTCAACTTCTGGGTTCTCCAAATTGTCCACGTGGCCAGAGCTAGCCTTTATGCCTTGGAGGTGCTGGCCTGCCCGGCGGCCAGCGTTTTGTCTGAACGTGTATTCAGCACGGCAGGGGGCGTCATTACAGACAAACGCAGCCGCCTGTCTACAGCCAATGTGGACAAGCTGACGTTCATAAAATGAACCAGGCATGGATCCCACAGGACCTGTCTATCCTTGTGCATATTAGACATTAACTACCTCCCCTTAACAATATATTATTGTACTCCAGGGCACATCCTCATTCAATCCTATTTTTATTTTCATTTTATACCATTATATTGCGGGGCAACCCAAAGTTGAATGAACCTCTCCTCTGTCTGGGTGCCGGGGCCTAAATGTGTGACAGTGGCCTGTTCCAGTGGTGGGTGACGTGAAGGCCTGATTCTCTGCTATGACATGAAGACTGATTCTCTGCTGACATGAAGCCTAAATCTCTGTTATGGGACCTCTCTCCTCTGCCTGGGTGCCTGGGCCTAATATGTGGACAGTGGCCTGTTCCAGTGGTGGGTGACATAAAGCCTGATTCTCTGCTATGACATGAAGACTGATTCTGTGCTGACATGAAGCCAGATTCTCTGTTACGGGACCTCTCTCCTCTGTCTGGGTGCCGGGGCCTAAATATGTGACAGTGGCCTGTTTCCAGTGGTGGGTGACGTGAGCCTGATTCCTGCTATGACATGAAGACTGATTCTGTGCTGACATGAAGCCAGATTTCTCGTTGACGGGATCTCTCTCCTCTGTCTGGGTGTGCCTGGGCCGAAATATGTGACAGTGGCCGTGTTCCAGTGGTGGGTGACGTGAAGTCCTGATTCCTGCTATGACATGAAACTGATTCTCTGCTGACATGAAGCCCCTATCTCGTTATGGGACATCTCTTCCTCTGCCTGGTGCCTGGGCCAAAATATGTGACATGGCCATGGTTCCAGTGTGGGTGACCGTGAAGCCTGATTCTCTGCTATGACATAAGACTGAATTCTCGGCTGACATGAAGCCTGAATCTCTGGTATGGGACCTCTCTCTCTGCCTGGGTGCCTGGGCCTAAATATGTGACAGTGGCCTCGTTCGCAGTGGTGGTGTACGTGAAGCCTGATCTTCTGCTATGACATGAAGACTCGATGTCTGTGCTGACATGAGAGCCAGATTCTCTGTTAGGCGGACCTCTCTCCTCTGTCTGGGTGCCGGGGCCTAAATATGTGACAGTGGCCTGTTCCAGTGGTGGGTGACGTGAAGCCTGATTCTCTGCTATGACATGAAGACTGATTCTGTGCTGACATGAAGCCAGATTCTCTGTTACGGGACCTCTCTCCTCTGTCTGGGTGCCTGGGACTAAATATGTGACAGTTGCCTGTTCCAGTGGTGGGTGACGTGAAGCCTGATTCTCTGCTATGACATGAAGACTGATTCTCTGCTGACATGAAGCCTGAATCTCTGTTATGGGACCTCTCTCCTCTGCCTGGGTGCCTGGGCCTAAATATGTGACAGTGGCCTGTTCCAGTGGTGGGTGACGTGAAGCCTGATTCTCTGCTATGACATGAAGACTGATTCTCTGCTGACATGAAGCCTGAATCTCTGTTATGGGACCTCTCTCCTCTGCCTGGGTGCCTGGGCCTAAATATGTGACAGTGGCCTGTTCCAGTGGTGGGTGACGTGAAGCCTGATTCTCTGCTATGACATGAAGACTGATTCTCTGCTGACCTGAAGCCTGAATCTTGTTATGGGACCTCTCTCCTCTGCCTGGGTGCCTGGGCCTAAATATGTGACAGTGGCCTGTTCCAGTGGTGGGTGACGTGAAGCCTGATTCTCTGCTATGACATGAAGACTGATTCTCTGCTGACATGAAGCCTGAATCTCTGTTATGGGACCTCTCTCCTCTGCCTGGGTGCCTGGGCCTAAATTGTGACAGTGGCCTGTTCCAGTGGTGGGTGACGTGAAGCCTGATTCTCTGCTATGACATGCAGACTGATTCTCTGCTGACATGAAGCCAGATTCTCTGTTACGGGACCTCTCTCCTCTGCCTGGGTGCCTGGGCCTAAATATCTGACAATGGACTGTTCCAGTGTTTGGGTGACGTAAAGCCTGATTCTCTGCTATGACATGCAGACTGATTCTCTGCTGACATGAAGCCAGATTCTCTGTTATGGGACCTCTCTCCTCTGCCTGGGTGCCGGGCCTAAATATATGACAATGGACTGTTACAGGTGGTGGTGACGTGAAGCCAGATTCTCTGCTATGGCATGAAGACTGATTCTCTGCTGACGTGAAGCCAGATTCTCTGCTATGGGACCTCTCTCCAATTGATATTAGTTTATTTTTATATATTTTATTTTTATTTTAATTCATTTCCCTATCCACATTTGTTGCAGGGATTTACCTACATGTTGCTGCCTTTGCAGCCCTCTAGCTCTTTCCTGGACTGTTTTACAGCCTTTTTAGTGCCGAAAAGTTTGGGTCCCCATTGACTTCAATGGGTTCGAGTTTCGGGACGAAGTTCGGTCGGGTTCGGATCCCGAACCCGAACATTTCCGGGAAGTTCAGCCGAACTTCTCGAACCTGAACATCCAGGTGTTCGCTCAACTCTACACAGGACCTACAATCTTTTCATAAACATGGGTACATCTGACATGGAAATGGAGTTTAAGAATTTTTAGTTGACAGTAAACTGACCTTACACAACCAGCATCAAGGAGCTGTTTTCAAGGCAAATATGATCACGAGGCTCATAAAAAGTGGACATGGATGCACATGTCAAGAACATAGTTCAACCACTTTACAATTTAGTAGTCAGTAGTCAGACAAATGTGCACAAGTGCTCAAGAAAGACATAATAGACCATGATGCATTCAAAGGCAGGTAACTAAAGTAATAAATGGAACAGGCAGACTACAGTACCCAGAAATATTATCAAAATTATAGTTAATTGTTTATAAAAAATATCTGAGTGGGCGATCTAATAACTTTTTATACTCAGGACTGTGACTGTGATGAGGGGGTATCTTCTACATTTAGAGAAAAAGTTTCAAGACGAACAAGGAAGGGACTTTTTACTGTAAAAGCACTGAGACTGACAAGCCGTCTACCAGAGGAGGTTGTGATGGTGAACTCATTAAAAGAGTTCAAGAGGGACCTGGATGCATTTTTGAGTGTAACAATATTACAATTTATTGTTATCAGATTTCTGTATAAGAGTCATTGTTCTTGGGATGTAGGAGGCAGTGATGTCTCTTGCACTGGCCTCAGCAGCTTAATGAATGTCTTTGGCTAAATAATGGTCTGTGTTAATGATACATCACTATACATCCATGAAGATGATGTCAGTGGTGCATTATCAGAGCACAATGCTGGAAGGTACAGGGGAGAAAAGTGGTAAGTATTAGTTATTTTGCTGCCAAGTTTTTATTTACACTGAACAAAAATATAAACTCAACACTTTTGCTTTTGCTCCCATTTTGCATGAGCTGAACTCGAAGATCTGAAACATTTTCTACATACACAAAAGACCCATTACTCTCAAATATTGTTCACTAGAGTTGAGCGAACACCTGGATGTTCGGGTTCGAGAAGTTCGGCCGAACTTCCCGGAAATGTTCGGGTTCGGGATCCGAACCCGACCCGAACTTCGTCCCGAACCCGAACCCCATTGAAGTCAATGGGGACCCGAACTTTTCGGCACTAAAAAGGCTGTAAAACAGCCCAGGAAAGAGCTAGAGGGCTGCAAAGGGCAGCAACATGTAGGTAAACCCCCTGCAAACAAATGTGGATAGGGAAATGAATTAAAATAAAAATTAAAAAAATAAAAATTAACCAATATCAATTGGACAGAGGTCCCATAGCAGAGAATCTGGCTTCACGTCAGCAGAGAATCAGTCTCTTCATGCCATAGCAAAGAATCTGGCTTCATGTCAGCAGAGAATCAGTCTCTTCATGCCATAGCAGAGAATCAGGCTTCATGTCAGCACAGAATCAGTCTTCATGTCATAGCAGAGAATCAGGCTTCACGCCACCCACCACTGGAACAGGCCACTGTCACATATTTAGGCCCCGGCACCCAGACAGAGGAGAGAGGTCCCGTAACAGAGAATCTGGCCTTATGTCAGTGCAAAATCAGTCTTCATGTCATAGCAGAGAATCAGGCTTCACGTCATCCACCACTGGAACAGGGCACTGTCACATATTTAGGCCCCGGCACCCAGGCAGAGGAGAGAGGTCCCGTAACAGAGAATCTGGCCTTATGTCAGCACAAAATCAGTCTTCATGTCATAGCAGAGAATCAGGCTTCACGTCACCCACCACTGGAACAGGCCACTGTCACACATTTAGGCCCCGGCACCCAGACAGAGGAGAGAGGTCACGTAACAGAGAATCTGGCCTTATGTCAGCGCAGAATCAGTCTTCATGTCATAGCAGAGAATCAGCTTCTACGTCACCCACCACTGGAACAGGCCACTGTCACATATTTAGGCCCAGGCACCCAGGCAGAGGAGAGAGGTCCCGTAACCAGAGAATCTGGCCTTATGTCAGCGCAGATTCAGTCTTCATGTCCATAGCAGAGAATCAGGCTTCACGTCACCCACCACTGGAACAGGCCACTGTCACACATTTAGGCCCCGCACCCGGACAGAGGAGAGATTCATTCAACTTTGGGTTGCCCCCGCAATATAATGGTAAAATGAAAATAAAAATAGGATTGAATGAGGAAGTGCCCTGGATAGAATAATATATTGTTAAGGGGAGGTAGTTAATATCTAATCTGCACAAGGGATGGACAGGTCCTGTGGGATCCATGCCTGGTTCATTTTATGAACGTCAGCTTGTCCACATTGGCTGTAGACAGGCGGCTGCGTTTATTCTGTAATGACGCCCCCTGCCGTGCTGAAATACACGTTCAGACAAAACGCTGGCCGCCGGGCAGGCCAGCACCTCCAAGGCATAAAAGGCTAGCTCTGGCCACGTGGACAATTTGGAGACCCAGAAGTTGAATGGGGTCCAAACCATCAGTCAGTACGTGGAGGGGGTGTGCACAGGTACTGTTCCACCATGTTAGTGAAATGTTTGCCTCCTGCTAACACTTTCCGTATCAGGTGGTCGTGCAGTAGCTGTTGGGCGTGGTGACAAAACTTTTCCACATCTCTGCCATGCTAACCCTGCCCTCAGAGGAGCTGGCCGTGACACAGCTGCGTTGGCGACCTCTTGCTCCTCCTCTGCCTTCGCCTTGGGCTTCCACTGGTTCCCCTGTGACATTTGGGAATGCTCTCAGTAGCGCGTCTACCAACGTGCGCTTGTACTCGGGCATCTTCCTATCACGCTCCAGTGTAGGAAGTAAGGTGGGCACATTGTATTTGTACCGGGGATCCAGCAGGGTGGCAACCCAGTAGTCCACACACGTTAAAATGTGGGCAACTCTGCTGTCGTTGCGCAGGCACTGCAGCATGTAGTCGCTCATGTGTGCCAGGCTGCCCAGAGGTAAGGACAAGCTGTCCTCTGTGGGAGGCGTATCGTCATCGTCCTGTGTTTCCCCCCAGCCACGCACCAGTGATGGGCCCGAGCTGCTTTGGGTGCCACCCCGCTGTGAACATGCTTCATCCTCATCGAAACAGCGCAACAGGGCACACAGGTCTCGCATGGAGGTCCAGTCATTGGTGGTGAAGTGGTGCTCTTCCGCAGTGCCACTGACCCGTGCGTGCAGCAGCTGAAACTCCACTATGGCCTGCTGCTGCTCGCACAGTCTGTCCAGCATGTGCAAGGTGGAGTTCCACCTGGTGGGCACATCGCATATGAGGCGGTGAGCGGGAAGGCCGAAGTTACGCTGTAGTGCAGACAGGCGTGCAGCAGCAGGGTGTGAACGCCGGAAGCGCGAACAGACGGCCCGCACTTTATGCAGCAGCTCTGACATGTCGGGGTAGTTGCGAATGAACTTCTGCACCACCAAATTCAGCACATGCGCCAGGCAAGGGATGTGCGTCAAACCGGCTAGTCCCAGAGCTGCAACGAGATTTCGCCCATTATCGCACACCACCAGGCCGGGCTTGAGGCTCACCGGCAGCAACCACTCGTCGGTCTGTTGTTCTATACCCCGCCACAACTCCTGTGCGGTGTGGGGGCCTGTCCCCCTCAGAACGGCCTGCTGACGTTTACCCCGGGCTGTGCTGAAGTTGGTGGTGAAGGTGTGTGGCTGACTGGATGAGCAGGTGGAAGAAGAGGAGGAGGAAGCTGAGTAGGAGGAGGAGGAGACAGGAGGCAGAAGAATGTTGCCCTGCGATCCTTGGCGGCGGAAGGACGTGCGCCAAACAGCTCTCCGCCTGGGGCCCAGCCGCCACTACATTTACCCAGTGTGCAGTTAGGGAGATATAGCGTCCCCTGGCCGTGCTTACTGGTCCACGTATCTGTGGTTAGGTGGACCTTGCCACAGATGGCGTTGCGCAGTGCACACTTGATTTTATCGGACACTTGGTTGTGCAGGGAAGGCACGGCTCTCTTGGAGAAGTAGTGGCGGCTGGGAACAACATACTGTGGGACAGCAAGCGACATGAGCTGTTTGAAGCTGTCTGTGTCCACCAGCCTAAATGACAGCATTTCATAGGCCAGTAGTTTAGAAAATGCTGGCATTCAGGGCCAGGGATCGAGGGTGGCTAGGTGGGAATTTACGCTTTCTCTCAAATATTTGTGAGATGGAGAGCTGAACGCTGCCGTGTGACATGGTTGAGATGCTTGGTGACGCAGGTGGTGGTGGTGTTGGTGGTACATCCCATGTTTGCTGGGCGACAGGTGCCAACGTTCCTCCAGAGGCGGAGGAAGAGGCCGAGGCGGCGGCAGCAGCAGAAGAGGCCGAGGCGGCAGCAGCAGAAGAGGTAGCAGGGGGAGCCTGAGTGACTTCTTTGTTTTTAAGGTGTTTACTCCACTGCAGTTCATGCTTTGCATGCAGGTGCCTGGTAATGCAGGATGTGCTAAGGTTCAGAACATTAATGCCTCGCTTCAGGCTCTGATGGCACAGCGTGCAAACCACTCGGGTCTTGTCGTCAGCACATTGTTTAAAGAAGTGCCATGCCAGGGAACTCCTTGAAGCTGCCTTTGGGGTGCTCGGTCCCAGATGGCGGCGGTCAGTAGCAGGCGGAGTCTCTTGGCGGCGGGTGTTCTGATTTTGCCCACTGCTCCCTCTTTTGCTACGCTATTGGCTCGGTCTCACTACTGCCTCTTCCTCTGAACTGTGAAAGTCAGTGGCACGACCTTCATTCCATGTGGGGTCTAGGACCTCATCGTCCCCTGCATCGTGTTCCACCCAGTCTTGATCCCTGACCTCCTGTTCAGTCTGCACACTGCAGAAAGACGCAGCAGTTGGCACCTGTGTTTCGTCATCATCAGAGACGTGCTGAGGTGGTATTCCCATGTCCCTCATCATCAAGAAACATAAGTGGTTGTGCGTTAGTGCATTCTATCTCTTCACCCCTGGGGAAGGGCTAGGTGGATGCCCTTGGGAAACCCTGGCAGCAGAGTCTTCAAACAGCATAAGAGACTGCTGCATTACTTCAGGCTCAGACAGTTTCCCTGATATGCATGGGGGGTGATGTGACAGACTGATGGGCTTGGTTTTCAGCGCCATCTGTGCGCTTTCTGCAGAAGACTGGGTGGTAGGAGTAATGTGAACGTGCTGATGCACTGTCGGCCACCCAATTGACTAATGCCAGTACCTGCTCAGGCCTTACCATCCTTAGAACGTCATTGGGCCCCACCAAATATCGCTGTAAATTCTGCTGGCTACTGGGACCTGAGGTAGTTGGTTCACTAGGACGTGTGGCTGTGGCAGAACGGCACGTCCTCTCCCAGCACCAGAGGGTCCACTATCACCACCACACGACCATGTCCACTCCGCGTCCCTTATTAGATATTTTCCTCATTGTTCCCGTTTACCACAATTTTGAAAATGTCAAATTGGGAATAGTTTTTCAACCCAGAACAAAAACTGTGCTTTTTACGGTCACTACAAATAATTTGGACCAGCTCAAACAGTACAGATTTGGTTGAATAGAAATGTGAGGCCTATTTTTTTTTGCGGCTGTGTGACAGGTATACATTTAATCACAGAATTAGACTTGTATCTGCACGTAGCCGTGTGTGTTAAGTTTTTCTGAATGACACTATCAGCCCTTGAATCTAAGATATCCTTTTTGGGATAGATTTCAAGTAGGCCTCATATAGCATAAACTACTTATTTTGAGAATGTCAAATTTGGGGAATAGTTTTTCACCCCTGAACAAAAACTGTGCTTTTACGGTCACTACAAATAACTTGACCAGCTCAAACAGTACAGATTTGGTTGAATAGAAATGTGAGGCCTATTTTTTTTTTGCGCTGTGTGACAGGTATACGTTTAATCACAGAATTAGACTTGTATCTGCACGGTAGCGTGTGT
Organism: Bufo bufo; assembly: GCF_905171765.1. Lineage (NCBI taxonomy): Eukaryota > Metazoa > Chordata > Amphibia > Anura > Bufonidae > Bufo > Bufo bufo. The sequence goes on from NC_053392.1 coordinate 317,445,281, forward strand.
GTTAAGTTTTTCTGAATGACACTATCAGCACCTTGAATCTAAGATATCCTTTTTTGGGATAGATTTCAAGTAGGCCTCATATAGCATAAACTACTTATTTTGAGAATGTCAAATTTGGGAATAGTTTTTTCACCCCAGAACAAAAACTGTGCTTTTAACGGTCACTACAAATAACTTGACCAGCTCAAACAGTACAGATTTGGTTGAATAGAAATGTCAGGTCTATTTTTTAGGCGCTGGGTGGCGGGCTCAACTTTCCCCTGATGTAGTATTTGGCCAAAAAATAACCACACTATTGATGGTTAAATGCACTTGGGTGACACAGGCTCAGCCTGCACCTGATGTAGTATATGGCCAAAAATTAACCACACTGTTGATGGTTAAATGCACTTGGGTGACACAGGCTCAGCCTGCACCTGATGTAGTATATGGCCAAAAAATAACCAGACTGTTGATGGTTAAATGCACTTCGGTGACACAGGCTTAGCCTGCAGCTGATGTAGGATATAGCAAAAAATAACCACACTATTGATGGTTAAATGCACTTGGTGGTAGCTTGTGCTGGCGCACCACAAGCCACAAAATGGCCTCCGATCACCCCAGAAAAAAGTGATCTAAAAACGCTCTGGGCAGCCTAAAAAAAGTGAGCAAGTCGATATTAGCACTTCAATGATCCACAGCTGGAGATCGATCACAGAATGAAGTCTTTTGGAGGAGTTAATCTGCCTAATCTCGCCCTAACGTCGCAGCAGCAACCTCTCCCTATGCTTGAATCAGCAGAGTGACGTGCAGCGCTACGTGACCCAAGCTTATATAGAGGCTGGGTCACATGCTGCGCTGGCCAATCACAGCCATGCCAATAGTAGGCAAGGCTGTGATGGCCTCTTGGGGCAAGTAGTATGACGCTTGTTGATTGGCTGCTTTGCAGCCTTTCAAAAAGCGCCAAGAAAGCGCCGAACACCGAACCCGAACCCGGACTTTTACGAAAATGTTCGGGTTCGGGTCCGTGTCACGGACACCCCAAAATTCGGTACGAACCCGAACTATACAGTTCGGGTTCGCTCATCCGTATTGTTCACAAATCTGTCTAAATCTGTGTTAGTGAGCACTTCTCCTTTGCCGAGCTAATCCATCCCACCTCACAGGTGTGGCATATCAAGGTGCTGATTAGACAGCATGAATATTGCACAGGTGTCCCTTAGACTTCCCACAATAAAAGGACACTCTAAAATGTGCAGTTTAATCACACAGCACAATGCCACAGATGTCGCAACATTTGAGGGAGCATGCAATTGGCATGCTGACTGCAGGATTGTCTACCAGAGCTGTTGCCTGTGCAATGAATGTTCATTTCTCTACCATAAGCCGTTTCCAAAGGCATTTCAGAGAATTTGGCAGTATATCCAACCGGCCTCACAACCGCAGACCACATGTAACCACACCAGTCCAGCACCTCCACATGCACCATGTTGACCTCCATGATCGTCTGAGACCAGCCACTCGGACAGCTGCAGTAACAATCGGCTTGCATAACCAAAGAATTTCTGCACAAACTGTCAGAAACCGTCTCAGGGAAGCTCATCTGCATGCTTGTCATCCTCATCGGGGTCTGGACCTGATTCCAGTTCGTCGTCGTAACCGACTTGAGTGGGCAAATGTTCATATTCAATTGCGTCTGGCATGTTGGAGAGGCGTTCTGTTCGCGGATGAGTCCCGGTTTTCACTGTTCAGGGCAGATGGCAGACAGCGTGTGTGGTGTCATGTAGGGTGAGCGGTTTGCTGACGTCAACATTGTTGATCAAGTGGCCCATGGTGGCGGTGAGGTTATGGTATGGGCAGGCGTATTTTATGGACAACGAACACATGGTGCATTTTATTGATGGCATTTTTAATGCACTTAGATTCTCTGACAAGATCCTGAGGCACATTGTTGTGCCATTCATTCACAACCATCACCTCATGTTGCAGCATGATAATGCACGGCATCATATTGCAAGGATCTGTACACAATTCTTGGAAGCTGAAAACATCCCAATTCTTGCATGGCCAGCATACTTACCGGACATGTCACCCATTGAGCATGTTTGGGATGCTCTGGATCGGCGTATAAGATAGCGTATTCCAGTTCCTGCCAATGGACCAACATTCCACAGGCCACAATCAACAACCTGATCAACTCTATGCAATGGAGATGTGTTGCACTGCGTGAGCCAAATGGTGGCCACACCAGATACTGACTGGTTTTCTCTCCCACCCCCCACCCCCAGTAAGGCAAAACTGTGCACATTTCAGAGTGGTTTTTTATTGTGGCCAGTCTAAGGCACACCTGTGCAATATTCATGCTGTCTAATCAGCACTTTGTATGTGACACCTATGAGGTGGGATGGATTATCTCGGCAAAGGAGAAGTGCTCACTAACACAGATTTAGACAGATTTGTGAACAATATTTGAGAGTAATGGGTCTTTTGTGTATGTAGAAAATGTTTCAGATCTTTGAGTTCAGCTCATGAAAAATGGGAGCAAAACCGAAAGCCTCACATTTATATTTTTGTTCAGCGTAACTTAGATAACCCTTTAATAATAATAATAATAAAATGTATTTTTATAGCGCAACCATATTCCACAGCGCTTCCACCATTTTCGGCAGCACTTAACCCTTTTATGGTGTACCTGGTAATTTTTTATTTTTTGCCCAAAATTCTCTCTAAATTCAATAGCATCTGTAATTTCCTTCTGAAGGGTTTACAAATATCCGTAAAAGAGAAAATAATTTGTCAAATATGTTTTATAATTGGGAAGTAAGATGGTGTAGAAATATAAAGCTGTGGGACACTGTTTTTAGACAGTATTTCGGGATTGTGTTTACCTTCAGATTCATGCTAATAAATGAGACATTTGTGGACACACTATTTCTTTTTTGCTCACTAATTATTCAAATTGAAAATCTATTTTCAGTAAAGTAAAGCAGCAAGTTTACTGATAGCTGCTCTTGAACACTTTTGTAAGATAGGGATACTTGTAACATCAAAGCATAATGAGACATTAGCTCTTTCTCCTTTGCTCATGACCTGAAAGCATAGCATAAGAAAAATGCTTTAAAAAGAAAGCCCTTGCTAGATTGGGGATATTTTACTCACGGTGGAATAATAGGTTTGAAAGGTAATCTAAAAATTTGTACGTTTCTGACGAGTGCTTCTCTGCTGAACATTATTACATAGAGAGTAAAACTCCTGCTTTGAACTAATAAGGTCTGAAAGGAAGAAAACACTTTCAAAAAGCAGCTTTTGTTTGGCTAAGCTCATTGGTCTGGGAATGAAAGATTGGAGCATGCTTTAATGTGCCCCATCCTCACTTTTTATGTAGGACATAAAGGCCTATTTTGGAGCCCTTATAAAATGACAAAACAAACTTGGCATGGTTTTCTATTCTGAACATTAGCGTTATTAAGTGAAGTAAATACTTGTAATAGAGCCAACAGATACTCGAAGCCTTTCACACCTGTCCCAGCTTCTATGTTACTTCAGAATACAATTACATCAATTTGCTACTTGTTAAATTGATTAGTTAAAATATGATGCGGCTTGAAGGGGAATCACAATTTGTGCATTTACTACTCGAGATCCGAGAACTACAATGCTCCATTTACATGCAGTATATAAAAATAAAAATGTGTTATAATTGACTTTTAGGTTATTGCTTTTTACCACGTTAGATAATCAGTACAATAATAAATAGAAAATTACAATTATCATCAATATCAAAACTTTAACCCCTTAGTGACCAGCCTGTTTTGAGCCTTAATGAGGTTTTTTTTCAGTCATATTCCAAGAGCTATAACTTACTTTTCATGTAGCCGCATGAGGACTTGCTTTTTGCAGGACAGGTTTTAGTTTTTAATGCCACCATTTTGGGCTACACTAACTTTTGTTAACTCTTTCTGGGGGGGGGGGGGCGCAATACTGGCACTGAGGTTTGACATTATACATTTTGTGGTGTTCATTTTTCGGCATAAATAACATGATAACTTTACTGTCTGAGTCACTACAATTACAACAATAACAAATATATGTATATATGTTTTTAAAACCCCTAAAAGAAAGAAAATGATTTTGCATAGTTGTATCTCAGGACCCATAATATATATATATTTTTTTGGATGGAGCTGTCTATGATTTTTGCTGGACAGCTTTCTACAGGATGTTGTTTTTATTGGTATCATTTTGTTGTACATAACACTTTTTGATCTTTTTTAAATCTTGTTCTTTTAGTGACAAATGAGCAAAAAGCAGTAATTCTGGTATTCTTTTTTTTTTTTCACGACATTCACTGTATGGGATAAATTACATGATAATTTTGTAGTGTGGGTCTTTACAAACTCGGCAATATCAAATAGAGATTTTATTTCTTGCTATTTTTTCCATTGAACAAATCATAGAACTGGTTTTCACATCACCAGTTAGGCCCGATATATAAAGGATTAGTAATCGAACAAAATCACAGTAAAACAATAACCTCCCCTAAAACCATAAGCTTTATTATCACAAAACCCAGAAACAAAAATAGTTAAAAATTTATACTGGAGATGAGGAGGGTATAATTTATACCATTCCACTCAGTCTGGTCTGAGAAGGAAGGGGATCTAGCCCTATTCTGTCCTTAACTAAAGCAGAATAGCCGCCCTGAGAAGAGCGATCTCACTGTCTTCGAATCTGTCCCTGCACACCCTGACCTAGCTAGGGATTCAGTATAAGGAGGGAGGGAGGCACTCACCTAAGACCAATGAGAAAACTAAATTTCCACAGGTATAAACCGCAGTACACTAGGCAAACTCTGCCAATAAAGAATATTCAATAATACATCAGGGCGCCTATAAATACATTACATCTGAAATCCTGATGTATATAGTAAGCGGTATCTCTTATAGGGTCATCACCCTGTTAGCAAATAACAGACCTGATGTGTTTCTCCCTGGAGATATTCCAATACGGGGTTCATCAGTGGGCCTATATAGCATTCTTATATACTTATATTACCTCATAGGAACAGTAAAAATTTACCAAAACAGGATACCTTAGAGATAACCAAATATATAACCACAAGATGTTCAATACACTAATGGTAGCCACCAGTGATGATTGAGCATGCTCAGCCAAACACCTGTTCGTGCTCGAGCATCTCAATGCTTGGCACATGGTTCTAGTCGCGGGTCCGAGTACCGCATTTGCTCGAGGCGCCATGCTCGAGTCTCCTCCCCCGATGATGCATGATCGTCTCATTTGTAGTCAGGGAGAGCTGAGCATAGTAAGGGACAGAGAGTGTAGGGAGTGTAATAGGAAGATTTTTATACAAAAAACTTTTCAGAGACCCAAGAGTTCTTTTTTAGGACTATTGTGTGTGACAGCAGCAATATACACTCACCTAAAGATTATTAGGAACACGATACTAATACAGTGTTGGACCCCCTTTTGCCTTCAGAACTGCCTTAATTCTACGTGGCATTGTTTCAACAAGGTGCTGATAGCATTCTTTAGAAATGTTGGCCCATATTGATAGGATAGCATCTTGCAGTTGATGGAGATTTGAGGGATGCACATCCAGGGCACGAAGCTCCCGTTCCACCACATCCCAAAGATGCTCTATTGGGTTGAGATCTGGTGACTGTGGGGGCCATTTTAGTACAGTCAACTCATTGTCATGTTCAAGAAACCAATTTGAAATAATTTGAGCTTTGTGACATGGTGCATTATCCTGCTGGAAGTAGCCATCAGAGGATGGATACATGTTCTCATTCTGTTTACGCCAAATTCGGACTCTACCATTTGAATGTCTCAACAGAAATCGAGACTCATCAGACCAGGCAAGATTTTTCCAGTCTTCAACAGTCCAATTTTGGTGAGCTTGTGCAAATTGTAGCCTCTTTTTCCTATTTGTAGTGGAGATGAGTGGTACCCGGTGGGGTCTTCTGCTGTTGTAGCCCATCCGCCTCAAGGTAGCGCGTGTTGTGGCTTCACAAATGCTTTGCTGCATACCTCGGTTGTAACGAGTGGTTATTTCAGTCAACGTTGCTCTTCTATCAGCTTCAATCAGTCGGCCCATTCTCCTCTGAACTCTAGCATCCACAAGGCATTTTTGCCGCATACTGGATGTTTTTCCCTTTTCACACCATTCTTTGTAAACCCTAGAAATGGTTGTGCGTGAAAATCCCAGTAACTGAGCAGATTGTGAAATACTCAGACCGGCCTGTCTGGCACCAACAACCATGCCACGCTCAAAATTGCTTAAATCACCTTTCTTTCCCATTCTGACATTCAGTTTGGAGTTCAGGAGATTGTCTTGACCAGGACCACACCCCTAAATGCATTGAAGCAACTGCCATGTGATTGGTTGACTAGATAATTGCATTCATGAGAAATAGAACAGGTGTTCCTAATAATTCTTTAGGTGAGTGTATATTTTTAGCGCATCCTGCGTAAATACTGTGTACTAGGCCGCTGCGGATAGTTAAATTATTCGCGCCACATCTCTTGTGTAAAGTGTGCGCATCCCTAAAATATCAGTGACATCCAGTGTACTTTTTCTGTAAATGGTGTCCGCTGCCGACAGTTAAATTATCTGCGCCACATTTCCTATGTCAAGTGTGCGCATCCCTAAAATATCAGTGACATCCAGTATACTTTTTCCGTAGACTGTGTCCGCTGTGGACAGTTAAATTATCCGCGCCACATATCCTGTTTATAGTGTACGCATCCCAAAAATATCAGTGATATCCAGTGTACTCTTTCCGTAGACGGTGTCCGCTGCGGACAGATAAAATATTTGCGCCACATCTCCTATGTAAAGTGTGCGCATCCCTAAAATATCAGTGACATCCAGTGTACTTTTTCCGTAGACGGTGTCCGCTGCGGACAGTTAAATTATCCGTGCCACATCTCCAGTGCAAAGTGTGTGCATCCAAAAAATATTTGTGACATCCAGTGTACTTTTTCAATAGATGGGGTCCGCTGCGGACAGTGAAATTAGCTGCGCCACATCTCCAGTGTAAAGTGTGCACATCCAAAAAATATCAGTGACATCCAGTGTACTTTTTCAATAGACGGTGTCCGCTGTGGACAGTGAGATTAGCTGCGCCACATCTCCTGTGTAAAGTGTGCGCATTCCTAAAATATCAGCGACATCCAGTGTACTTTTTCCGTAGACATTGTCCTCTTCTGACAGTGACCATTCCCGGGCCACATCTGCAGTGTAACGTGTGCGCTTCAAAAACATTTCTGTGACATACATTGCACTTTTTCCATAGACGGTGTCCGCTTCTGACAGTGACCTTATGTCACACCTTGCCCTGTGGGTGTTCTGAGGAGACCTGTCAGAGTTGCTGCACGTGACTCGATCTGACAGTTTGTTTTGTTGTGGGTTTGAACTGAATCCCACCTCCTCCCAGGTGTTGTTCTTTAGTTAATTGGTGAGGCTATTTATTCCTCCCTGTCCCTATAGCCTTTTTTGGGTTATAGTTCTGCCTTGTGTGAGCTCTGGAAGTTTGGTGGATCGTCTGCTCCAACACATCTCTAGATAAGTCATTTTCCCTTTTTCCTTCTGTGTCTGTTTTTACTAGGCCTCTAGGGTGACGCTAGCTCCTTCGGTTGTTGAAGGAGCTGGGTGTCTCTTTCCCTCTTCCCTACAGCTGAGGGTTTGGTTCAGTGTGTTATAGTCTTAGGTTTGTGGGCATGTGCATATCTACCATCGAGATATGCACATGGGCATAGCAGCTTAGAGAAAGTGTTTTAGGGATCACTAGGAGGTTACCCCTTTCTTCCCTAGCATTTGGGGCCTAGTCAGTTGTTTTGTTTGCCTTGTCGTGTTCTGTTTCCTTCCCTTATCTTACCTACCGTGACACCTTACCAGGGCAACATCTGCAGTGTAACATGTGCGCTTCAAAAAGTTATCTATGACATAAAATGTAATTTTTCCCTAGACGGTGTTCGCTTCTGACAGTGACCATATCAGGGCCACATCTGCAGTGTAACTGTGCGCTTCAAAAATTTATCTGTGACATGCAAGGTACTTTTTCCGTAGACGGTGTCTGCTTCTGACAGTGACCATATCAGGGCCACATCTGCAGTGTAACTGTGCGCTTCAAAAATGTATCTGTGACATGCAATGTAATTTTTCCGTAGACGGTGTCCGCTTCTGACAGTGACCTTACCAGGGCCACATCTGCAGTGTAACGTGTGCGCTTCAAAAATTTATCTGTGACATACATTGCAATTTTTCCATAGACGGTGTCCGCTTCTGACAGTAAACTTACCAGGGCCACATTTGCAGTGTAACGTGTGCGCTTCAAAAATGTATCTGTGACATACATTGTAATTTTTCTGTAGACGGTGTCCACTACTGACAGTGACCTGTTTATGAGTGGGCCCACATATTCACAGTGTAAAGAAATTTCTCCACACTGCATTGTTTTCTTTTCAGTTTGATATGTCCAAGTTTGATATGTATGATTATTACATGATATATGTGGACACCTTGTACCAAGAATGGCTATCTAATCTTAAAGGAAGTAGGGAAGAGGCCCTGACTGGCACCCAAGCTGACAGACAGCCTGGATGAAACAATCAGTGCAGCAGCAGGCAGGGATGTGCCCTAGCAAAATGAGCATAAGGCTATTCTGTGCTAGACTGTGACAGAAGGTGGTTAAGTCTTGCAGTGTCTGCCAGGAAAATGATTTTATGGCATCGACAGTGAGAAATACATCAGAACAGTCAGAACAGTCAGAAATCAATCAATCAAGCTTACTGACGGGGAAAGTGAAGGGAAAGGCTAGGATTCCAAAGAAGAATTGTGTGTGTTATGTACAGTCATGGCCAAAAGTTTTGAGAATTACATAAATATTGGAAATTGGAAAAGTTGCTGCTTAAGTTTTTATAATAGCAATTTGCATATACTCCAGAATGTTATGAAGAGTGATCAGATGAATTGCATAGTCCTTCTTTGCCATGAAAATTAACTTAATCCCAAAAAAAAAACTTTCCACTGCATTTCATTGCTGTCATTAAAGGACCTGCTGAGATCATTTCAGTAATCGTCTTGTTAACTCAGGTGAGAATGTTGATGAGCACAAGGCTGGAGATCATTATGTCAAGCTGATTTGGTTAAAATGGCAGACTTGACATGTTAAAAGGAGGGTGATGCTTGAAATCACTGTTCTTCCATTGTTAATCATGGTGACCTGCAAAGAAATGTGTGCAGCCATCATTGCGTTGCATAAAAATGGCTTCACAGGCAAGGATATTGTGGCTACTAAGATTGCACCTCAATCAACAATTTATAGGATCATCAAGAACTTCAAGGAAAGAGGTTCAATTCTTGTTAAGAAGGCTTCAGGGCGTCCAAGAAAGTCCAGCAAGCGCCAGGATCATCTCCTAAAGAGGATTCAGCTGCGGGATCTGAGTGCCACCAGTGCAGAACTTGCTCAGGAATGGCAGCAGGCAGGTGTGAGCGCATCTGCACGCACAGTGAGGCGAAGACTTTTGGAAGATGGCCTGTCACGGCTGAGGATGGGGGAAACCCTCAGCCGTGTGCCGAAGGATGGTGGTCGCTGCTTGACCAGGACGACAGAGTTAGGGAGCGGGTCACCTCCTACAGCGTCCCTAACCTGACCCTAACTCCTACCTGCATGGGCCGACCTTTAAGGTAGGAGGACCCATGCGCAGGAACCTCGGAGCCCTGACTTACCCTCCGACCGGTCCCTGGGCTAGGAGTCAGGGTAAGACATCCTGTTCCTTCTGGATACGGAGGAACAGGAGTCTCACTGGCCAAGCTGCAAGGAAGGGAGAACAAGTGCAACCTATGGCAATGGCAGGTACTTTCCACAAGCATAACAGAGACCTACCACAGACAACAAAGCCTGGAACCCATGTGGATGTACTGCCCACAGACAGCAGGACTCAGCACACAAACACACAACACACGGGAACCCAGGACCACAGGTGCAATAAAGAAACATAAAACCAAACACATCTTCAAGACACCAAAGGACATATATATTTGCTATGACCAGAAGGATGGCCCCCACTGGCAGTTGGTAAGTAACCAGGAGGATGTCTACAGCCAGCATGGCTGAAACACCCTCTCTGGCTACTGCCTACAGCTGAGGCTTTATAGGGCCAAGAGGCCACACCCAACAATCAGACACACCCCGTGACTCACACACACTGAAAGGGAGTTAACCCTTCCAAAACCACAGAAGGGAAAACATAACTTAAAGGGGAAGTGTCCAAACAACAAACACACTGTGGCTGTTGCCGCAGGCAACGACATGGGTGGCAAGCGTATCCTGGGAGTCAGCCCGAAGGCCGGGACACTGCCACCACATGTACATAATACAACCAAACGTTGCCACGGACAGCCACAGTGATGGGAAAATGTCAGTGCACACCAAACATAAACAAAGTGCACACAGACATACAAAAGTGCTACAAACGCGCACACAACTCCAAGGGAACCGCACACATAGCTGTTGTCCGCGGCAACCGCACTTGAGGCCAACAACATTATGCCTCAACCTGCGGTTGACACTACAACCCAAAACCGCGGGCAACTGTATGCGGCTCCCAAGGAGTCACGGCCATAACTGTGGCCGTGACATGGCCTGGTGTCAAGAAGGGCAGCAAAGAAGCCACTTCTCTCCAAAAAAAACATCAGGGACAGATTGATCTTCTGCAGAAAGTATGGTCAATGGACTGCTGAGGACTGGGGCAAAGTCATATTCTCCGATGAAGCCTCTTTCCGATTGTTTGGGGCATCTGGAAAAAGGCTTGTCCGGAGAAGAAAAGGTGAGCGCTACCATCAGTCCTGTGTCATGCCAACAGTAAAGCATCCTGAGACCATTCATGTGTGGGGTTGCTTCTCATCCAAGGGAGTGGGCTCACTCACAATTTTGCCCAAAAACACAGCCATGAATAAAGAATGGTACCAAAACACCCTCCAACAAAAACTTCTTCCAACAATCCAACAACAGTTTGGTGAAGAACAATGCATTTTCTAGCACGATGGAGCACCGAGCCATAAGGCAAAAGTGATAACTAAGTGGCTTGGGGACCAAAACGTTGACATTTTGGGTCCATGGCCTGGAAACTCCCCAGATCTTAATCCCATTGAGAACTTGTGGTCAATCCTCAAGAGGCGAGTGGACAAACAAAAACCCACTAATTCTGACAAACTCCAAGAAGTGATTATGAAAGAATGGGTTGCTATCAGTCAGGAATAGACAGGACCTGTGGCTGTGACTGCTATCATAAGTGCTGGTGCACCTCAAAAGCAGCTACCTGCAAGTAGATTCTTTCATTTTGTTTCCCCATTTTCACAGAAATACTTTTTTTTTTGTAGGGTTCAAAGATAATTAAGTAGTACATACACTGAACAAAAATATAAACGTAACACTTTCGGTTTTGCTCCCATTTTGCATGAGCTGAACTCTAAGATCTGAAACATTTTCTACATACGCAAAAGACCCATTACTCTCAAATATTATTCACAAATCTGTCTAAATCTGTGTAAGTGAGCACTTCTAGTTTGCCGAGATAATCCATCCCACCTCATAGGTGTGGCATATCAAGGTGCTGATTAGACAGCATGAATATTGCACAGGTGTGCTTTAGACTGCCCACAATAAAAGGACACTCTAAAATGTGCAGTTTGATCACACAGCACAATGCCACAGATGTCGCAACATTTGAGGGAGCGTGCAATTGACATGCTGACTGCAGGAATGTTTACCAGAGCTGTTGCCCGTGCAATGAATGTTCATTTCTCACATTCAATGGCATCTGACATGTTGGAGAGGTGTTCTGTTTACGGATGAGTCCCGGTTTTCACTGTTCAGGGCAGATGGCAGACAGCGTGTGTGGCGTTGTGTGGGTGAGCGGTTTGCTGACAACAACATTGTGGATCGAGAGGCCCATGGTGGCAGTGGGGTTATGGTATGGGCAGGTATATGTAATGGACAACGAACACAGGTGCATTTTATTGATGGCATTTTTAATGCACAGAGATACTGTGACGAGATCCTGAGGCCCATTGTTGTGCCATTCATCCACGACCATCACCTCATGTTGCAGCATGATAATGCACGGCCCCATATTGCAAGGATCTGTACACAATTCCTGGAAGCTGAAAACATCCCAGTTCTTGCATGGCTCGCATACTCACTGGACATGTCACCCATTGAGCATGTTTGGGAAGCTCTGGATCGGCATATACGACAGCGTGTTCCAGTTCCTGCCAATATTCTGCAACTTCGCACAGCTATTGAAAAGGAGTGGACCAACATTCCACAGGCCACAATCAGCAACCTGATCAACTCTATGTGATGGAGATGTGTTGCACTGCGTGAGGCAAATGGTGGCCACACCAGATACTGACTATACTCTCGCATAGCTGCTCTTTCGGGTTCAGAAAGGTTATTTAACCTAGATTTGGGCAACTTCGCTCCAGGAATAAAATTTCTGAGTAAGTGAGCGGAGTCTATTGCAAACACAGAGTGCATTAGAGAAATATTTTTCTCTAATGCACTTGTTGTCAACCCATGCAAACGGACGAACTGACCATCAACTAGGTTAACCCCTGACCCACTGTCAATAAACACCTTAATTTCCACAGTTTTGGACTCTAGCGACACCTTGGCAGACAGGAGAAATCAGGTACTACCAGTAAATGACAAAAGTAAGTTCTCTGACTCCCCACCCACAACACTAAGAGTAAGATGGGAATTAAAAATTTTTTTTTGTTTTCACCTTGACGCAGAACGTAAGCATAAACATTACAAAATGTCCCCTTTTTCCACAGAAAAATCATACTCCCTTCTTATGACCAAAACTCTTACAAGCAGGCCCAGGGGTAGCTCCCCCTAACTGCATAGTTTCGTCACCAGGCATAAACTCAGGAGTCTATCCACCCAAGATGTCAGAGGAAGCCGCCACGTTATATGATAGTTCGTCCCGAGAGTGAGGGACCTTAGATCTCTTTCTCAGGTGTCTATCCATACATACAGCAAGGGACAAAGCCTCTTAGAATGATTCAGGATTTTCATGAAAGGCCAATGTGTCCTTTAGCCTTTAGCTGGATCATTCCATTCTGTATCCGTAGTCCATATCCTAAATTCAGAGCAATAGATCTCCGCAGAATGCTCTCCCTGCCGTAAACCACATTACTTGGTCTCGGCCAGGGAGATCCAATCTGGGTCATCGTAGATAAGACCTAGCGCTCTGAAAAATTAATCTACCGACCAGAGGAACTGTGATCCGATCGGTAGAGAAAAAGCCCAAGACTGAGCGTCCCCTTTAAGCAACATGATAATACTGACTCTTTGACTCTCATCCCAGATGAGAGTGGACGTAACTTAAAGTACAATTTACACGACTCTCTGAACCGAATGAAATTATCGTTTCCCACCGAAAATCTGTCCGGAAGTGCAATCTTAGGTTCAGGACAGGCCTGGTAACTACTACTGGCACCAGCAGCCTGTGATCCCTGGATCTGCTTGCGGAGGTCAGCTACCTCTATAGACAGACCCTGCAATTGTCTAGCCAGTGCAGCGATTGGATTCATAGCCTCACTGACACAAACAAAAAATGACAGTTTGTGGCGGTTGATAATGTCACGGCGTGGTGTGGATAGTAAACTCCTCACCGAACACAAGAGGAAAGGGAAAAGGTACTAGGCCTGGAAACTAGGGCAAGGGGAAAGGTCACCACCTAGTGAATCTCTAAACCGAGCCCTGACTCCTACCATCGAGGTCTGTTCATACTGATAGTAATGCTCATACGCAGAAACCTAGAGCCCTATCTGAATAAAGGGCCCTGGAAATAATGTCAGGACAATAGATGTTCTGTTCCTTCCCAGCTGAAGGAACAGGAGACTCCCTCAGGTCTAATACCAACAGATAGGGGAATACAACAAACAAGAAATAAGGAAAAAACACTTAACTCCGAAGTACGCGGACAAGCAGGAACTCAGAGGAGAACCAAAACCAGCACTTCAACAACTAGAAAGGAGCTATCAACCGCATAGCATGATGGGTGAGACCAGACTAAATAGAGGATTTAAAATGACCACTATAGCTACACCTGAGACAAGAGGTGTTGTCATACCCAGCAACAACACAGAAACAAGTGAAACCAAAGAGGCTGTCAGATCACATCACGTGCAGCCATTGTCTTAGATCTTATAACCCCTGTCACTTGAGAGGCCGTGACAGCTACCGCCCGATCAGTTTACTGAACTTTGATCTTAAGATTTTTACTAACTGCTTAAATCGCTGGCTCCCCCATTTAATCCATAAGGTACATCCGGTTCCGACAGGCAGGAGACAACAAGAGGAGAGTGATTGATCTGGTTCATGCAGCAAATAGGGGGTCGACTGAAGCACTACTACTCAGTTTAAATGCAGAAAAAGCCTTCAACCGCCTCAACTGGTCTTTTATGGTTCACACACTAAAGATTTGGGTTAACAGGACCATTCTTGCAAGCACTCAGAGGCTTTTACTCGTCCCCAGCTGCATGGGTTAATCTACCTCATGCATGTTCCTCTATGTTTCATATTTGAAATGGAACCCGGCAGGGATGTCGCTTGTCCCCACTCCTATATGTATTGAGCATAGAAACCCTTGCTGCTCGGATCCGGGCGAAACCGAACATAACTGGGATCCGGGTGCAAGATAAGACCTTAACTACCTCTTTATTTGCTGATGATGTCCTGTTAACATTAACTAATCCAGTAATCTCTCTCCCTAACCTCCATGCTACCATCGATAGATATAGTAAACTATCAGGATATAAAATTAATAATACACAAACAGTAGCACTACCCCCTTAATATCCCTCCATGGACACTGGAAGCCCTGCGGCAATCTTACAATTTTTCCTGGCAAAACCGTTCTATTAAATACTTAGGGATTCACATTACCCCTTCTTATTCCACTCTGTATGGGACTTCCCTTCATTAATCACTAACACTATTACACTCCTGATTAAATGGGGATCCCGTCGCATATCATTTTTAGGCTGAATAGCGGCAATCAAGATGTCCATATATCTTTTTGAAACGCTTCCAATTAGGGTGCCTATGGGGATACTTGGACAGATCCAATCTGCCTTTCTTATGTTTGTATGGCAGAATAAGCGACATCGCATTGCTAAGTCGGCCCTCTCCTAAAAAAAAAAAAAATGGGGGGGCCTTTCACATCCAGACATAACTCTCTATTATTTTGCCACCCACCTCCGACACATAGCCTCTTGGACTACATTGCACTCCTTTAACAATTGGACGGAGATAGAACGCCTTTGGCTAGCCCCAGTCCATATGAGTGCTATGATCTGGGGTCACCCAGTAGCTATACCTACCCAAAGTTTAGAAGGCCCCATGTCATTCACTCGAGATCTATGGCTGAGCTGTAAGATCAAATTTGGGCTTTCAACTCTAAACTCTTCATTTATGCCATTTCTATTCACCCCACATTTGGGGACAAGCAGTGAGGCGGCCATGGCTAAACTGTGGGTGGTGGGACTTTACCGATTCCATGACTTACGAGACCTCCTCTCCAATAGCTTACTCTCTTTTTCAGACTTGCAACGTAGATATCACATCCCGTCTTCCTCAGCGTATCACTATCAACAAATAGCCCACTACTGTTACTCACATGTTGTATCTGAGGTGTTACCCCTCCTTACCCCGTTCGAAAGAATATGCCTACGAGGGCCTTCAGCGAAAGGCCTCATTTCTGATATCTATGGCCTGCTCTCCTGCCTGGCCTAGTTAATAGGAGGTAAACATCTATATATGCATAAGTGGGAAAGATGGCTTTACAGAGGGATTGCACCAGATGTCTGGAACACAATATGGTCTAGAGCCTTTGCTAGTTCCTCTTCTGTTGTCTATAAGGAGAACCAGCTAAACATATTGATGCACTGGTACCATACTCCTGAAGTATTGCACAATCTTAAGAGAAACGTTTTTAGTGTTTTTATATTTGTTCTCTTTTTCTTTATACTTTGACTTACTACATATGGCATCTCTACTCGCTGAGCAGGAGTATACCCAATACACAGCTGTATTAACAACTATTTATTTCTTCTGTAGAGTCTATATATGTCTTGAAACACAGTGTAATGCAGAATCCTACTTGTCTTTGTCAAAAAATGTTCAATAAAAAAATGTAGAAAAGTTGAAAAAAAAAAAGAAATTGATCATCGCATCACGCCTCAATCATCCATTTCTGTATTTTCGGTATGCACATATGTGACGGTAACGTACACTACACACAGGGGGGAGGATAGTGACCACTGCGCTCCACCCTCACCCCTGGCCTTGCCTACTTGCCTCACAAATCCTAATGACAGGGGACAACTATACGGCAGTCCCTAACTTAGGATACGTGCTGGGAAGACAAACAAGACAAATAACGGAACGTGAACGGACCGGGTCAATACCTAGAGAGCTACGCAGTACTAAGGAATGCGCAGAGAATAGTCAGGAAAAGATGAGGTCAAATACCAGGAGAGAAACGAAGTACAACAGGAGTCCGCAAAGAATCGTCAGGTGGAAGCCGGGGTCAGGATACCAGGAGAGATGCGCAGTACAGGAGGAGCAGGCAGAGAATCGTCAGGGAACACAGGATCAGGTAAGTGTGCAGGAACAAAACAATCACCAGATACCTAAAATTAACAGGCAACCTGTGGCCAGCAGGCTGCCTGTATTTATAGTGGGGAGTGAGGGTCATGTGACGTGGCCAGCATCACATGACCGACAGACCGACCAGTCGAGCACCGAGTGATCAGCTCGGTGCTCAAGGCAGACCTAGGAGCAGGGAGCCTCCCAGCTAGCAAAGCTGCCCTGGGAACAAGGTCAAACACAGATCCTCGCTCCCAAAGCTAAGCAGCAGGTCTGCGGCTGATGGGAGACCGAGTGCGCCTTCGGCACCCCGTTACAGTACCCCCCCATTCTGTATCCGTAGTCCATATCCTAAATTCAGAGCAATAGATCTCCGCAGAATGCTCTCCCTGCCGTAAACCACATTACTTGATCTCGGCCAGGGAGATCCAATCTGGGTCATCGTAGATAAGACCTAGCGCTCTGAAAAATTAATCTACCGACCAGAGGAACTGTGATCCGATCGGTAGAGAAAAAGCCCAAGACTGAGCGTCCCCTTTAAGCAACATGATAATACTGACTCTTTGACTCTCATCCCAGATGAGAGTGGACGTAACTTAAAGTACAATTTACACGACTCTCTGAACCGAATGAAATTATCGCTTCCCACCGAAAATCTGTCCGGAAGTGCAATCTTAGGTTCAGGACAGGCCTGGTAACTACTACTGGCACCAGCAGCCTGTGATCCCTGGATCTGCTTGCGGAGGTCAGCTACCTCTATAGACAGACCCTGCAATTGTCTAGCCAGTGCAGCGATTGGATTCATAGCCTCACTGACACAAACAAAAAATGACAGTTTGTGGCGGTTGATAATGTCACGGCGTGGTGTGGATAGTAAACTCCTCACCGAACACAAGAGGAAAGGGAAAAGGTACTAGGCCTGGAAACTAGGGCAAGGGGAAAGGTCACCACCTAGTGAATCTCTAAACCGAGCCCTGACTCCTACCATCGAGGTCTGTTCATACTGATAGTAATGCTCATACGCAGAAACCTAGAGCCCTATCTGAATAAAGGGCCCTGGAAATAATGTCAGGACAATAGATGTTCTGTTCCTTCCCAGCTGAAGGAACAGGAGACTCCCTCAGGTCTAATACCAACAGATAGGGGAATACAACAAACAAGAAATAAGGAAAAAACACTTAACTCCGAAGTACGCGGACAAGCAGGAACTCAGAGGAGAACCAAAACCAGCACTTCAACAACTAGAAAGGAGCTATCAACCGCATAGCATGATGGGTGAGACCAGACTAAATAGAGGATTTAAAATGACCACTATAGCTACACCTGAGACAAGAGGTGTTGTCATACCCAGCAACAACACAGAAACAAGTGAAACCAAAGAGGCTGTCAGATCACATCACGTGCAGCCATTGTCTTAGATCTTATAACCCCTGTCACTTGAGAGGCCGTGACAGCTACCGCCCGATCAGTTTACTGAACTTTGATCTTAAGATTTTTACTAACTGCTTAAATCGCTGGCTCCCCCATTTAATCCATAAGGTACATCCGGTTCCGACAGGCAGGAGACAACAAGAGGAGAGTGATTGATCTGGTTCATGCAGCAAATAGGGGGTCGACTGAAGCACTACTACTCAGTTTAAATGCAGAAAAAGCCTTCAAACCGCCTCAACTGGTCTTTTATGGTTCACACACTAAAGATTTGGGTTAACAGGACCATTCTTGCAAGCACTCAGAGGCTTTTACTCGTCCCCAGCTGCATGGGTTAATCTACCTCATGCATGTTCCTCTATGTTTCATATTTGAAATGGAACCCGGCAGGGATGTCGCTTGTCCCCACTCCTATATGTATTGAGCATAGAAACCCTTGCTGCTCGGATCCGGGCGAAACCGAACATAACTGGCATCCGGGTGCAAGATAAGACCTTAACTACCTCTTTATTTGCTGATGATGTCCTGTTAACATTAACTAATCCAGTAATCTCTCTCCCTAACCTCCATGCTACCATCGATAGATATAGTAAACTATCAGGATATAAAATTAATAATACACAAACAGTAGCACTACCCCCTTAATATCCCTCCATGGACACTGGAAGCCCTGCGGCAATCTTACAATTTTTCCCGGCAAAACCGTTCTATTAAATACTTAGGGATTCACATTACCCCTTCTTATTCCACTCTGTATGGGACTTCCCTTCATTAATCACTAACACTATTACACTCCTGATTAAATGGGGATCCCGTCGCATATCATTTTTAGGCTGAATAGCGGCAATCAAGATGTCCATATATCTTTTTGAAACGCTTCCAATTAGGGTGCCTATGGGGATACTTGGACAGATCCAATCTGCCTTTCTTATGTTTGTATGGCAGAATAAGCGACATCGCATTGCTAAGTCGGCCCTCTCCTAAAAAAAAAAAAATGGGGGGCCTTTCACATCCAGACATAACTCTCTATTATTTTGCCACCCACCTCCGACACATAGCCTCTTGGACTACATTGCACTCCTTTAACAATTGGACGGAGATAGAACGCCTTTGGCTAGCCCCAGTCCATATGAGTGCTATGATCTGGGGTCACCCAGTAGCTATACCTACCCAAAGTTTAGAAGGCCCCATGTCATTCACTCGAGATCTATGGCTGAGCTGTAAGATCAAATTTGGGCTTTCAACTCTAAACTCTTCATTTATGCCATTTCTATTCACCCCACATTTGGGGACAAGCAGTGAGGCGGCCATGGCTAAACTGTGGGTGGTGGGACTTTACCGATTCCATGACTTACGAGACCTCCTCTCCAATAGCTTACTCTCTTTTTCAGACTTGCAACGTAGATATCACATCCCGTCTTCCTCAGCGTATCACTATCAACAAATAGCCCACTACTGTTACTCACATGTTGTATCTGAGGTGTTACCCCTCCTTACCCCGTTCGAAAGAATATGCCTACGAGGGCCTTCAGCGAAAGGCCTCATTTCTGATATCTATGGCCTGCTCTCCTCCCTGGCCTAGTTAATAGGAGGTAAACATCTATATATGCATAAGTGGGAGAGATGGCTTTACAGAGGGATTGCACCAGATGTCTGGAACACAATATGGTCTAGAGCCTTTGCTAGTTCCTCTTCTGTTGTCTATAAGGAGAACCAGCTAAACATATTGATGCACTGGTACCATACTCCTGAAGTATTGCACAATCTTAAGAGAAACGTTTTTAGTGTTTTTATATTTGTTCTCTTTTTCTTTATACTTTGACTTACTACATATGGCATCTCTACTCGCTGAGCAGGAGTATACCCAATACACAGCTGTATTAACAACTATTTATTTCTTCTGTAGAGTCTATATATGTCTTGAAACACAGTGTAATGCAGAATCCTACTTGTCTTTGTCAAAAAATGTTCAATAAAAAAAAGTAGAAAAGTTGAAAAAAAAAAAGAAATTGATCATCGCATCACGCCTCAATCGTCCATTTCTGTATTTTCGGTATGCACATATGTGACGGTAACGTACACTACACACAGGGGGGAGGATAGTGACCACTGCGCTCCACCCTCACCCCTGGCCTTGCCTACTTGCCTCACAAATCCTAATGACAGGGGACAACTATACGGCAGTCCCTAACTTAGGATACGTGCTGGGAAGACAAACAAGACAAATAACGGAACGTGAACGGACCGGGTCAATACCTAGAGAGCTACGCAGTACTAAGGAATGCGCAGAGAATAGTCAGGAAAAGATGAGGTCAAATACCAGGAGAGAAACAAAGTACAACAGGAGTCCGCAAAGAATCGTCAGGTGGAAGCCGGGGTCAGGATACCAGGAGAGATGCGCAGTACAGGAGGAGCAGGCAGAGAATCGTCAGGGAACACAGGATCAGGTAAGTGTGCAGGAACAAAACAATCACCAGATACCTAAAATTAACAGGCAACCTGTGGCCAGCAGGCTGCCTGTATTTATAGTGGGGAGTGAGGGTCATGTGACGTAGCCAGCATCACATGACCGACAGATCGACCAGTCGAGCACCGAGTGATCAGCTCGGTGCTCAAGGCAGACCTAGGAGCAGGGAGCCTCCCAGCTAGCAAAGCTGCCCTGGGAACAAGGTCAAACACAGATTCCTCGCTCCCAAAGCTAAGCAGCAGGTCTGCGGCTGATGGGAGACCGAGTGCGCCTTCGGCACCCCTTACAGTACCGCTCCCCCCTCCATTTACGTAAGTCCAGGAGCAGGAACCTCCCTGGGCAGGTACCCAAGATCTCTCTCAGGTCTATGACTCCCTTCCAGTGAATCAGGTACATGACAAGAATTACGCACCTTCCTGACATCCACTAGTTTTAGAAACCACATACTCAACAGCATCATTAACAAGAACCCGGCATGAGGCGAGGACTTTTGATGGTACGACTGGTTCAACATCTCTTTAAGTAGAGAGTTATGGAACACATTATGAATGTGGAATGACTCGGGCAGCTCCAACCTAAACGATACTGGGTTAATTACCTCCATGATCTTATATGGTCCTCAATCTAAACGAGGGAGCAAATTTTTAGAATCTACCTTAAGAGAGAGATTCTTGGAGATAACAACACCTGATCCCCAACCAGAAAATTGCGCGCCCTTGAACGTTTCCTATTGGCTTTGAGTCTTTGAGAACTTTGAGCCTTTTCTAGGTTCATTTGAACCCGGGCCCAAACTGTGCACAGTTCAGAAGAGAGCCTATCCACCTCAGGGTTAGAGGAGGAGACAGATGACCCAGAATGAAAACGGGGATGAAAACCATGGTTACAAAAGAAAGGGGAGACCCCAGCAGAAGAATTAACACGGTTATTCAAAGCAAATTCAGCCAACGGAAGGTATTTAACCCATAATTGCTGGTCATCAGCAACATACGACCTCAGGAATTGTTCCACAGACTGATTAAGGCGTTCAGTCTGCCCATTAGTCTCAGGGTGGTAGGCGGAGGAAAAAGACAATGAAATCTGACATCTTTGACAAAAAGCCCTCCAAAGTTTGGACACAAACTGCACACCCCTGTCAGATACAATATTTTCCAGGATACCATGTAACCGTACAATTTCTTTCACAAAAATAGATGCCAGGGTCTTGGCATTTGGGAGTTTAGACAGAGGAATGAAATGACCCATCTTGCTAAACCTATCGACCACTACCCAACCACAGTCATACCCTCTGCCGGCGGCAGGTCGGGGTAATAAAGTCCATCGAGATATGGGACCAGGGTCTACTGGGAATGGGTAGGGGGTCGTAGGTTACCAGGCAGGGGTGAGTCCTAGGTAGTCTTAGACCTAGCACAAACCTCACAGACACATAGGGCTTGACATTCCCTAAATAGAGTGGGGCCACCAATAGGATCTAGAACCAGCTCCTAGTGCCCTCAAAACCAGGATGTCCACAAAAGGCAGAATCATGACACTCACCCAACAGCTGGAGATGAAATTGTAATGGGAACAAACAACTATCTGTTGGGGTGGTTGCCAGTGCCAGATGTTGTTCAGGCCTTACTGAGAGCCGAGATATCTTGGGTTAAGGCTGCTACGAAGATATTTGCTGGTAGGATGGATTCAGGCCGGATGCTCTGTAGGCTAAAAAGCATGGAAGCTCCGAGATAATGCATCAGCCTTGCACGGTTTTTTAATTCCAGGCCTGAAAGTAATTGAGAATTCAAAACGAGTAAAAAAACATTGCCATCTAGCCTGACGGGGATTCAACCTCTAGCAGATTCGAGAACATAAGGTATCTTATGGTCAGTGACAACAGTTACACAATGCCATTGCCCCCTCCAGAAAATGCCTCACTCCTCAAATGCCCACTTAATGGCCAGGCAACTCTCGATTCCCTATGTCGTAGTTTCTCTCGTTGAAGAAAATTTTCTGGAAAAGAATGCACACTTCCTCAGAAGCATCCACCTCCATTAATAAAAGGTCTCTCCTGATCTGGCTGGATCAGAATGGGAGCGCTACTGAATACCTTTTTTAGTGTTTCAAAATGAAGTAATGGCCTCAGTAGACCAGTTCTCCAAATCCGCCCCTTTCTTAGTAAGGTCGGTCAACGGTTTAGCAATTACTGAAAAATTCTTAATAAATTTACGGTAGTAATGGCAAAACCTAAGAACCGTTGTAAGGCCTTTAGGATGAAGGCCTTACCCATTCCTTAATAGCTAGTACCTTACCAGGTATCCATCTTGAAGGTGTGAGGGGTCAGACATGCCCTAGAAACAGTATCTCCTGTACACCAAAGACACATTTCTCTTTGTTTAGCGGGACAAGTGATTCTCCCTCAACACCTCTAATACTTGTCTAACATGAGACACATGGATTTGAAATCAGGAGAAAATATCAAATGTCGTCAAGATAGACAATGACAAATTTTACCTAAAACTCTCTAAGAATATAATTCATAAAGTTTTTTGGAACACAGCTGGGGCATTGCAGAGTCCAAAAGGCATAACCTGAATTCAAACGTGCCCTGCCGGAGTATTGAACGCCGTTTTCCATTCGTCTCCCTCCTTGATTCGGATTAGATTATATGCCCCTTTCAGGTCAATCTTAGAAAACCAAGTTGCCCCCAGAACCTGGTTAAATAAATCCGGAATCAATGGGAGAGAGTATCTATTCTGGATAGTGATCTTATTCATTTCCGGTAATCGATACAAGGTCTAAGACCACCATCCTTCTTCTTAACGAAGACAAAACCCTGCTCCCATAGGAGAGACAGAAGGTCTAATGTGCCCCTTACCGAGGCTTTCCTTAATATAATCCTCCATGGCTTGTGTTTGGGCTGAGAGAGATTATAAATACGCCCCCTTAGGAAACCTGGCACCTTCTAACAACTACTCTATGGTACAATCATAAGGTCTATGGGGTGGTAGAATCCTCTGGGGTAGGTGATGAGAACACATCAGAATATTCCCATATGAACCATGGGCAATATATCAGATTCTACTGAGACCCCAGCTTGTACACAGACAAGCACGAGTCACACTTAGGTCCCCATTTCACCAACTCCCCCTGGGCAATCAATAGTGGGGGTTGGTAATTGTAGCCAAGGCAACCCTAGTACCACCCCGACCGGTAAGTTCTCCAGGACTAAGAGGGAACATTTCTCAGAGTGGCACACCCCCACGGTAAAAGAAATCTCTGAGGTACAGTACAGACCAAAAGTTGGACACACCTTCTCATTCAAAGAGTTTTTCTTTATTTTCATGACTAACAAAATTGTAGCTTCACACTGAAGGCATCATAAACTATGAATTAACACATGTGGAATTATATACATAACAAAACAAGTGTGAAACAACTGAAAATATGTCATATTCTGGTTCTTCAAAGTAGCCACCTTTTGCTTTGATTACTGCTTTGCCACACTCTTGGCATTCTCTTGATGAGCTTCAAGAGGTAGTCCCTGAAAAGGTTTTCACTTCACAGTTGTGCCCTGTCAGGTTTAATAAGTGGGATTACATGCCTTATAAATGGGGTTGGGACCATCAGTTGCGTTGAGGAGAAGTCAGGTGGATACACAGCTGATAGTCCTACTGAATAGACTGTTAGAATTTGTATTATGGCAAGAAAAAAGCAGCTAAGTAAAGAAAAAATGGTGCCATCATTACTTTAAGAAATGAAGGTCAGGTCAGTCAGAGCCGAAAATAGGGAAAACTTTGAAAGTAAGGGCTATTTGACCATGAAGGAGAGTGATGGGGTGCTGCGCCAGATGACCTGGCCTCCACAGACACCGACCTGAACCCAATCGAGATGGTTTGGGGTGAGCTGGACCGCAAAGAGAAGGCAAACGGGCCAACAGTGCTAAGCATCTCTGGGAACTCCTTCAAGACTGTTGGAAGACCATTTCAGGTGACTACCTCTTGAAGCTCATCAAGAGAATGCCAAGAGTGTGCAAAGCAGTAATCAAAGCAAAAGGTGGCTACTTTGAAGAACCTAGAATATGACATATTTTTAGTTGTTTCACACTTGTTTGTTATGTATATAATTCCACATGTGTTAATTCATAGTTGGGATGCCTTCATAGTCATGAAAATAAAGAAAACTCTTTGAATGAGAAGGTGTGTCCAAACTTTTGGTCTGTACTGTACATGACCTCACCATACCATCTACCAGGGGAGTGGCGTCAATAGCCATGACATGGATAGGTGTAGGAAGAGAAAAAATTGGAATACCCAGTCTAATGGTGTACTCAGAGTCAATAAAGCTGGCCGCTGAACCAGAGTCAATAAAGGCCTTACCCGGCCATTTATTAACCCCCAGAGATATTGTTATAGGTACCAAATGCTTACATTTCGTAATATCAGGGTGTACCTGGTCTTTAGATTGCCTTGCCTTGGGAGACTTAACGGAGAAGGCCTTCTTTGGACACTAGTTGATCCAATGGTCAGGATCTCCGCAGTAAAAACACACTCCACGTCTGCGGCGCAGATTCCCTTGAGTCATGCCGACCTGCATGGGTTCTTCGGTAGAGACCTCAGCGTTGTTTCTGGGATAGACCTCAGGCTGGACCACCATCTGAGAAGAGAACTGTCGTTCCTGTCATCTCTCTCTAACCCGTCGGTCAAGTTGGACTACAAGGGTCATCATCTCCTCTAGAGTCTCTGGAAGCTGATAACTCACTAGAAGATCCTTTAAGTTATTAGAAAGACCTGACCTGAACTGACTCTTAAGTGCTGGTTCATTCCATCCTGAGGGAACACACCACCTTCTGAATTGGGTGCAATACTCCTCCGCAGGTAGATCACCCTGAACCAGAACTTTTAGAGCAGTCTCGGCTACCAGTGTCCTGTCTGGTTCATCATACAGGGTACCCAGGGCCTGAAAAAAAACCTCCACTGATGTTAAACAACTGGCGTCAGCAGGTAAAGAAAATGCCCAGTCCTGGGGATCACCCTGTAACCGGGAAATGACAATGCCCACGAGTTGACTCTCGTGCAAACGGAAAAAAAGTTTAAAATTTTCTTTAAAGGAAAGAAACTTCTTCCGATCTCCACAAAAGGGCTCAGGAAGCTTAATCTGGGGCTCTAAATTTGGACTGGAGGCCTGAGGGATGGAAGTACCATGTCCTAGCTCAAAAGAACAGAGTTTCTCCTCTAGCTCCTGCACCATCTGCGTCAGGTTAGAGACATGATCAGTCAGGGTCACCAGAGGATTCATGATACAGTGGTTAGGTTACGGCTTGTTAATCTGTGACGGTAACGTACACTACACACAGGGGGGAGGATAGTGACCACTGCGCTCCACCCTCACCCCTGGCCCTGCCTACTTGCCTCGCAAGTCCTAATGACATGGGACCACTAGACGGCAGTCCCTAACTTAGGATACGTGCTGGGAAGACAGACAAGACAAATAACGGAACGTGAACGGACCGGGTCAATGCCTAGAGAGCTACGCAGTACTAAGGAATGAGCAGAGAATAGTAAGGGAAAAGCCGAGGTCAAATACCAGGAGAGAAACGAAGTACAACAGGAGTCCGCAAAGAATCGTCAGGTGGAAGCCGGGGTCAGGATACCAGATGAGATGCGCAGTACAGGAGGAGCAGGCAGAGAATCGTCAGGGAACACAGGATCAGGTAAGTATGCAGGAACAAAACAATCACCAGATAACTAAAATTAACAGGCAACCTGTGGCCAGCAGGCTGCCTGTATTTATAGTGGGGAGTGAGGGTCATGTGACGTGGCCAGAATCACATGACCGACAGACCGACCAGTCAAGCACTGAGTGATCAGCTTGGCGCTCAAGGCATAACTAGGAGCAGGGAGCCTCCCAGCTAGCAAAGCTGTCCTGGGAACAAGGTCAAACACAGATCCTCGCTCCCAAAGCTAAGCAGCAGGTCTGCGGGTGATGGGAGACCGAGTGTGCCTTCGGCACCCCGTTACAACATAGTCACAGTATAAATCATTTTTTTTCGAGAGTTGCTTTTTAATTTAATTAAGCAGCATATATAAGTGATTACTGTAGCAATACCCACGATGTGGTAGCAATCTACCTGTGTGTGCTAAGTTCAAATTGACTGTGAAGCCTCAGTCATCCATTTACGTCTTTTCAGTTTCCACAGTCACAATTAAAACATTTTGGGATGTGCTTTCAATGTAATTAAGTAGCATATATACCTGATTACTGCCCCAATACCCATGGTGTGGCAGCAATCTAACTGTGTGTGTGTCTGTTAAGTTGAAATTCAGCGCCACACCTCAATCATCCGTTTACATATTTTCAGTTTCCACACAGTAGCAATTTAAAGGTTTTTTGGCATTGTTAAATGTAATTAACCAGCATATATATGTGATTACTACTAGACACAAGGTATAGCAGCAATAAATCTGTGTGTTTTAAGGAGAAATTGAGCGTCAGGCCTCAATTGTCAGTTTCCATTCATTCTATTTCCACACGGTTAGAATTTAAAATGTTTTTGGGACTTTCAAACGTTTTTAATCCCCTCCTCTCAGTCGCAGCAGGATGATGTGAAGATTACTTCAGAGTCCCTGTCATGGAGCCAGGGTTCATAGAGTTCACCTGGCTCCTTCTCCTTGCAGCCCCAAAGAAGGCTTTCAATGGAGTCCTCCCAGTTATCATTGTCCCTTCCTAGTGAGGCGCCTTCCTTTTTCCTAAGAAGTGGCTAGAATACCCCACTACGCCCTACGGCAGATAGTCAAGAGAGTCTCCCTGTTGACGACTTGTGTGAGAGCAGTCAGTGTTTGTAATGCCCTGAGGAGGGGGTGAAGGAGGAGGCTGCAGACTCGAGACATAGCCGTGTTGGTGGTGGTAGTAGTAGTGGCCCCATAGCTGGGTGGTTGGTGTTGTGGGCAGCAACAGTGGCAGTCAGTGAACAGCAGGGGAGTGGAGCCAAAGAACCCATCATGATATCCCACAGTCTGATAGAAGCAAAAGGGAGGGTGAGGACTCAGATGGCGATTGTGTGCTGGACAGGACCTGGGATTCGGATCAGGGTGCTGAGGAGCAGGCACATCAGAGGAGGAGGGTGATGACGGCAGCAATAAAATGCACCTCCCAAAGAACAGCCAGATCTACCTCTGCTTTGGGATCTGGTGATGCCGCTGATGCAGTGGGTGGGCTAGGCCTAAAACATGTCATAGGTATGCCCAGCTTGGCTGCTTCTACTCCTGCACTAGTTTCTCCCGTCTGGCAGTTTTTCTTCATGCTGCCAGAAGACAAAAGCAATCCCTTGTGCAAGCTGTGCAAGAGCAAAATAAGATGAGGGCAGGCAAACACAAACATTGGCACCATAGCTCAATTAAACCACATGAAGCGGCATCACCCTATCCCGTGAGCAAACAGAGGTGGTAGCCAGCCACCACAGCAGGAGTTTCCTGCTTGTCCCGGTCCAGTTTGCGGCAGCCAGGCCACATCCATCAGAAATATGGTGTCTTTCACTTCATAATCCCTTTTTGTTTCTTCTGCTCAGACTCCTCCTCCTCCGCTCCATCTTCAGCCATCGATAACAGAATGCGTGACCAGGAAACAACTCTTCATGCCCAGCAATCTGACGATGGGCAAGCTTAATTCCCACCTGGCCAAGTTGCTGTTGATGCAGTTACTGTCATACCATTTAGTTGAGACTGCTGCCTTTAGGGAAGTCATGTGTCGGACAACGTGGGCTGCTCCTTGTGATTCTTGCTGTGCAGCAAGGTTCATGTCACGATGGACACCTGGAGCAGCTCTTATAGGCAGGGACAGTACATATCTTTCACGGCCCACTGGGTCAATGTTTTTTCTGTCAGAGGCAAGACAGCACCCCAGCAATAAAGTCAGGTCCTTTTCACCCCCCCTCATGATTGTGTTCACCTAGTTCCCACAACAGACACTTATCCGCCTCCTCCTCTATGGACACTTTCCCATCCCAACACCAGCTGAGCACAGGGTAGCTCGCACTACCCTTCCTTCCTATCACAGGTGTCAGGTTTTGCCATGCCGTGTTGGAGCTGATCGGCCTGGGAAAAAGTAACCACACTGGTGAGTAGTTGCTCAAGTAGATCAAGCATCAAACAAATCGCTGGCTGTCACTTCGCCGACTTCAACTGGGCAAAGTGGTCACCGACTATGGGCACAACATAGTGGCCACCCTGAACCTATCCAAAATAACACATGCTCCCTGCATGGTGCACGTCATCAACCTAGTGGTGCAGCGCTTTCTTAATAAAAACACTGGCTTGCGCAAGGTGATGGAAAATCACTTCATCCACTCTTACATGGTGATAAATGCTATCCTGGACCTGCAGCGACAGAATGGCCTACTGCTACACCGCTTAATCCGCGACATGCCAACCTGATGGAATTCGACATTGCACATGCTCAAGTGTCTGTACGAGTAGCACAAAGCCATTAACGATTTTGTCATGCACCAGACAACCTCAGCAGCAGGGAGCATGTGTTGCTTCAAGGTCAGGCAGTGGCAGCTCATCGGAGACACATAACTGGTGTTGAAGCCCTTCGATGAAGCCACAAAGTTTGTCAGCAGGGACAACTGCAGCATGAATGACATCATCCATTTCATATTTATCTTAGAACAGACACTGATGCTTATGCAGCAGGGGACCATGGCGGAAGAAGAGCAGCTGACGCATCTTGATGTCTACCTTATAGCTGTTGGGGACACACAAAGGTTATCTGCCATGGAGGTGAGAAGGTTCCACCGCAAGAGGAGGAGGAGTCAGATGTGGAGGAGCAAGAGGATGATAATGAAGATGGCACCAGCCAAGACACCCTATCATCTCAATGGGGGCAGAGCTGGAAAGAATGGTCATCTGTATGATCGCTTGCTTATGCAATGACAGTCGTATTGCTGGCATCAAGCAGTCTGATGACTACTGGATAGCCATGCTTTTAGACCCTCGCTACCAAGGCAAAATGGGGGAATGTTTTCTTCTGGCAGAAAGGGAAGACAAATTATGATACTACTAGAAAACACTGTGTATGCAGTTTGCAGCAGCTTATGGCGAGCAGGCGCCTGCCGCCAGCATCTTGAAAGGGAGGTCCCCCGACCCCCTTAAGAGTCACCCCCCTCTCACTGCCATGAGCAGCAGCAGCAGTAGCCATTTCAGTCTCCTCAACATAATGGAGCAGTTTTTCCATGTGCCATGTCCAGCTGAGGCCAGTCAGCAGCTGACAGCTCCCACCTTAGCACCTAGGTTCAGGCCAGCCTAAATTATGGTTTTTCGCATACGCAGTTCCCTGACCCCATGGATTTCTGGCCAGGCAGACTGGAACAGTGGCTCAAACTGGTACACCAAGCTCTCTATCTTCTTTCTTGCCTGCCTCCAGTGTCTACTCAGAGAAGGTTTTCTGCGCGGCACTGGGGGCGGGGGACATGTTGACACCCAAACATACCAAATTGTCCTCCACCAGTGTCCAAAACATCACTTTTGTCAGAATGAACCAAGACTGTATTCTGGTTGATTCCGATGTATAGACCTTGCTGATCTTGCCTTGCTGGTGGTGCCATGTTGCCACTGTTGCTGTCTCTCTGCTGTCTATCTGCCTATTATCATGTTCTGTATGGCTTCCGCGGCCTGCTAGGGGTTTAACATGGTTGAATTTTTTTTTTTTGGTGGGGGGTACATATTTTTAAGGTGCAACATAGATGTAGTGTACGTGATCACTGTGTCAACAGCAACATTTTCTCACAGTCCAGGAAAATCTGGATCCGCCAATGCATTATGCCACTGCCGCTAATGCCTGAGGCTCAGTTCTGTATACTCACTTTCCACATAGTTGAAAGTTTAAAATTCTTTGGGGGCGGGAAGTTAACACAGTTGTAATTTTTAATTTTTTTTGCCTCCTCCGTAAAAATTCTTTTGAAGGCACACTGATGCCGCATACGTTTGGATTACTGCATCAGTACCACCATTTTGTCATAGTACAGGCAAAACTGGAGCCTGCAATGCATCATGACACTTCTACTAATGCCTGAGGGTCAGTTCCGTGTACACACTTTCCACAGGGTTGAAATTTTTTAAGTTTTTTGCCATCCTCATTTAAATTATTTGGAAGGCGCATAATTTTATTGGGTTACTGCATCAATACGGTCATTTTGTCACAGTCCAGGCAAAGCTGGAGCCTGCAATGCATATTGCCGCTGCTATTAATGCCTGAGGGTCAGTTCCGTGTACTCACTTTCCACATGGTTGAAATTGTAAAATTATTTGAGGGCGGGGGGTTAACATGGTTGAAATGTTTGAATTTTTTTGCCTCCTCCATAAAAAAAAATTTGAAAGCGGACTGGCTCCACATAATTTTTGTGGATTACTGCCTCAATACAGCCATTTTCTCACAGTCAAAGTTGGAGCCTGCAATCCATCATGGCACTGCCAGTACTGCTTGAGGATCAGTTATTGTGTAGTCACTTTCCACACAGTTGAATTTTTTTAAATTTTCATTGGGGGGAGGGGGGTAAATTTGTTTAAGGCGCAGCATAAATGTATGTGATTACTGTATTAATACAGACATTTTCTCACAGTCCAGGCAGGTTGAAAGCGATCAATGCCCCATCTTGCCACTCTTGTTCTCTGTCTGTCTGCTTACCTACTATCACGTTCTGTATGGCCGCTGCTGCGGCCTGTATCATACCGCTAATGACACTTGCCAATCATCACGTTTCCTCAAGCTACTTTTTATTTTATTTTATCTCATAACACCATGTGTGTTTAAACATCATCTGCCTCTGAACAGGGACAATTTTTGGCAGTATTGAAATATGAAACAGCATGAGACATGTGCCGACGCGATAAACACACTGTATGTTAAGACAGTCAAATGTGCGTTTACCGATAGCTATGTATGTCAGTGTCACTCATTATTTACCATTGTTGTCATTTCGTGGCAGAGCTTGGGGAGGGGGAGAAAAAAAAATTAACAGACATTACAAGTTTTCTTCTGTAGATTTCTGGCGCAGATATGGCCGGCGCCTCTTCATATCTTCGGTGGATCCACCACCAGCTATAGGCATTAATAAGACTGGCGTCTTAAACCTATGAGTCCTAGGGGGCTAGGGGGGGTTATATACTAAATTTTAGGACAATTTGAATCAAACTTTTTTAAAATTCGGTAAACTAAATGAACCTTTGGAATGATATGGATTTTTTCAAAAATTGGTCATAAAATGTGATCTGATCTTCATCTAAGTCACAACAATAGACAATCACAGTCTGCTTAAACTAATAACACACAAATAATTAAATGTTACCATGTTTTTATTGAACACACCATGTAAACATTCACAGTGCAGGTGGAACAAGTATGTGAACCCCTAGAATAATGACATCTCCAAGAGCTAATTGGAGTGAGATGTCAGCCAACTGGAGTCCAATCAATGAGATTTGATTGGAGGTGTCGGTTACAGCTGCCCTATAACAAACACACACCAGTTCTGGGTTTGCTTTTCACATGAAGCATTGCCTGATGTGAATGATGCCTTGCACAAAAGAGCTCTCAGAAGACCTACAATTAAGAATTGTTGACTTGCATAAATCTGGAAAGGGTTATAAAAGTATCTCCAAAAGCCTTGCTGTTCATCAGTCCACGGTAAGACAAATTGTCTATAAATGGAGAAAGTTCAGCACTGCTGCTACTCTCCCTAGGAGTGGCCGCCCTGTAAAGATGACTGCAAGAGTACAGCTCAGACTGCTCAATGAGGTGAAGAAGAATCCTAGAGTGTCAGCTAAAGACTTACAAAAGTCTCTGGCATATGCTAACATCCCTGTTAGCGAATCTACGATACGTAAGACACTAAACAAGAATGGATTTCATAGGAGGATACCACATAGGAAGCCACTGTTGCCCCCCCAAAAAAATTCTGCACGTTTACAGTTTGCACAAGAGCACCTGGATGTTCCACAGCAGTACTGGCAAAATATTCTGTGGACAGTTGAAACCAAAGTTGAGTTGTTTGGAAGAAACAAACAACAGTATGTTTGGAGAAAAAGAGGCACAGCACACAAACATCAAAACCTCATCCCAACTGTGAAGTATGGTGGTGGGGGCATCATGGTTTGGGGCTGCTTTGCTGCGTCAGGGCCTGGACGGATTGATATCATCGAAGGAAAAATGAATTCCCAAGTTTATCAAGACATTTTGCAGGAGAACTTAAGGCCATCTGTCCATCAGCTGAAGCTCAACAGAAGATGGGCGTTGCAACAGGACAACGACCCAAAGTATAGAAGTAAATCAACAACAGAATGGCTTAAACAGAAGAAAATACTCCTTCTGGAGTGGCCCAGTCAGAGTCCTGACCTCAACCCGATTGAGATGCTGTGGCATGACCTCAAGAAAGCGCTTCACACCAGACATCCCAAGAATATTGCTGAACTGAAACAGTTTTGTAAAGAGGAATGGTAAAGAATTACTCCTGACCGTTGTGCAACTACAGGAAACGTTTGGTTGAAGTTATTGCTGCCAAAGTAGGTTCAACCAGTTATTAAATCCAAGGGTTCACAACTTACATGGTGTGTTCAATAAAAACATGGTAACATTTAATTCTTTGTGTGTTATTAGTTTAAGCAGACTGTGATTGTCTATTGTTGTGACTTGTTGCTAGTTAGCAGCTAGTTCTGGATTTGATACTTAAGGACTTATCTGTCTTAAGCTACTTTCACACTAGCGGCAGCCTTTTTCTGGCAGGCTGTTCCGCTGCTGGATCCATGCTGCTGTTAGCGCACCATGCCGCCGGAAGTTCACTCTGGCCCCATTGACTATAATAGGGGTAGGCCGGAGGTCCAGCCGCAGCACGCAAACATGCCGAGAGGCAGCCGGAATAAAACTATGACATGTCTATATATATATATATATACAGTACAGACCAAAAGTTTGGACACCACCTTCTCATTCAAAGAGTTTTTCTTTATTTTCATGACTATGAAAGTTGTAGATTCACACTGAAGGCATCAAAACTATGAATTAACACATGTGGAATTATATACATAACAAACAAGTGTGAAACAACTGAAAATATGTCATATTCTAGGTTCTTCAAAGTAGCCACCTTTTGCTTTGATTACTGCTTTGCACACTCTTGATGAGCTTCAACAGGTAGTCCCCTGAAATGGTTTTCACTTCACAGGTGTGCCCTGTCAGGTTTAATAAGTGGGATTTATTGCCTTATAAATGGGGTTGGGACCATCAGTGGCGTTGAGGAGAAGTCAGGTGGATACACAGCTGATAGTCCTACTGAATAGACTGTTAGAATTTGTATTATGGCAAGAAAAAAGCAGCTAAGTAAAGAAAAACGAGTGGCCATCATTACTTTAAGAAATGAAGGTCAGTCAGTCAGCCGAAAAATTGGGAAAACTTTGAAAGTAAGAGCTATTTGACCATGAAGGAGAGTAATGGGGTGCTGCGCTAGATGACCTGGCCTCCACAGTCACCGGCCCTGAACCCAATCGAGATGGTTTAGGGTGAGCTGGACCGCAGAGTGAAGTCAAAAGGGCCAACAAGTGCTAAGCATCTCTGGGAACTCCTTCAAGACTGTTGGAAGACCATTTCAGGGGACTACCTCTTCAAGCTCATCAAGAGAATGCCAAGAGTGTGCAAGGCAGTAATCAAAGCAAAAGGTGGCTACTTTGAAGAACCTAGAATATGGCATATTTTCAGTTGTTTCACACTTGTTTGTTATGTATATAATTCCACATGTGTTAATTCATAGTTTTGATGCCTTCATAGTCACGAAAATAAAGAAAACTCTTTGAATGAGAAGGTGTGTCCAAACTTTTGGTCTGTACTGTATATATATATACTGTACTTAACAATTTCATGCATGTTCGTAATTATTTTTATTTTTTTTATTTTGAAGGTCAGAGATTAACAGAAAGGTTCTTTGTAATGTATGAGCATTCTATGATATCTTGTAATATGGACCTGATGGATTTAAATGCATGAATAAGTGTGATCCTTGCAGCATAAAGACTGCCATGGCACCTTTTCTTTTCAGTGTGGCTTTGGCCTTCCACTGGCACTGAAACCTTACATGGAGTACAGGTGTCAATTCCTTATTTGTGGGAATTTCTGTTTCATCGCGCACCAATTATTACGATCCATGCAATCAGAAACATTCACCTATGACGCTCAGACAGCGGACAGCATCTTGGCCAAGGTGACCTTATCCTATGAATTCTTACAGATTCCTAGCCATGAATTCCAAACACGAGATTATGAGTGGCTATCAAGACAACTTATATCACTGGAATTACATTGCAGCACGACATTTGAATATTTTATATATAATCAAATCCTACAAGGATAACGATCTAATCCTCGATCGATGTTATTTAAGGACAATGCAGAATATTGCAAGTAGTATGTATGAATGTATCTTTAATAAGTGCTCCTTTGACTTAATGATTTTGACAACTGTGCAATTGCAGTCTTCCATTACAGACATCACTGATCAGGTACATCGGAACACAGCTTTCATGTAGCTTATCTGAAGAAGAATGGACTAAAATTAAAGAAAGTATCAAGAAAAACTTGACTAAATACAAAAGGAACACAGAATCAACTAAAAGACTGAAATTTCTCAGGGATGCAGAGGGTTACCACCTTGATCGAGTATATAAATGGCAAGACCTACAATCCTCATCCAGAGGAAGTGGACAATACAGATGATGCTCATCCAGCTCTGGGACTCATCAAGTCAGAATTCCTATTTACTGGGACACAGGTACCCCATCAATAAATCTTCTCCAGACTCGTTCACAGGTATTGTTGAACACCTGGCAGTTAATATTTCCTCCATTAGATTATCCCCTGCAATGCTTTCCTTATTACATAAGGGATTCTCCTTTTGACCCTCATCTCCAATGGATACTTTTGTGTTGGAGCCATTTCAGCCACCCCCTGCCAATCTCCACTTGAGACTTTTGAAACATACTTGCGACTTTTGAAGCATATTTGTGACATTTCACTGGTAAATTGCAACTTTTATTTCACACTTGGGATGTTTTTGTTATTGTTTTGCATTTGTTGGATGTCAGTTTACTGACAAAATCCTGTTGTTTAGCTCATATTAGAAAAAATAAATGCATCCTGTTGTAATACATACCTATCACTTGTTTCCACCACGAGTTGGTTTAACTTTTCATAAATGAGACTTTTTGACAGAAAGTCGCATCTTTATTCCATAAATGCGACTTTTTACACAAACCACCACCACATAAGCTGGCTTAATTGTCTGCAACAATTTGAGCCATTTCTGCCCATAAGAGGATGACAAATGAGGCGTAATATGCATCAGTTTGATAGCCCCGTCCACTTTGACATTTATAACTCATTTCTGGCGTGATGCATTCTTTATGGTAAAAATTCTGGTAAAAACTGTTGATATATTTGGTGCAAATCAAAACACCATTCTTTTTTTATGCATTTTATGCCATAATTCTGGTGCAACATGCTTAGTAAATGTCCCCCAGTGAGTATTCCAGGGGATAACACACTACATCACAAGATACAAAACCCTTTTTCAATTGACATTTCATGCCCTCTAAAAAGTATCATCCGATTGAGACATACATCTCGCTGATGAACTGAAACTAAAATGAAGTGCAGAAGGTACTGACGAATCTAAGAAGGGCAGTTTAAGACATTCCTCCAATTTAACACCAGATGAGAGGATGTCATTTGAAACTATATAAGCAACTGTAGTTGTGGATAAATCTATCTATTTAACGGAAATCAGACATCAATTATATGACACCAGTACGTATCCGAAACTTGCATGTAATCCTGTATGGCGTATAACAGGAAAGATAGAGAAAACATTATAAGAATACACTCTTTTTTTTTTTTATGAATTCTTTATTTTTAGAATTTTTCAAAACATACAATGACCTTTTGGCCATATTTAATAGTATACAGAGTTTGATATTACAGGTCATATACATTACATTACATATATTAACTACTTGACTTATCTTTATAGATCCATGAGTAATATTATGTGGAATATCAATGATCATAATCCCCTATTATAGTTCCCAAAGGTGTTAATTAAAGACTCAATGGGGGATCATGGTTGTCTGGACCATATGCCATTTATACATAAAAGGTAAGATAGAAAAAGGGGGAGAAAGGTGATAGGAGGAGAAGAAAGATGAGGAAGAGGAGGGGGGGTGAAGAGGGGGGGGGATAATGAGTTAGGTTAAGCTATTTCAATGCTCAGTAGAATTGTATATGAGTTAACATAGGGAACTATGTTCAAGATCTAGGTCAGTATGTCGGTTAGGTCAGCTATTTTCACTGCTTATCATTCCATAGCCTCCAAGGGTGCCAGGTTTTCAGAAATTTATCGTGGTTTCTGTTGATCCAACTTGTCATTTCTTCGAAACTACAAATTTGATTTACCTTGGCAATCCATTCTTTTATTGAGGGGGGCGTTTGCGTCTCTCCAGTGGAGAGGTATGATAGATTTGGCAGTCGCAATAAGATGGGTTACTAAATTGCGTCTGGATGGTTTGTAAAGGTCAGTTGGAAGTGAGAAGAACACCATTTCAAGTGTGATCTTTAGTTTTATAGCCGAGACTGTATTTATTATTTTATTAACGCCTTCCCAGAATGGGATGATTAAGGGGCATGACCACCATATATGGGATAAAGATCCTTCTCTAGTGCCGCACCTCCAGCAAAGCTTGTCTCCGGACAGACCGCTTTTGTATAAGAACTCTGGAGTTCTGTACCATCTGGTAAGAAGCTTGAAATGATTTTCTTGTAGTCGTATACATGTCGATGTTCCATGTGAGAACGTTAGAATCTTTTTGAGTTCCTGATCTGAGAAAATAATTTTAAGCTCTCTCTCCCATTCTCTAATATATAGTGTTTTTTTTTTTTTCCAGTCTCTGCTCCCAATAAAGCGTATAGTGCTGTTATTTTCCTCTGCTTGTGGAGTGGGGATAAAAGAGTTTTTTCAAATTCTGTCAGTTGTCTCTTTGAGTTAGATCTCTCCCTCAGTTCTCCGCATACAGCTCCTATATATGCTCTAGTGAGAAAGAAACTAGCAGAGTTTTTTATTCGTTCTGGTAACTTGCTTATTATAGATGATTCTATGTCAGGTGTTAGCTCCCCTAGTTTGACTTGTTTTAGTGACGACCAAACTTCCAGGTGGATGTCATTATTTTTTCCTAGAAGGTCAGGTATGAGGTTTGCTGGTAATAAGGGTGATGGGTCGGGTGCTAACTTTTTGCTTAATTCTTTCCATGTTTCTCTTATCCCTTTCAATAAGGGGTCTATATCTTTATTCTTAGTTTGACTTTTGTCAGTTAACCAGAGAAGTTGTTGTAATGTGGGCCCTACACTATTTTGCATTAATTCTAATACGTCTGGTTGTCTTTGAGGGTCTACTAGCTCTAGCCATCTATTTAGTTGTGTTGCTTGATAATACCTCGAGACGTCTGGTAGTCCCAGACCTCCGTCTGTTCTACTCCTTGTCAGGAGATCATGAGCTAATCTGGGTTTCTTCCCATTCCATAGGAATCTCTGAAAAAGTCTCCTAATCTCTAGGAAGAATGTTTTTGGTAGGTCTATCGGGACTAGTTGTATAACATATAGAATTTTGGGGAAGACGTATGTTTTTATTACATTTTTTCTGCCCATCCAAGATAGATAAGGTAAGTTGTATTTCTGTAAAAGTTGTGTGATGTCCTTTTTAAGGGGAATGTAGTTACATTTGAATAGGTCGTCTAGGTTTTTAGGGATCTTTATTCCTAGGTATTTTATTGTTCCCTTGGTCCATTGAAAAGGGAGGTTATTCTGTAGGGAGGTTGCTCTGGAGTCGGGAAGTGAGATATTTAGTATTTCGGACTTAGAGTGATTAACCTTGAAGTCTGATATCTGGCTAAATAGCTCGATCTTTTTGACCACTTCATCAAGTCCTTTTTCCGGGTTAGTCACCAGGAATAAAAGATCATCTGCAAATGCAGTGCATTTTAGTTCTCCTTTGTTATGTTTGATTCCTTCAATTTCTTTGGTTTGTCTGATCTGTTGGATTAATGTCTCTATCACTAGTATAAATAAGGAGGGTGACAAAGGACATCCTTGTCTTGTTCCATTTGATATTTCGAAAACTGGGGATAGTGTTCCGTTAATTTTTAGTCTGGCATGTGGCTGTTGGTATAGTGTGAGAATTGAGTGTATGAAGGATTCTGGAAAGGCAAATTTTTCTAAAGTTAGTTTCATGAAGTTCCAGTTGACCCTGTCAAATGCCTTCTCGGCATCTATACTCAACAGGGTCAACGGGAACCTCTTTGTTTTGGCTGCTTGAATAGCATGTAAGATCCTGTGTGTGTTATCTTTTCCCTCTCTGCCCTTTATAAACCCTGATTGTTCCGGTCCTATCAGATAAGGGAGTATTTTATTTAGTCTTGTTGCAAGTATTTTGGCCCAGATTTTCAAATCTAAGTTCAAGAGGGAAATTGGCCTATAACTTCCACAGTTCTGGGGGTCCTTAC
Organism: Bufo bufo; assembly: GCF_905171765.1. NCBI lineage: Eukaryota > Metazoa > Chordata > Amphibia > Anura > Bufonidae > Bufo > Bufo bufo. The sequence goes on from NC_053392.1 coordinate 317,484,406, forward strand.
CCTCTTTATGGATAAGAGTTACGTACGATTCCTGTGTCTGTCTAGGTAATGACCCTCCCTGTAGTAGTGCGTTACAAACATCTGTGAGTCGTGGGATTAGGATGTCTTGAAAGCTTCTATAGTAGAGTAAAGGCAGACCGTCTGGTCCTGGGCTCTTTCCTGGGGGGATATTTCTTATTATAGTTGATACTTCTTCCTGAGTGATTGGTGCAGATAATAGTTCTATATCTGTTTGGTGGACTGTTGGGAGTTTAAGGTATTTTAGAAAATCTCTAATATGTGTCTGTCTGGTGTCAGATTGTTTTGGATACATTGATTTGTTAAGATTATATAGACCCTCGTAAAATTGTTGAAAAGCTTTTGCTATCTCCGGTGTATCTTGAGTAACCCTATCATCGGGTAGTTTTATCTTGGGTATATATGTTATGTTTTTCGTCTTTTTTAGCAAAGAGGTCATCATCTTGCCCCCTTTGTCTCCATGTGCGTACACTTTATGTTGAAAATGTAATATTTGTTTCTTTATTTTCTGAGCTAAGAGATTTTTGAGTTGGAGTCTAAGTTCTGCTAATTCCCTTTGTTTTTGTTTACATGTGGATAGTTTGTCTACTTTCTCTAATATCATTATCTGGGATAGTATGGAGTCTACCTTTTTTTGATATTCCTTTTTTACTCTAGTACCAATAGAGATGAAACACCCTCTTATGTATGCCTTATGTGCTTCCTATTCAATGGGTGAAATGCTGTGTGCGGAGGTGTTGATCTCAAAATACATCTCTAGTTGAGATCTGACCTGATCGAGGTATGTTCTGTTGTTCAGCAGGGATTCGTTGAGTTTCCAATTCCATTCTCTCTTTGGTAGTGAGGTTAGGGTGAGAGTCAAGTGACATGGTGCGTGGTCAGAAATAGTGATATTTCCAATCTCGGCATCGCTGGAGACAGGCAAAAGAGAAGAAGATGTTAAGATGTGGTCAAGTCTCTGGTATGATCTATGTGGGTTAGAGAAGAAGGAGTAGTCCCTAGTTGACGGGTTGTTATTTCTCCAGACGTCTATTAATTGGAGATCCTGCAACTTTCTATGTAGTTTACTGATATGTTTTTGCGCTATATGTGATCTAGATGTGGAGGAGTCCAGGATTGGGTTTAGTACCAGGTTGAGATCTGCCCCCAGGATTATCTGGCCCTCTGCAAAGTGCTTTACTGTGTCTAGTGTCTTAAGAAGCCATTGTATGGTGGCTGTATTTGGTGCATACAGATTTACTAGTGTGTATTTTCTTGAGGCAATCTCTCCTTTCAGGATCAGGAGTCTCCCTTCCGCATCTGTGAGCTGTTGGGAGAGTGAGAAAGGTATGGATTGGTGTATAGCTATGGAGACACCCTTGGAGGCTGAGGTAGGATGAGCGCTGTGAAACCATTGATTAAATGGATTAGAAGGCAGTTTTGGTATCTTTTTTTGGCGCAAATGTGTTTCTTGTAAAAAGACAATGTGTGAACTCATTTTTTTCAGGGCAAGCATTACCTGACCTCTCTTTTGGGGTGAATTGAGGCCTTTAACATTGTAAGTTGTCACCTTTATTTCCGCCATGTCCTGCTGGAAGTTATTAAGCTGTTTAGTTGGGAGAGTAAGAGAGGGGGAGGGAGGAATTAGAGCCAAAGAGAAAAGAGACAGAGACAGAGGTATATAGTAGGGGAAAACAACAAAGAACTATTAATAAACAATATAATAGTTGTGTACTAGTATTGTAACTAATTTCTTCCAAGTTTCCGGAAGATAAGGTAGGGTGGGGTGGGTGTAAGAGTGATATGGGGTTGGTGTAGCTCATACACTCAAGCTCGTAAACCAGATTATATTTTATCTAACTGGTTGGTGGCCTTGTTAGTTTATTTTTGGTTAGAGTAGTGTCTGAGTATAATGTTGCTAAATGGAGACCTTAAGGGTCTTATTCTTTTATCGTAATCATAACGAACAATAGAGGAGATATGTTAAAAAATACGAAGGTCCAGAAAATAACATACTCATATTTTTATACGGTCATATTATATTATAACATACGGTCTTTATGGGATATTGAGTTTGAATGGCTATTTCTGCTACCCATTGAAGACTTCAAACCGATAGATCCTGTTCGTTTCCTCAAGGTGGGGATCGAACTTCTGCTGTTGTTCTATTCGTCTTGGATTTCCCCTTAGGTACTTTCTTCCAGGATTCAATCTTTGTGATTCGTGGCAGATCTGTAGGTTGGGCAATCGGCATCCATGATGGTATTTCCTGCGGTTGTATTCCTATTGTTTCCCAAGCTCTTTCCAAATCTTCTGGGGTATGTATCACAATTCGCTTGCCGTTTTTTATGATCGCTATACCGAAGGGATATAGCCAGGCGTATTGTATCTTTTGGGCTCTCAGCTCATCTAGTAGGACTTCATAGTGCGTCGTTTTGCCAGTGTGGAGGGTGCGATATCTTGGTAGAGAGCAATTTCTACTCCATCATGTGAGATTTGCTTTTTTTCTCTGGCAGCTGTTAAAATACGAGCTGTGTCTACGAATGACAATAGACCGCAGATAACATCTCTAGGTCTTTCATTCGGTCTCGGAGCTGGTCTTGGGGCCCTGTGGATTCTTTCTATTATAATCGTGGCGGCTGACTCTTGACCTAGTAAATTTACGAAGATTTCCAATGCCACTTTGTTCAATGCTTCGGAGGCCCAAGATTCGGGTAAGCCCTTGATGCGGATATTCCGTCTCCTGCTTCTGTTTTCCTGGTCCTCAAGTAAAATCATCGCTCTGTTGAGCTCTGTAGTGTGGTAGTTTAGATAATTTTCTACTCCCGTGGAGTGTGACACAAGTTCCTGTGTAGTAGTTTCCAGAGATTCTACTCTGTGTCCCATTTGAGTAATTTCCGATTTTATGTCTGAAAGTTCCATCAGTACTGGTTTTTATAACTTTTTCTAGTGCTTGCTCCAGTATCTTAGAAAGGTATGATTTTGAGATGGGTGATGAGTCTCTAAATTCCACTACGTCTCCTTGAGAGCTATATGAGAGAGAATACACTCTTAATGGCATGAGTGACACACAAATCTTCAATTTTCTTACCAAATCTAACACAATTAGACCAGTTTTCTATACACTACCCAAGATCCACAAAAATTTGCACAACCCTCCTGAGCGACCCCTAGCAGCCTGTCCTGAATCTGCCCTATATTTGGATAAAATCCTGACACCTCTTTTGAGAAAATTTTGATCCTTCCTGCTTGATACAGGCGATTTTTTTAGCAAATTATAGAATTTACCGTTGATAACTGGAGACTGCATTCTGTTGACTCTGGATGTCAACAGTCTATACACCTCAACAGAACATCATGGAGACATGAGAGCAGTAGCACATTTACTAATAGGGGAATCGAATCTTAATCTATCTCAAAATGAATCCTGTTTAACCTTATTGTATGCCATTCTAGATCTATTTTCTCTTTGAGGATGACTGCTATGCACCGCGGTGGGGGACTGCTAAGGGTTCTAACATGGTGCTAATGCATACATGATCCTCTCAGGGCCGGATTAAGAGCATCATGGGCCTGGTGCCGAAGATTTTAATGCAGAAGATTTTAATGGGCCTTTTTATAGAAAATTAAAACGCAACGCAGAGCAACTTTTTATAGCACAAATAAAGTGTGAATTTACGCAAAATTACACATGTGAAAATACGCATGCATAAAGTTTGAAGTGTGAACGGGTCTGCGTAATCCCATTCAAGTCTATTGGACTAAAGTTCATGCGTAATTTTGAAGCAGATTTACGCACGGGTTTGTGTGTGAAAAATCTGCTGTGTGAACTTAGCCTAAGTGTACATTTCTGGCCACAGTTTAAATATACAGCCATCTATATAGATGGCTGTATTATGTATAGCCACCCCCAAGGAGTTAACTAGTGCTGCTGGATATGTCATTCAGGAGCATGAAAAAGCTATTCACGTCTAGCTTTTCCATGCTCCTGAATGGCATATGTGTTTATAAAAGCTAATCTATTATAAGCAGATCTGCCATTGAGGAGCTTGGAAAAGATAGGTAGGCAAGAAACAGTCACCTAGCTTTTCCATGCTCCTGATAGGCAGATCTGCCTTTAGGCATATCTGTCTGTAATAGCTGAACTATTATAGGCAGATATATCATTCAGGAGCATGGAAAAACTAGGTGACAATTTCTCACCTAGCTTTTCCATGCTCCTGAATTGCAAATCTGCCTTTAGGCATATCTGTTTATAATAGCTGATCTATTATAAGCAGATATGCCATTCAGGAGCATTGAAGAGCTAGGTGACTATTTCTCACTTAGCTTTTCCATGCTCCTGAATGGCATATCTGTTTATAATAGATCAGGCTCAGCTATCATAAAGATATATAAGCCTATAAGCAGATATGCAATTCAGGAGCATGGAAAAGCTAGGTGAAAAAAATCATCACCCAGCTTTTCCATGCTCCTGAATGACATGTATAAATTATACAGTATACAGTATAATAGGTGAGGTGAGCCAATGCTGATTTACTTACCGCCTATGAGTTGTTTTCTGGGCAGTACACACTGAAGGCTGCTGAGCGCGACCCACCGCTGGCAGCACCCCTGACTCCACGCAGGAAGAATTTTGAACTTCCCGCGCGCAGCAGCCGTCACGGTCTTTCACTTTACGGCATTGCCTAGGCCCCAGGGGAGGAGTCTGACGTGACGACGCAGCGCGGCGTGCACAGCTGACCTGTCACCTGACCTGATCTGTCAGCTGTCACTGTCCTGGTGAGTTCTGTAAAGGGCCGGCCTGGGAGATTTCTCCTTGCGCGCCGGCCCTGTCATCATCTGACAGTCGGCACGGTTCGGTCCTACTAAAGGGTTGCGGGGCGGCCGCCAGGCAACCTCAGCGAGGCGGCCTATGCGGGCCTAGCTCCCGTTGGCCTATGCGGGCTGCTGGGCCTATTTTCATGCAGGGGCCTGGAGCTGCAGCTCCATCCGCCCCTACGTTAATCCGGCCCTGGATCCTCTTCAAACAAGAATTTGTTTATACACATTTTCTGTTTCAAGAACATGCAATTGCTTAGTTCCATTTCATAAACAAAATTTTTTGTCTGTGGGGGGACCAGAATAATTTCCAATTTCACAACTCTGTTTACCCTGAATTAAAATTCACACTACATGAGAGTGGAGAACAGATCAGCTTTCTCAATACAAGGGTCATAAGAAACCCCACGGGTAATTTTTCTGTGGATTTATATACAAAACCCACTGACCGCACTAGTGTTTTGCACTATATGAGTTATCACCTGAACTCACTACTTCAGTCTCAATTCAATCTGAGTCAGTTGGATTGTATGCAATCTGGAGACTAGGCAAAATAGACTACAAGAATTTAAAACAAAATTCTCTACTCACGGCTATCCGACAACCCTGCTAGAAAAGAAACTTCAGTTAATTACATTCAATGAAGGTTGACCTTCCAAGGCTCCCAAACCTGCCAGAGTAACCTGTGTTACTACATACCATCCACCAGTTCCCAAGATACATCAGGCGTTAAAGAAGCATTGGTCCTACTACATAAATCATTCCCAGAGATTGAGGATTTTAAATCTCTTTCATTGACGTGTTATAAGATTAATGAATTTAAGGGTTAAACTGGTTAGAGCAGATTTTGGCTGTCGCAACAAATGACCCATCCAATTTTTTCTTCAAACCCCCAGAAAAGAAACATTTATTTGTGTGGTATGTGCAGACTGTTCTAGCATAATCAAAGGAGAATAAATTACACACCCATATAGTGGACAATGGTTTAAAATTCGAGGATTTTTTTTTTTACTTGTGATTCCACTTTTGTAGTATATGTCCTGAAATGTCCTTGTGCTTTGATTTATGTGAGTGAAACCACCCAACCGGTAAAAGACTGAATATCTAAACACAAGTCGACAATGTCGTAATCTACTTTTACCCGTGCCCGCTCATTTTGAACAATTTAAACAAAACCAAAAGCGATGCTGAAAAAGTCCATGTGGATTCACAGTTTAGATTCCTTAACACTTAACGGTCTGAATAGAGAGTGCTATTTTTATATTAACAGAGCTCCCCGCTCTGAAATGGAAAAACGACTCTGAGAAGGCTAAAGGTGGTGGACATAGTTGTAACTAGAGATCAGCGAATTTCTTAAAAATTCGATTTGGCCGGTTCGCCGAATTTTCCAAAAAGATTTGATTTGATCCGAATTTATTTGCGGAAAATCATGTTAAAAAAAAGCTATTTCCTGGCTGCAGAGAGAGTGGTGTAGAACACTGTGCCTTGCAGGGAGTCTGCTGTGGTAGTAAAACAATACTGTGAGTCAGTATGACACGCACATGACAGGCGTCATTTTTAGAATCACTGCACACTTCACTTATTTGGGCAGTAACGAGGCCAAAACTGACCAAATAACTCAAGGTTGAACTCAGCCTTACAGGTCGATTTTAGCACCAGTTATAAAGAACTGCACAGATCCTACTGTATCGTGAAAGAACGCATTCCTTTTACACCGTCGTCAGCTGATTCCACATAGATGTCTACAGAACCTGTTCTATTAAAAGCTTATACAAGTAAAACTCCCCTGGCAGAGTGGAGAGGGTGTCAGCAGTAAGTTTGTGTTGACGTCACTGATTATTTTGCCCTTCCTGTGATCCACCAGAACAATAACCCCCCAAAAAATGTATCCCATCTGTTGAGCAACTGCCTTCACTCGGTAAGCATTTGGTCAGTAATACATCAGTATTGCTAAAGCCAAAAGAAACAGGAGTGGATCCAAAACAGACATGACAAGGTGTGACATCATCAGGGGGCGTGGCTGAATGCATCTGCACTGCAGTGTCCGAGCCCCAGAGCTCGGACAGGCAAGTTGATGACATTACCCCCCTTTTATGAGGGTCCACTGGACCCTCAATATGGGACGCAGGCTTAGACGGAAATTTAGAATGAAATTTCTTAATGAGACGAGGAGCATGGACATCCCTAGCAGATACCCATATCCTCTCCTCAGGACCATACCCTTTCCAATGTACCAGATATTGAAGAGAACCTTGAACCATCTGGGAATCAAGGATTCTCTCCACCTCATACTCAAGTTCATCAAGAATAATAATAGGGTCAGGAGGCCTAGGAGGAGGAATTGCCTGTGGAAAAAAAAAATTAAGCAAAGAAATGTTAACGACATCATGAATTCTGAAAGAGTCAGGTAACTGCAGACAAAATGGCACTGGATTGATGACAGAAACGATATTGTAAGGTCCAATAAATTTAGGCGCCAGTTTACCTGAAGGCACCTTGAGATGTCGATTTTGGGTAGAAAACCATACTTGTTCACCAAACACCAAATTTGACCCCTTGGGCCATCTTTTATTGGCCTCTCTAGATTGGATGCTTTGGGCTTTTTCCAGGCTCTTGCGAGCCTGAGCCCAAACTGTGCACAGATCTTCTACTATAGCATCAACAGCAGGAGTTACAGAACTAGAACCACACACTGACGAAAACTATATAGTCCCTCAGCTGCTGAAGAATCTTCCTCACTTGAAGTACATGAGACGACCAATCAGGGGAGAACACCAGTATGTTGTCTAAATACACCACAACAAAATGGCCAAAAAATTCCCGAAAAATGTCGTTGACAAGGTTTTGGAAAATGGCTGGGGCATTACACAGTCCAAAGGGCATTAGTAGTTACTCAAAATGCACCTCAGGAGTGTTAAAAGCTGTCTTCCATTCATCACCTTTCCTGATTCTAATCAGATTGTAGGCCCCCCTAAGGTCAATTTTGGAGAACCATTGAGCTCCCACAATGTGATTAAACAGATCCGGAATCAGAGGAAGAGGATACTGATTCTGGACGGAAATTTTGTTGAGACCCCTGTAGTTAATACAAGGTTCGAAGACTACCGTCCTTTTTCGCAACAAAAAAGAATCCAGCCCCTACGGGAGAAACAGATGAACGAATATGCCCCTTCCTAAGGCAATCTTGAATGTATTCTCCCATGGCTAATCTCTCATGTCCAGAGAGATTAAACATCCGACCCTTAGGAAGTTTAGCTCCAGGGAGTAAATCGATGGAACAGTCATATTCTTTATGTGGGGGCAAGGCCTCAGAAGCCTCCTTAGAGAAAACATCCTGATAGTCTTTAATAAACCCCGGAATGGAACCCCCCTCCATACCTAGGCCAGCAAGCTGAATAGACAGACAATGAATAGACCACTGGAAGCCCCATTTAATCAATTCTCCAGTACTCCAATCAAAATTTGGGGAATGGTTCTTCAACCAGGGTAACCCTAAAACAACATCAGCAGATAAATTATGCAAAACAAAAAATGAACTTTTTTCAGAATGAATAGCACCCACCGTCATCACTAAATCAATAGTCTGTAAATCAATGTACTTTCCGGCCAATGGTGTAGAGTCAATTCCAGATACCGGAAAGGGTTTAGGTAATTTATGTACTATGGGACCCAGAGCAGAAATAAAATCATAATTAACGAAGTTCGCAGCAGACCCTGAATCAGCAAACGCATGACCAGTAGCAATCCTTCCCTGTGAAGATAAACTCACAGGCAGTGAGCTTAGAACAGCTTACAACACTTGTTGGGAAATACCTGTGCGTCTAAATGAACTCCCCGAACTTCACTGAGACACTGAAGTTTTCCGGCTTAGTTTTTTTAGGACAGGATCATATCTGATGTGCAGGGCTGCCGCAGTAGAAGCACAGACTGTTCTTGAGGCGATGCTCCGTCCGCGGCTGAGACACAGCAGCGCCAACCTGGATAGGAACCTCGGATTCTTCAGGTGCGCTAGTTTTACTGACAGAGGAAGAAAAAGAGGGATAGACACTGACAGACCTCTCACGCTTGCGTTCTCTTATATGCCTATCTAGGCGAATAGCCAAAGACATCACTTCTTCAAGGGAACCTGGGGTGGGATAATTAACTAACAGATCCTTTAGTTTGTCAGACAGACCCAGCCTAAACTGGGACTTCAGGGCTGGATCGTTCCACCCCGAGGCAGTACACCATTTGTAGAACTCTGCACAGTACTCCTCCACAGGTCGCTTGCCTTGAGTAAGGGACAGAAGCTGACTCTCATAAGCCGCCCTATCCAGCTTATCATATAACAAGCCCAGAGATGAAAAGAAACAATCAACAGAACATAATTTAGGGGAGTTAGGTGCCAGGGAAAATGCTCTTGAGGATCTCCCTGTAGCAAGGACATAATAATGCCCACCCTCTAAACCTCTGACCCAGAAGAGTGAGGCCTAAGGCAAAAGTACAGCTTACAACTCTCCCGGAATGTAACAAAGTTTTTATGATTCCCAGAGAACCTATCAGGAAGCTGAATCTTAGGTTCAACTGACATAGGAACAGAAAGAGTAGGGGACCGAGACTCCTGCTGATAAACTCTCTGTGCTAAGTCTTGGAATAACTGGAAAACACCCTCCATCTTGTTGGCTAGGGGCTAGCATGGGATCCATAGCACCAGCACCCCCGGGGGGGGAAGAAAACTTTTATGGACACGACCATAGGCAGGGACACGACACACACTCACACAGTGGGCCCTAACTTGAACCCAGCCCGCTGACTCTGCCTACTTGCAGAACAAGTCCTAGGCGACAAGTCCACAACTGGTCGATGGTCCCTATATTGTTATGTGCAGAAATACAAACCTTGTGCCCGTGGAATAAACCACAGGCACCTGTTCACGGACAGGACCAGACAAACAAACACCAAGAGGAAGTTGTGTCAGAAACAGTCAAACCAGGAGAACAATACAAAACACAATCACTAAGCGGAAGGAGGTAGCAATAAAAAGTCAATGGTCAATATCAGACAAGAAGCAAGTACAGAATCGCGTAGAGGGAGAGGTCTAGGTATAGCCGAGGTCAAATTCAAAAGCAACAGTCCAATTCACACACAGGCAGCAGAGCACAGCAAGGAAAACCTATAACTGGCAAAGGTTGATTGCCAGTAGCTGCCTTAAATCGGGAGCTAATCACATGAGCGCTGACATCACCGGAGGAGTGGCTCAGGTGGCACATTATCAGGGAGCGTGTCCAAAGTGGGCTGTCGAGAGGGGGCTTGGCCTATGCAGTGTTGAGAGGGGGCATGGCTTAAGCGCCGAGTCACAAAGGGGCATGGCCTGACAGCTGGTCTGGCACCACGCTGCAGTGTCCGTGCCCCAGACTGCAGCACTGGAGCTCGGACAGGCAAGTTGGTGACAGGCAGGAGATCTTTGAGACTGGCAACACCTTATTTGATTTGAGTTGTTTCTCCCACAATGATGTGTGGTTTACAGCTTCAATTGAACCTGTGGGTAGCTGGTGTTTGGAACTCGGCTGAGTTCCTGGTGCTGCCATAGCTTCTTGGAAGTTAAGTGTTAACTTTCCTTTTTGTATTTTATTTTGAATTTTCTGTGTGTTGAATTTCCTTGTTGTTTTGTCTTAGGCCTCAGGGAGACTCCTGTTAATCCTTCCTTTTGGAGGAACGGGTTGTCTCATTCCTGTAATTAGAACCAGGGTCCTTTAGGGTTAGATAGGACTTTAGGTATTCCTGTGTATGAACTCACCTACCTTTGGGGTCTGTTCATATTGGTAGTCAGTCAGAGATTTAATTAGGGTTTTCCCTAGGAGGTGTCCATCTTCCTTCCCTAGTTTTCAGGCCTCCTTTACTTTCCCCTTTCCCTCCTATGTTCGGTGTGTGGTTTCCCTCCCACATTAGAGCATGACAACAGCATGAGGAGACCACAGAGAGGCAACATGACATAGGGTGGAGATGGCAACAGCATGAGGAGACCACAGAGTGGCACAATGACAGAGTGTGGAGGTGGCAGCAGCATCATGAAGGGGCCACTGACTGGCAAGGTTGACATAGTGTGGAGGTGGCAGCAGCAGGAGGAGGAGGCCACAGAGTGGCACAATGACAGAGTGTGGAGGTTGCAGCAGCAGCAGCATGAAGAGACCACAGAGTGGCTCAGAGACAGATTGTGAGTTGGCAGCAGCATGTGGAGGCCACAGAGAGTCAAGGTGACATAGTGTGGAGGTGGCAGCAGCATGAGGAGGCCACAGAGTGGCATAATGACAGAGTGTGGCAGTGGCAGCAGCAGCATGAGGAGACCACAGAGTGGCCCAGAGACAGAATTGTGAGTTGGTAGCAGCATAAGGGACCACAGAGTGGCACAATGACAGAGTGTGGAGGTGACAGCAGCAGCATGAGGAGACAACAAACAGGCAAGGTGACAGTGTGGAGGTGGCAGCAGCATGAGGAGACCACAAAGCGACACAATGACAGAGTGTGGAGGGGGCAGCAGTATCAACAGCATGAGGAGATAAATGAGTGGCACAATGACATAGTGTGGAGGTGGCAACAGCAGCATGAGGAGACCTGAGTGGTGAGGTGGCAGCAGCATCAGGAGACCACAGAGTGACGGTGACAGAGTGTGGAGGTGGGTGGCAATAACAGTACCCACTGATGATGGTGGGTGTAAGAAGGAGCACTTGGCATCAGATGTGTGGCATCAGGCAGATGGCAGCATCAGAATAGTAGCTGAGGAAGGTAGCCAGAAGAAACCAGTCTCTTTTGTCAAGGTTTGGGTGAGGCAGCATGGATAATCTAACATGATGCATCAGGCATTGGTGGGTGGAAATACTGGCTGATCCATGCCTGATTCATCTTAACAAAAGGTCAGTCTCTACACATTTTGGGTGGACAGGTGAGTTCTCCTTGGGGTAACTATACTGGCCGGGCAGGACAGCTTTTCTAGGGCAAACTCTGCCAGTTGCAGCCACAAGTCCAATTTGGCTGGCCAGTAGTCCAGCAGATATTCAATGTTGGGTGGCAGGGTACTGTCCAAGTATGCCACCACCTGCTGGTTCAGGTTCAGCTCCATAGATAGCATGCTGGTGAGTAGTTTCTTTAGATTGAAGTTGCTGCTGATGGAGTTGGTACTGCTCCTACCCCCCCCCACCACAGCAGCCATGGCAGTGGAACGTGAGGTCAGAAGACCCGCCCTGGTAAGACCTGCGAGAGGATAGGGGATGGAGCACATAGGCAGCAGCCAACTGACTACATAGGATGTGTTGATAGTAGTTCGATTTGTTCTTCCTCTCAGCTGGTGTAAAAAAGGCCCCCATTTTGGACCGAGGGTCTAAAATGGAGTAGAGCCAGTAGTCATCCCACTGACAAATGGTGACAATTCGGCTCTCACTATGCAAGCAACTAAGCATGCATCGGGCCATTTGCGCAAGTGACTCAGAGGGGACTCCCTGCCTCCATCTCCACGGCATACTGCCACAGTGTGTATGGGTCCTCTGCCTCGTCTTCCTCATCTCCCTCTTGCTCCTCCGGCTGCTCTAGCTCCTCCTCTCCTGTCACCTGTGTAGAAAAACCACTCATTTCGCTACATATTGCTTGTGCTCCAATGTCCTCCTTCTCCAGTTCAGCCCCCACAGGGCTCATGTGGCCATGAGATGTTGGCGCCACGTCTCCAGGCCCCTGACCAGCCAGATTTACCAGCATCTTTCGCAGGACATGAATCAGTGGAATGACGTTGTTCATCCCGTAGTCCCGATGACTGACAAATAAAGTGGCCTCTTCAAAGGGCTGCCGCTGGCTAACATCGAAGTTACATAGGGTAGTACCTCTGTTCGTCTGTATCATCAAGAAATCATTTATGGCCTTTTTCTGTTCATATAGTTGGTCCAACATATGGAGGGTGGAATTCCAACATGTGTAAATGTCGCATATCAGCCTATGTTGGGGGATGCCTTTCTGCCGCTGCAGCTCAAGGAGGGTGTTCTTTGCGGTGTACGAGTTTCCTGGCCATTTTTATGATGTCTTGCAAATGGATGGAAGACTTCAGGAAATGCTTGACAACCAGATTGAGCACGTGCGCGTGCCTAGACCATGTTCTTCCCGTACGCCTGTAAAAACGCATGAGCAAAGATAACTAATGCACTTAATTCCACTCCACTTTTTGGAGTCATCCCCATTATACATGGGAGGTTTGAGTATTTAAAAGCAACCGAAGACATAGCGGTTAAGCCACTGAAGGAACAAGGTGAATGTTCCAAAACGTGTCTGGTTTGGGTGCTCCTTATGTACCAGTGTCCTGATATGGATCTCGATTCATAACCATTACTTTATGGAGCGCTCCAGAATTACCCTCATTAGAAACTGAGAGGCGGTCCGACTCGGTTCCACTCACCACGTGGCACGCTGACGACATCCTTTCTGACACACGAGACAAGCACACAGATAGGAGAGAATATCCGGAGGTAAGATCTCTCTGCGCCAAAGACCACGTGGGACGCCACGTCAGGCACTTAGATCCCAGTTTCTCTACATCAAACTGTGAGTAAAAGACTATGCTTTAGGCTACATGCACACGGCCGTTGTTTTGGGCCGCATCCGAGCCGCAGTTTTTGCGGCTTGGATGCGGACCCATTCACTTCAATAGGGCCGCAAAAGATGCGGACAGCACTCCGTGTGCTGTCCGCATCCGTTGCTCCGTTCCGTGGTCTGCAAAAAAAATATAACCTGTCCTATTCTTGTCTGCGCTTTGCGGACAAAAATAGGCAGTTATATTAATGGCTGTCCACAAATTGGCTGTCCTATTCTTGTCTGCGCTTTGCGGACAAGAATAGGCAGTTATATTAATGGCTGTCCACAAATTGCGGAACGCACACGGACGCCATCCGTGTTTTGCGGATTCGCAATTTGCGGACCGCAAAACGCACAATGGTCGTGTGCATAAGGTCATAGTCTGTGTGCATATTGCTGGAGATTTCCGGACCTTTACATTTTAATCCATGCATGGACCTTTATGTGGGATCGGACATTACTTCTATACATCTAGTTGGACATTACTCTATATAATCTCCGAAGGTCTAACGGTGGGCCAGAAAAATTTTACGCAACTGTGAATGCATGTAAATTAACAATGACAACACTATATCCCAATAACGTGTTTGCAACAGTGTTGCCGCATAGACATCATTGATACAGTGTTGTTATGCTAAAACTACCCTCTCCACACAGATCATTGTGCAATGGAAAATTCTAAACTTATAGTCAAATAACATCTGAATATAATATCTGAGCTATTATTGGAGTAGGCAGCCTTGTGTCTGGTATAATCCCCTTCACTAAAACGTGATCAAGATCCCAGACCAGACTCCCTACCATAGGGGATGTATTTTATGTATTTTTACTCTTTTGTAATACTATTTTAATTCTATTATATTTTTTTATTTGTGATTAGAGTTTTTTATGTTTATGTGTTGGCTATTGAGTGATGTATGGAATAAATTGCTTCTCAAAGTGATTCTGGAGGTAGAGTGACAGTCCTTTTAAGTTTCTTTATCTGAAATTTTCCCTGAACTTCTATTCAGCAAAATAAAAGTTTTCAAGTCTTTCCTAGCACTTTCCCTAGCATCTGCTGACGTCTCTCCCTGCACTAAGTACACTGTAAAATGGCTGAATCCAAGATGGCTGAGGCTATTTATAGGGCTGTGACATCACAGGGGCTGGCTGCTGATTGGCTGCATGCATGGCATTGTGGGTGATCCCTCGTTCCCAGAGTTCTTTGCTCCATGTCCTAACATATGCAGCAGCCATTTTTGGAAACAATGCAATTCGTTACCACGAAGTGTCAGAAAATTCGCATTCGGTGCGAATTGAATTTTTCCTGAAATTCGGATTGAAATCCACTTTGTCATCTTTGATTCGCTCATCTCTAGTTGTGACTTAAAGAAGGTGACGACTCATGTAGGGTAATAAGCTTATGGTTAAAACAGCATTTGACAGGCAACAGTCTTAGTGGTTACAGTCTCTCAATGAGGGCACAGGTTTAGTTACAGGCAATAGAATAATTTGGTACACGGTCTCTTTAAGTGGCAAAAAGACAAATATGACATTGTTCCTTAATGATGTAACAATTTATTCTCCTTTTGACTTGTGTTGCACTCAACACTCAGGCTCTGGTCTCTTGATAGTGGCAGCTAGTGATGAGCGAAGTGAGCTTTAGATCCTAGTTCCGAAGTCGCTTCGCTCAAAACTTTGGATTAATGCTGTAGGGAGATCTGTCTCCATACAGCATTAAAATGTATGGCCTCCGATGAGGCAAAGTCAAGTAATCCCGAAGTCTCTAAAGACTTCGGTGAATAACTTCGTTATCTGATTTTTAAACTGGAAATCGACTTTAAAACTTGGACCCGAACTCCGATCAGGCGTTAAGTCACCTCTTGTATTACAGTGCCTTGCAAAAGTATTCACCCCCTTGAATTTTTTCGTGTTTTGGTGCCTCACAACCTGGAATTAACCTGAATTGTTTGAGGATTTGCATCATTTAATTTACAGAACATGCCCACAACTTTGAAGATTTTTTATTTTATTTTTTATTTTATTGTGAAGCAAACAACAAATAGGACAAAATAACAGAAAAAGTCAATGTGTATAACTATTCACCCCCCTAAAGTCAATACTTTGTAGAGCCACCTTTTGCGGCAATCACAGCTCCAAGTCGCTTTGGATAAGTCTCTATGAGCTTGCCACTAGTGATGAGCAGCAGGGGCAATATTCGAATTTGCGATATTTCGCGAATATTTGGGCGAATATTCATCATATATTCGCAAATTCGAGAATTCGCGATTATTTTCTTGATTGCGAAAATTGGCAATGTAGTATGCGCGTATCGCGCGCGCAACACAGGCGTGGGTCAGTGTTGCTACATTTTTCAAGCTGTTAGAAGTTTCCTCAGACTGGAGAAAATGGTTGGCATGGCAGAACATTACAATAGTTTTATATGCAGATAGAGTTCTCCAATATATTCGTGATTGTGCAAATCGTCAATTAATTGTGCGCATATTTTTGTGCAAGCAAAAAATGAAGAAGGTCACGGCACTCCAGAAGCAGATTCAATGTGTTTTAATCCACCAAGTATTCAGCAGCTGCTGAATACTTGGTGTATTATAACACATTGAATCTGCTTCTGGAGTGCCGTGACCTTCTTCATTTTTTGCTGGTACATTGGGGGTCTCTGAGGCCGAGACCTGACGCCACGAGCACCGCCGCAAAGTCGCTTGAGTGTATTCAAGTAAGTGGTGCTGTCCTACCTTACATTTTTGTGTGATATTTTTGTGCAATACGTGCAACTTCAAATTTTAGCAGGTCTGACTACATATTACTGATTGGTGCACTAAGTATTATTGTGAACTTGTGACATCACAGCACTATGTCTATAGCATGTATGTAGCAGAACCTATTACACTACCTAACACCCTGCACTGGAACCTATCAGCTACACTATATCAGGATATAACCTACACTGACTATCTGTATTATATATATAAGCTATCTAACTAACTAACTAACTAACTAACTAACTATCTGATGTAATGACACATCAAAGTACAGAGCACAGCAATGACACTGCTGTCTCTCTCAGAACTCTATAAAACTACAGAAAATGGCTGCTGGGGAGGTTCTTATATAGTAAAGGGGTAGGCTACTTTCCTATTGGTTGCTAAGGATGTTGCTAAGCTCTGACAAAGATATTGCAGCCTTCTCATTGGCCAACAAGTAAGAAGGAAGGTTACTGATGAAAGAAAAAAAAAATCTAGAATATTTGCGAATACAAATATATAGCACTATACAGGGAGTGCAGAATTATTAGGCAAGTTGTATTTTTGAGGATTCATTTTATTATTGAACAACAACCATGTTCTCAATGAACCCAAAAAACTCATTAATATCAAAGCTGAATAGTTTTGGAAGTAGTTTTTAGTTTGTTTTTAGTTTTAGCTATTTTAGGGGGATATCTGTGTGTGCAGGTGACTATTACTGTGCATAATTATTAGGCAACTTAACAAAAAACAAATATATACCCATTTCAATTATTTATTTTTACCAGTGAAACCAATATAACATCTCAACATTCACAAATATACATTTCTGACATTCAAAAACAAAACAAAAACAAATCAGTGACCAATATAGCCACCTTTCTTTGCAAGGACACTCAAAAGCCTGCCATCCATGGATTCTGTCAGTGTTTTGATCTGTTCACCATCAACATTGCGTGCAGCAGCAACCACAGCCTCCCAGACACTGTTCAGAGAGGTGTACTGTTTTCCCTCCTTGTAAATCTCACATTTGATGATGGACCACAGGTTCTCAATGGGGTTCAGATCAGGTGAACAAGGAGGCCATGTCATTAGATTTTCTTCTTTTATACCCTTTCTTGCCAGCCACGCTGTGGAGTACTTGGACGCGTGTGATGGAGCATTGTCCTGCATGAAAATCATGTTTTTCTTGAAGGATGCAGACTTCTTCCTGTACCACTGCTTGAAGAAGGTGTCTTCCAGAAACTGGCAGTAGGACTGGGAGTTGAGCTTGACTCCATCCTCAACCCGAAAAGGCCCCACAAGCTCATCTTTGATGATACCAGCCCAAACCAGTACTCCACCTCCACCTTGCTGGCGTCTGAGTCGGACTGGAGCTCTCTGCCCTTTACCAATCCAGCCACGGGCCCATCCATCTGGCCCATCAAGACTCACTCTCATTTCATCAGTCCATAAAACCTTCGAAAAATCAGTCTTGAGATATTTCTTGGCACAGTCTTGACGTTTCAGCTTGTGTGGCTTGTTCAGTGGTGGTCGTCTTTCAGCCTTTCTTACCTTGGCCATGTCTCTGAGTATTGCACACCTTGTGCTTTTGGGCACTCCAGTGATGTTGCAGCTCTGAAATATGGCCAAACTGGTGGCAAGTGGCATCTTGGCAGCTGCACGCTTGACTTTTCTCAGTTCATGGGCAGTTATTTTGCGCCTTGGTTTTTCCACACGCTTCTTGCGACCCTGTTGACTATTTTGAATGAAACGCTTGATTGTTCAATGATCACGCTTCAGAAGCTTTGCAATTTTAAGAGTGCTGCATCCCTCTGCAAGATATCTCACTATTTTTGACTTTTCTGAGCCTGTCAAGTCCTTCTTTTGACCCATTTTGCCAAAGGAAAGGAAGTTGCCTAATAATTATGCACACCTAATATAGGGTGTTGATGTCATTAGACCACACCCCTTCTCATTACAGAGATGCACATCACCTAATATGCTTAATTGGTAGTAGGCTTTCGAGCCTATACAGCTTGGAGTAAGACAACATGCATAAAGAGGATGATGTGGTCAAAATACTAATTTGCCTAATAATTCTGTACACAGTGTATTCTATTCTGACGATATTCGTGATTAAAATTCGTGATTCAAATATTCGCTCCCAATACTACTTGCCACATCTTACCACTTGGATTTTTGCCCATTCCTCCTTGCAAATTTGCTATAGCAACTTCAAGTTGGATGGTTTGCGCTTGTGAACAGCAATTTTTAAGTCTGACCATAGATTTTCTATTGGATTGAGATCTGGACTTTGACTAGGCCATTCCAACACATTTACATGTTTCCCCTTAAACCACTGAAGTGTTGCTTTAGCAGTGTGTTTGGGGTCATTGTCCTGCTGGAAGGTGAATCTCCGTCCTAGCCTCAAATCACGCACAGAGTGGGACAGGTTTTGCTCAAGAATTTCCCTGTATTTAGCACCATCCATCTTTCCATCAACTCTGACCAATTTTCCAGTCCCGGCTGCTGAAAAACATTCCCACAGTGTAATGATGCCACCACCATGTTTCACTGTGGAGATGGTGTTCTTTGGGTGATGTGATGTGTTGGGTTTTCGCCAGACATAGTGTTTTCTTTAATGGCCGAAAAGTTAAATTTTAGTCTCATCACACCAGAGCACCTTCCTCCATACAGTTTGGGAGTCTCCCACATGCCTTTTTGTAAACTCACAACGTGCCTTTTTGTTTTTTGTTGAAAGTAATGGATTTCTTCTAGCCACTCTGCCATAAAGCCCAACTCTATGGAGCGTACGACTTATTGTCGTCCTATGTACAGATACTCCAGTCTCTGCTGTGGAACTCTGCAGCTCCTCCAGGGTTAGCTTAGGTCTCTGTGCTGCCTCTCTGATTAATGCCCTCCTTGCCTGGTCCATGAGTTTTGGTGGACGGTTGTCTCTTGGCTAGTGATGTCCCGAACTTTTCGCCAGCGAACAGTTCCCGACGAACATAGCTTGTTCGCGTTCGCCGCGGCGGGCGAACATATGCGATGTTCGGTCCGCCCCCTATACGTCATCATTGAGCAAACTTTGACCCTGTACCTCACAGTCAGCAGACACATTCCAGCCAATCAGCATACCCTCCCTCCCAGACCCTCACACCTCCTATCAAAAAGCAAGGACAGCATCCATCTTAAATTCATTCTGAAGCTGCAGTGTCACAAATTTGACTAAGTTGTAATCGCAATGCGATTAATACAGGTTATATTAATCCCATTGCAAATTCAACTTATAGCTGGGTTCCTAATGGTTGTATTGCTAGAATATAACAAAGATTGAGAATATAGTGCTATATTCGTTATATTCGTCAATTCTAGCAATACAAGCATTAGGAACTCAGTTCTAAGTTGTAATCGCAATGCGATTAATACAGGTTATATTAGTCGCATTGCGAATTCAACTTAGAGCTGGGTTCCTAATGGTTGCATTGCTAGAATATATTGATGATTGAGAATATAGTGCTATATTCGTTATATTCGTCAATTCTAGCAATACAACCATTAGGAACTTAGCGCTAAGTTGAATTCGCAATGCGATTAATGCAGGTTATATTAATCGCATTGCGAATTCAACTTACCAGACTCTGCGTCAACTACGTGATTTTCCATGGGAGTTTTGCCATGGATCCCCCTCCGGTATGCCACAGTCCAGGTGTTAGTCCCCTTGAAACAACTTTTCCATCACTATTGTGGCCAGAAAGAGTTCCTGTGGGTTTTAAAATTCGCCTGTCTATTGAAGTCTATGGCGGTTCGCCCGGTTCGCAAACATTTGCGGAAATTCGTGTTCGCCGTTCGCGAACGAAAAATTTTATGTTCGCGAAATCTCTACTCTTGGCAGGTTTGCTGTTGTGCCATGTTCTTTCCATTTGGTTATAATAGATTTGATGGTGCTCCTGGGGATCATCAAAGATTTGGATATTTTTTTTATAACCTAAGCCTGACTTGTACTTCTCAACAACATTGTCCCTTACTTGTTTGGAGAGTTCCTTGGTCTTCATGGCAGTGTTTGGTTAGTGATGCCTCTTGCTTAGGTGTTGCAGCCACTGGGGCCTTCCAAAAAAGGTGTGTATATGTAATGACAGATCATGTGACACTTAGATTGCACACAGGTGAACATCATTTCACTAATTATGTGACTTCTGAAGGTAATCAGTAGCACCAGAGCTTTTTATTGGCTTCCTAACAAAGGGGGTGAATACATACGCACATGCCAATTTTCGGTTTTCTATTTCTAAACAATAGTTTTATTTATATATTTTTCTCATTTCACTTCACCAACTTAGACTATTGTGTTCTGATCCATGACATAAAATTCAGATTAACAATTCATTCAACTTAAGGCTGTAATGTAACAAAATCCGAAAAAAAAGTCAGGTGGGGGGGGGGTGAATACTTTTGCAAGGCACTGTATATAACTGTGATAACACAATTGATCAATAGATGACAGCATAGTCTCAATAAGGGGCTTCTTGGCAAACTTTAGCCTGGGGGTAAGCACCTAGCACTCGCCCATGTGTAGTGGCCCATCCTTAACCTGTTTAACTCCGCCTACCATATAAAGGTGGAATAGGTAAATAGACTTTAAATCATTAAAATGTGGCAACTGGTTGTGTTTTCATGTTGGGATTGCACACTAATGTGCAATCTCAGATACAGTACATGGTTAGAGTTGGGCGAACACCTAGATGTTTGGGTTCGGGGAGTTCGACCGAACTTTAAAAAAAATTTGGGTTCGGGACCCGAACTTGATCCGAACTTTGACCCGAACCCCATTGAAGTCAATGGGGACCCGAACTTCACTCTATTATTTTCCGTTGTAACATGGTTATAACGGAAAATAATAGTATTAGCTTTTTCAGATCTGAGTTTTCACTATCGTGAAAACTCAGATCCGACAGTATATTCTAACACAGAGGCGTTCCCCATGGTGATGGGGACGCTTCAAGTTAGAATATACTAAGAACTGTGTACATAACTGCCCCCTTCTGCCTGGCAGCACCTGATCTCTTACAGGATGCAGAGATCCGCACAATTAACCCCTCAGGTGCCGCACATGAGGGGTTAATTGTGCAGATCTCTGCCCTCTGTAAGCGTTTGGGTGCTGCCAGGCAAGGGCCAGACCCCCCTCCCTCCCCAGTATTAAAATCATTAGTGGCCAGTGCGGCCCCCTTCCCTCCCTCCCCAGTATTAAAATCATTGGTTAAACTGGGACTCCGATCGGAACTGCAGCTCCGCTGCCACCGATGATGGGGGGGGATGGGGGTTGTTAACCAATGATTTAAATTAGGGGGGAGAGGAGAGGCCGCACTGGACACCAATGATTTTAATAGGGGGGGGCCGCACTAACCACCAATAATTTTAATAGGGTGGGTGTGGGGGGGCCGCACTGGCCACCAATGATTTTAATACTGGGGAGGGAGGGAGGAGGGGACCTCACTGGTGCGGCACCTGAGGGGTTAATTGTGCGGATCACAGCCCCCTGTAAGAGATCAGGTGCTGCCATGCAGCAGGGGGCCGTTATGTCTACACATCTCAATATATTCTAACTTGAAGCGTCCCCATCACTATGGGAACGCCTCTGTGTTAGAATATACTGTCGGATCTGAGTTTTCACGATCTAACTCAAATCCGATGGTATATTCTAACATAGAGGCGTTCCCATGGTGATGGGGACGCTTCAAGTTAAAATATACCATCGGATTGGAGAAAACTACGATCCGATGGTATATTAATATTACCCGAACACCGAACCCGAACTTTTACTGAAATGTTCGGGTTCGGGTGCCGAACACCGTAAAGTTCGGTATGAACCCGAACTTTACAGTTCGGGTTCGCTCAACCCTATACATGGTTGAGTTCACAGCAACAGCTTAATGAAGAGAGGGACCAGATTTACCAACTCCTGAGCTGACGAGACTTGCATGCAGGGCTTTTTTATCTGATCTTTTTGACAGAATCTTTAACAGTAGCCCAAACGCAGATTTGAATGGATAGTATTAGTTAGCATCAGATGCATGTTCAACACACAACTACAGTGCCAGAACCAAGATCACTGCATACACACAGCATCAGAATCAGGCCTATAAGTCAAATACAGCACCAGATCCAAGTTCACAACATAAATACAGCATCAGAAACAAGTTCACTACATACATGAAGCACAAGAACCATGTGCAGTACATACTGTATAAATCACCAGCATACAAATACCATTTGAGTAGTCAGTTCAGTCTTTGACATATAACCTTGTATGTACAGTATGAAAATACAGCTCCCAGTGTGGCCTGAACAGTGGTAAAGGTATGCTGGGAGTTGTTTCACAAAATAGGATGCTACCTCCCATCATCAGCTGTAGATCAACCAGGTTAATACAGCACTCATCAAACACAGTCAATGGCAGAATAATCATTTCCATGTTGTGACTTACAGCTGACGTCTCCTCCTGAGTTCTTCTCTATCTGGTTCGGGCCACCATGATGACATCTCCCAGTCATGACTCGTCTCAGATTTTGCAGAGAAGATCTCTTCAGCTTCTCACTTTACCAACACATCGGCATCCTGTATGCTAAGAAAAACTCCTCTTATTGCCACATGCTGTGCCCTGAATATAATACCAGCATTAGTGACACAGACAGTGCCCCTAATAGAAGCACCACACACTCTGTGCCCTCTGTATATAGTGCCACATGCTCTGTTCCCACTGTTTATACTGCCATATGCTCTGTGTCCTCTGTATAAAGTACCACATGCCCTGTGTCCTCTGTATATAGTGCCACACACTCTGTGCCTTTAGTATGTAGTGCCACACACAGTGCACCTAATTCTAGTGCCACATGCTCTGTGCTCCCTGTATATAGTGCCACATACCTGGTGCCCCTTATAAATAGTGCACTTATATGTGACCCCTTTATGTATGGTGCCTCTTATACTGTATGTGCTACCTTTATATATAGAAGCTCCTATAGGTGCCCCCTTTATGTATAGCGCCTCTTATATGTGCCCCTTTTGAGTATAGTGCCTCATATATGTGCCCCTACTGTATAGTGCATCATACGTGTATATCTGCTGCCCTTATGAAAAGTGCCTCTTATATGTGGTCCCTTTATGTATAGCACCTCTTATATGTGCCCCCTTTATTTATAGTGCCTCATATGTGCCCCATCAGGGGTCATTATTAGGGTCAGTATTAGGGCTCGTTCACACTAACGTATTTTGCGTTCCGTAAACAGGCCGTTTTCTGCGTTCCGCATGCGGTCCGTATAAAGAACGATTAATTTCAATGGGTCCGCAAAAGATGCGGACAGCACTCTGTGTGCTGCCCGCATCCGTTGCTCTGTTCCGTGGCCCCGCAAAATTAATGAGTCCTATCCTATTCTTGTCCGTTTTGTGGACAAGAATAGGCATTTCTATAATGGGCCTCCTGTTCCGTTCCGCAAATTGCAGAAGGCACACGGGTAGCATCCGTTTTTTGCGGATCCGCAATTTGCGGACTTCAAAAAACGGCACGGTCGTGTGAACAAGCCCTTAGGGTTAGGTTCAGTATAAAGAAAAATAACTGAAATAAAGTGGCCTAAGGGCTTGTTCACATGACCGTATGGCTTTTTCAGTGTTTTGCGGACCGTTTTTCAAGGATCCGTTGTTCCGTTTTTTGTTTCCGTTATGTTTCCGTTTCTGTTTCTTTTTTCCGTATGGCATATACTGTATACAGTAATTACATAGAAAAAATTGGACTGGGCATAACATTTTCAATAGATGTTTCTGCAAAAACGGAATGGATACGGAAGACATACGGAAACGGAATGCTCACAGAGTACATTGCGGGTTTTTTGCGGACCCATAGAAATGAATGGTTCTGTATTACGACCGTATACGGAAAGCAATAAACGGCCTGTATACGGAACGCAAAAAACGTTAGTGTGAACGAGCCCTAAATGGAAGGAAATGCTCAAAAACCCCAAACACTGTAGCGTGTTTATAATCGGGGGAGCAATTCCTCCGCATGTGATCCATTGCTAACGGCAATCCCCAGCAAAAATGCATACAATGGAGGATGTCGGCAGCGGACCAAATGCACCACAATGGCATCCTACACAAGATGGGATAATGTGTGGATGCGAATATAAAAATACATAAATCACTGCGATAGGTGCACCACAAAGATATGCAACTGACAACACTGGCTAATCCCTCAGGCTGATGTTAAGAACTGAGACTTTAGCCAATGTATTCCAGTCAGGAACACATCGGAGCCCTTTTGCACCACCGTCAAGGTATCTCAGCGTGGCACGGGTTCATACCACTAAACTACCTACGGAGTGTGAACACGGTCTGAGAGGTGCTAAGATACAACTTACTGCCAAGCTCCCACATACCTCCATAGTGAGATTACTCAGGTAGTGGGAGAGATGATAAGGCTGTAAGCCCCACCTATAACAGGCCATGTGACACGGGCTACCAGGTGCAACAGAATGCTACCAGCAGTACGCAATGGCACATTCTATACATAATATAACAAAAACAAAGACAGGTGCACTCTGCGGTCTTCTAACTCTCATACTGGTGTAAAATTGAGAGATTAGCCAACATATCCTGCTTGGAGAACATGTCTGAGACCTAGCACCACGCCAAGGTTTCTCAAGTAGCTCGAGACCTAACGCTAAACCTAGCTGGGCCGTATTGGCAATACCAGGAGCCAGTGGGCGAATTACAGGAGCACAAGGTCCGACTCACAGCAATCTCCCAGTTACCTCCATCATGCAACCATGCTTACAATGGGAGGAGGGAGAAAGCTCTGAGCCCCACCCAAGACTGGCTGATATAGCCCGGGCCTCACATGTGCACCAGAATGCTGCCTGTGGATGGAAATAAAGGCACATTCGTCCTAGGAGTTTCTACACCTCCAAAAAATTCAATATACAAACTACAAATTGCCGTGGTATTAAAAAGCAGGAAGTGCTCAACCCCATATGCAGTGGTGCATCTATACCGGGGGGGGGGGGGGGGGAGATCATGCACTTGTGGCCCGCTGCTAATGGCAATCCCCAGCAAAAATGCATACAATGGAGGATGCCTGCAGCAGACCACAAGTACCACAATGGACATTCTAAACATATCAAGAAAAATAACTGAAATAAAGTGGCCTGCATATCATTGTGGTGCACCTTTCGCAGTGATTTAGGTTCAGTATAAGCATTAGTACGTATTAGGGTCAGTATTTGGGTTAGGATTGTCAGTATTAGGCCTCATGTACACGGCCGTTGCCCGGTCGTGGTCATATTGCAGCCCACAAACAGGGTGTCCGCAATATGCGGGCACCGGCCGTGTGCTCCCCGCATCATGAATGCAGATCCTTTCACTTGAATGGGTCAGCAATCTGGAGCTGAGGTACGGAACGGAGGCACGGAACCCCACGGAAGCACTGCGGATTGCTTCTGTGGTGTTTCTGTCTGTGCCTCTGCACCACAAAAAAATAAAGAATGTTCTATTTTTTTGCGATGTGGACGGATCATGGACCCATTCAAGTTGAATGGCTCTTGATCTGTCCTGGACGCCATAAAGACGTTGCCCGTGCATTGGGGACCGCAAATTGCAGTCCCCAATGCATAGAACGGCCGTACAATGGCCCTGTTCATGAGGCTATAGGGTCAGTTTTAGGATTAGGGTCAGGATTACTAGTGGGTCTGCATGATGACATCATTGCACCACCTACAACACATAGAATGGTAGGACAGGGAACCAATAGTTCCCTTGTTCTGCCGGCGCTGACGGATGCTTAATTGTATCTGTGTCCAGTGGATGTAGATACAATTGAGTGCAGGGGACGCAGAAACTGTAGGCCCTAAATATTTACTGGGGACCAGCCTGGGCGACAAATTCCACTCTTCCCTCTAAACCAGCCTGCCCCTGACCTCAATGTTGTCCTAAACACACATACTTTCAATGCACACATTTTTATCATCAAGCAGTGTAGCATATTCACAACTCTTAATCATTGAAATCAGGTGTTTTATTCATTCCCATTGCTGCAGGTGTATAAAATCAAGCACCTAGTCATGCAGTCTGACTTGGCATTTGTGAAGGAATGGGACATTCTAAAGAGCTCACTAAACTTGAGCATAGTATTGTAATATGATGCCACCATTGCAAGATTTCAGTTTGTAAAATGTATTCCCTCCTACATATTCTCTCTAGAAAATGGAAGCATTTAGGAACCACATAAAATTACAAAGCATAGTGCATAAAGATCATCAACACTCTTTTGACTCAATAACTGCTGAGTTCTTAACCTTCTCTGGCATACACATCAGCATGAAACCTGTCCACCAGAAGTTTAATGGCATGGAAGCCCCATTAAACTTCTAGTGGACAGGTATCATTCTGATGTGTATGCAGTGGCATGCCTAGGGTGTTTGGCACTTGGGGCAGGTTCTTTCTCTGGCACCCCCTTCCCCCAATACGTTAAAAAATTGTACTCCCTCACAGTAGTATTGCCCTCATTGTACAACCATCACAGTAGTTTTGTCCAGATATGTGCCCCTCACGGTAGTCATGCCCACACTGTGCCCCCTCACAGTATTTATGCCCTCACTGTACAACTTTCACAGTAGTTATGCCCATATTGTGCCCCCTTAAAGTACTTATCCCTTCATTGTGCCCCCTTCACAATAGTTCTACCCTCATTGTTCTCTCCTCACAGTAGTTATGCCCTCTGTGTGCCCCTTTCACAGTAGTAATGCCCTATCTGTACCCCCTTTACAGTTGTAATGCCTTCTTTGTGCTTCCCTCACAGCTGTTATACCCTCTCTGTGGCCCTTTCACAGTAGTAATACCCGATCTGTGCCCCCTTCACAGTTGTAATGCCCTCTCTGTGCCCTTCAGAGTACTTATACCCTCACTGTTCCCCATAACATTAATAATGCCCTCTGTGCCCCTTTACAGTAGTAATGCACATTGTGCCCCCTTTACAGTGATAATGCCAACTCAGTGACCCATAATAGTTATGCCCACCCCCTTCACAGGAGTAATGCTCTCTGTGCCCCCTCCATAGTAGAAATGCCCATTGTGCCCCCTTCACAGTAGTAAAGCCCTATGTGCCCCTTTCATAGTAGTAAAGCCCTATGTGTCCCCTTCGTAGTAGTATTGCCCTCTGTGCCCCCTTTGTAGTAGTAATGCCCTCTGTGCCCCCTTTGTAGTAGTAATGCCCTCTGTGCCCCCTCTGTTAAAATAAAATAAAAAAAAACACAGTAACTACTCACCTTTTCCTGTTCCTGTAGCTCACAGCCCTCTCTCCCCTGCAGACACAGATCGCAGAGAAGTAAAGAAAAAATCGGACCATTCTCGGTGGCGCTGGTGCAGTAAGGACTCGGTGCTCAGAAGGTACCAATAAAGGTAATCTTTTTATTAATAATAAAGTAAGTCTACGCGTTTCGGGGGCAAAACATCCCCCTTCCTCAGGACAATAAATCTTATTACATTAAAAACACAATGTTTCCAGTTGTTTTTATCTACTTCGTTTGGGCGCAATGTGTGCAGATCACATGGGTGGAGAGAGGGGGCTGGGGGCGTGAGTGTTTTCCCTGTTGCTAGGATACCAGACACTCCCCCAGTGTTCAGTGGCCAATCATATTGTTTTTCAGGTTGGCTTGTGACGTCCTGTGGGCGTGGTATGGGCGGTGATTATGCTCGTTTGTGCAGTGTCTGTATGGCCTTATTCTGGGGGCGGCATCTGGGTGACGTAGC
The DNA here is from genome assembly GCF_905171765.1 of Bufo bufo. Lineage (NCBI taxonomy): Eukaryota > Metazoa > Chordata > Amphibia > Anura > Bufonidae > Bufo > Bufo bufo. The sequence goes on from NC_053392.1 coordinate 317,512,332, forward strand.
AGGGGAACGCCCCTCTATGATGTCAGTGGGCCGGTATTGCAGTGCGGCATATCTATCACATGCGGGGAGGAGTAATGCTCGGCTGACGTATTTGTCTCCAGCCTATCGCTGGTGTAAGTGGGCCGGTCGTTGGATGATGTCGTGGCTCCTAGGTCCTAGGTTGGTCTTTATTGGATCATGCTATAGCAGGCCAAGCCCATTTGATGACCTCAGTGGGTTGGTCTTTCAAAGTGGTATCTGGATGCTATCGGGGGCGGTATTTGCATGCGGTCATGTGATTCTTTGTTCGCCCACATAGTCAGGTGACTGCTGTGTGCTCCTACATCCACTGTCATCAGGTCTTTATCGGATCATGCTGTAGCAGGCCAAGCCCAGTTTGTGACCTCAGTGGGCTGGTCTTTGTGATGTGGTATCTGGATGCTATCGGGGGCGGTTTTTGTGTGCGGTCATGTGATTTTTTGTGTCCGCCCACATAATCAGGTGACTGCTATATGTTCCTGCATCCACTGTCATCGGAGGTAAACAGAGAATTTTTGTATACATATGAATATGAATATATATATAGATAAATAGATAAATCAATAATTAAATACATAGAAAAAAGTTAAAAAGGGGATTGAATTACTAGACAATTAACTAAAAGAGGCTAATGTAAAAAGACTTAAAAGGCTGATGTATGCATACTTATACCCACAGAAAACAACCTGAGTGTATGTGGGAAAGCGCAAACATTTACACTCAGCGGCATTGTAAAAAGGATTTTTCTAAAAGCATTCATATGGATCGGTTAGGATCCGTATGTGTATAGATGCATACACACCCATTCGCATGGTGTACATGCATCTATACACATACGGATCCTAACCGATCCATATGAATGCTTTTAGAAAAATCCTTTTTACAATGCCGCTGAGTGTAAATGTTTGCGCTTTCCCACATACACTCAGGTTGTTTTCTGTGGGTATAAGTATGCATACATCAGCCTTTTAAGTCTTTTTACATTAGCCTCTTTTAGTTAATTGTCTAGTAATTCAATCCCCTTTTTAACTTTTTTCTATGTATTTAATTATTGATTTATCTATTTATCTATATATATATTCATATGTATACAAAAATTCTCTGTTTACCTCCGATGACAGTGGATGCAGGAACATATAGCAGTCACCTGATTATGTGGGCGGACACAAAAAATCACATGACCGCACACAAAAACCGCCCCCGATAGCATCCAGATACCACATCACAAAGACCAGCCCACTGAGGTCACAAACTGGGCTTGGCCTGCTACAGCATGATCCGATAAAGACCTGATGACAGTGGATGTAGGAGCACACAGCAGTCACCTGACTATGTGGGCGAACAAAGAATCACATGACCGCATGCAAATACCGCCCCCGATAGCATCCAGATACCACTTTGAAAGACCAACCCACTGAGGTCATCAAATGGGCTTGGCCTGCTATAGCATGATCCAATAAAGACCAACCTAGGACCTAGGAGCCACGACATCATCCAACGACCGGCCCACTTACACCAGCGATAGGCTGGAGACAAATACGTCAGCCGAGCATTACTCCTCCCCGCATGTGATAGATATGCCGCACTGCAATACCGGCCCACTGACATCATAGAGGGGCGTTCCCCTGCTACGTCACCCAGATGCCGCCCCCAGAATAAGGCCATACAGACACTGCACAAACGAGCATAATCACCGCCCATACCACGCCCACAGGACGTCACAAGCCAACCTGAAAAACAATATGATTGGCCACTGAACACTGGGGGAGTGTCTGGTATCCTAGCAACAGGGAAAACACTCACGCCCCCAGCCCCCTCTCTCCACCCATGTGATCTGCACACATTGCGCCCAAACGAAGTAGATAAAAACAACTGGAAACATTGTGTTTTTAATGTAATAAGATTTATTGTCCTGAGGAAGGGGGATGTTTTGCCCCCGAAACGCGTAGACTTACTTTATTATTAATAAAAAGATTACCTTTATTGGTACCTTCTGAGCACCGAGTCCTTACTGCACCAGCGCCACCGAGAATGGTCCGATTTTTTCTTTACTTCTCTGCATACAATTTATCCTGACAACCGCAACCACGGCAAGGGATACAGACCAGGGGCAGCAGACGCAGTCTTCTCTTCTCCGTAAACTGGACGGATAAACCCAGACAAGCATTTCGGAGGCGTTGTGACCTTTCACAACCCCTTCTGGTAAGCATAATCAGTAGCTTTTTTGTGCCTATACACTGTGCTGTAAGGTTCCACACAGGAGGCGCTGCCTCCTCTCTTTCTTTTTCCTTCTGCAGACACAGATCGCTCTGCAGCCCTGTGTGGGAGGAGCTTAGGCAGATTCCCGGGTTGCAGGCTCCTCCCATAAAGGCTGGCAGCGCGAGCTGTGTCTGCAGGCTTAATGGTGGGGCAGGGAGAAGTCTCCCTGCTTCGGCATTCAGTGCGGGAGAGATGGAGCGCGGGGAGCTGAGTGACAGGACTGCAGCTCCCAATCCTCCAGTAATGAGTGCTTCCATCGGTATTGAGTGATGTTGGTGGCAATAAAGCTGGTCCTCATGGTAGCTAATCTCTCTCCCGCTAGTGCTCATTGGGCCATGCATGGGGGGCACACCCTTTCTTCCTTTGGGCACATCCTGTACATTTGGGTGGTTCCTGCTTGGTGGTGTTCTGAAGTGCCCTTGATGTAATGTGTATGAGTAGCAGGTTGCATGGCAGGAGGGCAGGCATATGGGGCCAGGGGATGGATGGTGACTAGTGATGAGCGGCAGGGGTCATATTCGAATTTGCGATATTTCACGAATATTTTGTAGAATATTCGTTGAATATTCGCTAATTCGAATATTCGTTATATTCTAAAAAAATTTTACTCAAAAAATCTGCAAGGTAAACATAGCGTAATATGCGAATATGCGAATTTTCGAAATGCACGTTTTTATAGCGAATTTTTAAATTGCCGAGTAAAAACATGATTCCTCCCTGGTTCTTGCTTGTGGGCCAATGAGTCATTGGCCCACAAGCAACTTGATCAGGGAGGAATCATGACTTTAGATGGGAAAAATGACAAATATTCTAAAAAACAAATATATAGCACTATATCGAATATATTCTTTTTTTCGAATATTCATAATATTCTAAATATATAGCGAATATTCGAAAAAAACAAATATAGAGCAATTTAGCTAATATAGTGCTATAATCTTCTTGCTGCTTTTTCAAGGCTGCTAATCTAGTGCTGGTCTAATCAAGTGCTGATCTGCAAGTGCATTGGAGATATTCAGGAGGTAATCTGGAGGTGGAAACAATCTAAACAAGTAAGATTTGTTTGTTTAAATCCCCCCCTCCCCCTCTTTGCAACGGCAGACCTGGTTCTGTGTAGGAATTGTGGTGCTTTTATTTCAGGTTCCACTCTTCAGAGGTTTGGATACTGTCTGATCTGTAGACAGCTCTCCATAATGCAACAGGAAATTACCTTTTTGAAATATGAGATTTGTAAATTAACCATTAAGCAAACCCAGACTGAGAACATTGCAATGCCACTGCCACAGAGGCCCCCTAGAAGTGGAAGATGGGTTACTGTAGGTTCTGGTAGACTGAGAGTTGTGGATAGAAGACATGTCCCACAGTCTGTGGCTCTCCATAATTCATTTGCAGCACTTTCAGAGTGCAAGAGCAACATGGTGGATGGCTCAAGCACAGTGGGTGAGAAACAATCATCTCCCATGCCTAAAGTATGCAAGACTGCAGCCAAAGACAAAAAGGAGAAGGTGAGGACTGATAGTAAGCAGCTGTTGGTGGGCGATTCCATCATAAGAGGTGTGAAGTTTGAGGAGAATGGTGTTGTAAGATGTCTCCCTGGTGCTAGCAGGGATAGACGACGGATCCTTAATATTGTTAGGCAAGAAAAACAGGAAAGGGAAGTGGATGTTATTGTCCATCTGGGGACAAACGATCTGGCTTGCAATGAGGTTTCAAAGGTGAAAGAAGCTTTTCACACACTTGGAAAGGATATACGGGAGGTTGCATCAACTGTTTCATTCTCTGCAGTTTTGCCTGTGCATAACCTTCAGCATGACAGGAAGATGCGCATTAAGGAATTCAATGTATGGCTTGGTGAATGGTGTCGGAACCAAGGGTTTGGCTTTGTGTCTCATGTTAGCTCTTGTTGGAATGGAAAAGAACTGTACAAGAAAGATGGTTTGCATCTTTCTCTCAAAGGAACGAATGTCCTCGGTGAACAGTTCCAAGTATTTGCTAAGGAGCAATTAAACTAGGAAAGGGGGGCAAAAGAGTGATAATCCAGCAGTCCGACTGCCCCCTGGAACAATGCCAGAAGATGCCAGTAGCACAAAGGTTAAGAAATGACAAGCTCAGATTCTTATCTACAAATTGTAACAGTACAGCCTGGATCGCAGCTGCTCCCTGTGGCTCCGCCCACTTGCCTCCGGGCCTTAAATAGAAGACAGGTGCTAAGCAGGGTGTTCCACTAATGGAGTGCGCACCCTGCTAGCTCCATTGCATCTGAGGACTCTGTCCACATATCCAGACCTGGATCCCTAACAACATTGTGAAGGACTGCCTACCTTCTTGCCACTGGCTTCCCCACTGCTGGCTTCCTAGCCAGGACCAACTAACCGCAAGTATTTGCCTGTTACCTGCTCTGATTAAGGTCCTGGAACTCAGAGTGGGGTGGTTCCTGCTGGTGTGAGGCGATATTCCCAAACCAACTCTGAACTCAGGACATGCTATACAAACTCTGAACCTACTGCATATTATATACTAAACTGAGGACATGCTATACTAACTCTGAACCTGCTGCATATTATATACTAAACTCAGGACATGCTATACTAACTCTGAACCTGCTGCATATTATATACTAAACTGAGGACATGCTATACTAACTCTGAACCTGCTGCATATTATATACTAAACTGAGGACATGCTATACTAACTCTGAACCTGCTGCATATTATATACTATACTGAGGACATGCTATACTAACTCTGAACCTGCTGCATATTATATACTAAACTGAGGACATGCTATACTAACTCTGAACCTGCTGCATATTATATACTAAACTGAGGACATGCTATACTAACTCTGAACCTGCTGCATATTATATACTAAACTGTGGACATGCTATACTCACTCTGAACCTACTGCATATTATATACTAAAACTGAGGACATACTATACTAACTCTGAACCTACTGCATACTACATACTAAACTGAGGACATGCTATATACTAACCCTGAACCTATGGCATACTATATACTAAACTGAGGGCATACTATATACTAACTCTGAACTGTGCACAAGCTTATACTAACTTGTGACTCCTGTACTACTGGGGGACCTTCCTTTCCAGCAGTAACTAATTAGATGGATAGCGGTAAGTGATTTTGTTACCCCAAACTCTCCGCCCAAGACTGAGAGAGACGCCTGGGGTACATACCGAGTAACCGCGAATCCCACAGCCAAAAACAAGGGCGGTGGGATAATAGTGGATGTCCATTGCTTCCGCAGTTGAGATCCTAACTGATCAACTAGGTGCGTTACATATTAGTGGAACCCACATGGATCCAGCAGAGGTTGCAGGTCACCTCGTCACCCTCACTAAGAGGGTGGAGACCCTCAACGTGACTGTACAACATCTCCAGCTAGAAAACCAGGCACTACGGCAACTTGTCACTCAGGGGCCAGGACACCCCCGTGATGGACCAGAACCCAAGGTCAGCCCACCTGAGATATTCTCGGGTGACTGAAGGCAGTTCAGGGATTTCCTGAACGCGTGCAAACTAATGTTTGAGCTGCAGCCCCGGACTTACCCAACTGACAGAACAAAAGTACTTACCATGATCTCTTACCTCAGGGGGGAGCCCAGAGCATGGGCCAATACTTATTTAGAAAAGGAAGACCCAGTCCTGAATTCCTTCCCTCTGTTCCTTGAAAAAATGGCCCTTCTCTACGAGGACCATAGTAAACAGCTGACCGCTGAGACTGCTATACGCAGCCTTAAACAAGGGAGACGACCTGTAGAGGACTTTATTGCGGAATACACTCGCTGGACCCGGGAGACTGAATGGAATGACCTCACCCTTAGGAATCAGTTCCGCCTAGGTCTTTCCGAGGCCCTGAAGGACGAATTAGCCGGAGAAAAAATTACCACTTACACTTAATGCCTTGATGCAGAAGGCCACCACCATTGACAGACGGCTGAGGGAACGCAGAGCCGAGAGAGTCTCAGGCTTCACACCCAACCCAAGACCGTCCAGCCAGGGTCCTGCTGTAGAGATGATGGAGATTGGGGCGATCCGAGAACCTCTGACCGAGAGAGAGAAAGCCAGGAGACGTAACCTCAACCTCTGTTTATACTGTGCGTCTGCTGACCATACCGTTGACGGATGCCCCGCGATACGTAAGAAGTGCGAAGGTAAGAGCGGCACGTTTTGTACCTTAGGCAGTACAAAAAATAGTACTGGTGGTTACATATACACGTCTCTCACCTTACAGTGGGACCAAAACCGGATTATCGTTGAAGCCATGGTGGACACGGGAGCTTCGGGGAATTTTATCGACATGCATCTGGTTGAGCGAAATAAAATTCCCCACATGAGAAAAAACGTTCCGATATCCGTGAGTTTCATTGACGGTACCACTTCTAGTCCTATCCACAGTCAGACTCAACCCCTCATGGTGACATGTGAAAATAACCACACAGAATTCTTATCCCTTGATATCATACACTCTCCATTGTTTCCCGTGATTCATGGGTTGCCATGGTTGCAAATACACCAGCCAACCCTCCTATGGAAACAGGGGAGAGTTCAGTTTACGTCACCTTATTGTATGGAGACCTGCTTTCCTCTCAAATCTCTTATGCACGTGGGAGTGAACCAGGTTCCCAGCCAATACGCAGACTTTGCTGAGGTATTCAGCGCAAAGAAGGCGGAATCTCTTCCGCCCCATAGATTTTACGATTGCCCCATAGACTTGCTGCCGGGTAGTGAGATACCCACGGGTAGAATTTATCCATTGGCACAACCAGAACTTGTTCACCTCAAACAGTACCTAGAAGAGAATTTACGAAAAGGTTTTATTCAGCCTTCAACCTCTCCGGCAGCAGCAGGGATGTTCTTCGTGAGAAACAAAGACTCAAGCCTAAGGCCCATCATAGATTACAGAGCCTTGAACAAAGTAACAATCAAAAATCGGTACCCCTTGCCGCTAATATCCGAACTCATAGAAAGATTACAAACAGCAATAATCTACACCAAGCTGGATTTGAGAGGCGCATACAACTTAATTAGGATCGGAAAAGGTGATGAATGGAAGACAGCCTTCCGCACTCGGTATGGACTCTTCGAGTATACAGTGATGCCCTTCGGGTTGTGCAACGCCCCTGCCACATTCCAAAATTTTATTAACGACATCTTTAGGGATCTACTGGACGTATGTGTAATCATCTATCTTGATGATATACTAGTGTATTCCGATAACTTACACGATCACAGGAAACATGTCCGTTGGGTTCTTGCACGGTTAAGTGTTCATCGCTTATACGTCAAACAGGAAAAATGTGTGTTCGAGACTACTTCTCTTCCCTTCCTCGGATACATAATTTCACCCAAGGGTATCCAGATGGATCACTCAAAAATCACTTGCATCCAAAATTGGCCGATCCCGGATTCCAGGAAAGCTCTTCAACGGTTCCTGGGGTTCTCAAACTTCTATAGGAAATTTATTAAAGATTTCTCCGCTACCACTAAACCACTAACCCGCTTAACTAGTGTCAACACGAAGTTCGTTTGGTCCAAGGACGCCCAATCAGCGTTTGAGTTATTAAAGAACAGGTTCACTACGGCACCGATACTGACTCTCCCAAATCCGAACCATCACTACGTGCTGGAAGTAGACGCATCCCAGGCAGCCATAGGAGCCGTTCTGTCCCAGCGAAGCTCTTTTTCAACTCCGTTACATCCTATCGGGTTCTACTCCCGGACGCTAAATACCGCCGAATTCAATTACCCCATAGGCGAAAAGGAACTCCTCGCCATAAAATGCTCCCTGGAAAATTGGAGGCATTTACTTGAAGGATCAATACACCCCATCACAAATTATACGGATCACCGTAATCTACAATACCTGAAAACCAATAAAACACTATCAGGCCGCCAAGTACGGTGGAGTTTTTTTTTCGACAGGTTTAACTTCCAAATTACATACCGACCAGGCTCAAAAAATGGGAAGGTCGACGCCTTGTCACGACTGGCTGAAATTCGCACCTTAGACACGGCCCCCATATGGATCATTCCACCGAAGAAACTCGTCCTTGCCACCATAACGTTGGAAACCCAGCTCAAGGATGCTCTAATTAATGACCATGCTAATACCCCCCCTGGTCTTTCGCAGAACCAACAGGGTCTCCTTTACAAGGACAGCCAACTGTATATACCACCCTCCCTCACCAATCAGGTGATCAAACTTTGCCAAGATTTACCCCTCGCGGGACATCCCGGCATTGCTAAAACCACAACCCTGATACGCAGGAACTTCTGGTGGCCAAAGATGACCAAACAAATTGAGGAATACGTTTCCACGTGCGAGACCTGTGCCTCATGTAAAACTGACAGGAACCGACCTTATGGTCTCCTAATGAGTCTTCCCATCGCCAACAGACCCTGGGAATGGGTCTCGATGGATTTCATAGTTGAACTTCCCCTTTCCAGAGGAAACAATACCATCATGGTGGTAGTGGATTTGCTGACTAAGATGGCACACTTCGTGCCCCTCAAGAAGTTACCCTCCTCCAAGGAAACGGCCGTGGTATTCCTGTCTAATATTATTAAGTTACATGGAATTCCTAGCCAGGTCATATCAGACAGGGGTTCGCAATTCGTATCCAAATTCTGGAGAGCACTTTGTTCAAGACTTCAAATCGACCACAGAATGTCTACCGCCTATCACCCCCAAACTAATGGGCAGACTGAAAGGGTGAATCAGTGTCTGGAACAGTTTCTCAGATGTCACTGCTCATTTCTCCAGGATGACTGGGAGGGCTTACTTCCTCTCGCTGAATTCGCCTATAATAATTCTATGAATTCCTCCACATTACATACTCCATTCTTTGCTAATTACGGATTTCACCCTAGGTCTCTTCCTCAAACCAGCCTTCCCACAAACGTTCCAGCCACAGACGATTATCTGACCACTTTGCAAACTACCCTTAAGACGCTAAAAGACAACCTTCAACGGGAAAAGGAAAGACAGAAGTTTTACTACGACCGTCGTAGGAGAGAAAATCCTCCCTACCAGGTCGGAGACTCGGTTTGGTTATCAACAAGAAACCTTCCGTTGGTGGTACCTTCCAAGAAATTGGGAAGACAATTCCTGGGTCCTTTTCCGATAGATAGGATTATTAACCCCAACACGGTGAGACTCACCCTTCCTCCTCGATTACAGGTACATCCCACATTCCACGTGTCACTACTGAAGCCATTTAGACCTAGGCCGTTCCCATCAAATGGTCCTCGACCCTTGCCGTCGATAGAGGTCCAAGGAGAGGAAGAATTTGAAGTTGAGCAGCTCATTGATTCCAGAAGAAGACGGGGGAAGATCCAGTATCTCGTTAGATGGAAGGGGTATGGTCCCCAGGATGACTCTTGGGAAGATGTGCAAAACGTTCATGCTCCCAGACTCCAAAGATTGTTCCATAGAAGACTTCCCAACCGACCCTCTCCTAGTGGGGTACCCCGGAGGGGTCCCTTAAGGGGGGGGTACTGTAACAGTACAGCCTGGATCGCAGCTGCTCCCTGTGGCTCCGCCCACTTGCCACCGGGCCTTAAATAGAAGACAGGTGCTAAGCAGGGTGTTCCACTAATGGAGTGCGCACCCTGCTAGCTCCATTGCATCTGAGGACTCTGTCCACATATCCAGACCTGGATCCCTAACAACATTGTGAAGGACTGCCTACCTTCTTGCCACTGGCTTCCCCACTGCTGGCTTCCTAGCCAGGACCAACTAACCGCAAGTATTTGCCTGTTACCTGCACTGATTAAGGTCCTGGAACTCAGAGTGGGGTGGTTCCTGCTGGTGTGAGGCGATATTCCCAAACCAACTCTGAACTCAGGACATGCTATACAAACTCTGAACCTACTGCATATTATATACTAAACTGAGGACATGCTATACTAACTCTGAACCTGCTGCATATTATATACTAAACTCAGGACATGCTATACTAACTCTGAACCTGCTGCATATTATATACTAAACTCAGGACATGCTATACTAACTCTGAACCTGCTGCATATTATATACTAAACTGAGGACATGCTATACTAACTCTGAACCTGCTGCATATTATATACTATACTGAGGACATGCTATACTAACTCTGAACCTGCTGCATATTATATACTAAACTGAGGACATGCTATACTAACTCTGAACCTGCTGCATATTATATACTAAACTGAGGACATGCTATACTAACTCTGAACCTGCTGCATATTATATACTAAACTGAGGACATGCTATACTAACTCTGAACCTGCTGCATATTATATACTAAACTGTGGACATGCTATACTCACTCTGAACCTACTGCATATTATATACTAAAACTGAGGACATACTATACTAACTCTGAACCTACTGCATACTACATACTAAACTGAGGACATGCTATATACTAACCCTGAACCTATGGCATACTATATACTAAACTGAGGGCATACTATATACTAACTCTGAACTGTGCACAAGCTTATACTAACTTGTGACTCCTGTACTACTGGGGGACCTTCCTTTCCAGCAGTAACTAATTAGATGGATAGCGGTAAATGATTTTGTTACCCCAAACTCTCCGCCCAAGACTGAGAGAGACGCCTGGGGTACATACTGAGTAACCGCGAATCCCACAGCCAAAAACAAGGGCGGTGGGATAATAGTGGATGTCCATTGCTTCCGCAGTTGAGATCCTAACTGATCAACTAGGTGTGTTACACAAATGCTCGCAGTTTAGGGAATAAGATCAATGAACTTGAGGCTATAATGGCATCTGAGAATATAGATGTAGTGGCTGTTACTGAGACGTGGTTCAAGGGGAGTAATGACTGGGATATATCAATACCAGGGCTCTCTCTATACAGGAAAGACAGAGAAGGCAAGAAGGGGGAGGGGTAGCCCTGTATGTGAAAGACAGCATAAAATCTAATTTGATACAAGTTAGCGAGAACAATTTAGAGTCAGTTTGGGTTACCTTGCAGCTTGATAATCATAAGGTAACTCGTGTAGGTGTGATATATAGACCACCTAGCCAAGTCAAAGAATTAGATGATCTACTAGTTGAGGAAATAGCTAAAATGACATTGAAGGGGGAAGTCATCATTATGGGAGACTTCAATCTTCCTGATGTAAACTGGAAAACCAAAATAGCTAGTTCTGCCAGGAGTACAGATATTCTAAATTCCCTACTGGGATTATCTCTACAGCAAGTAGTTGAGGAGCCAACCCGGAAGGAGGCCATTTTAGATTTAGTATTCACAAATGGGAATTTGGTGTATGATATTACTGTAGGGGAAAGCTTGGGATTTAGTGATCACCAGTCAGTGTGGTTTACTATAAGTACAGTGACTGAGTCACACCACACAAAAACAAAAGTTTTAGATTTTAGAAAAACTGACTTTTCTAAAATTAGATTAGTGGTATACAAGTCCCTATCAGATTGGAACAGTTTCATTGGAGTCCAGGAGAAATGGGACTACTTAAAAGAGGCACTATTGAAGGCAACAGAAAATTGCATTAGGCTTGTCAGTAAAAGCAAAAAAAGGAAGAGACCACTGTGGTACTCAGCAGAAGTGGCCAAAATCATTAAAAACAAAAAGATAGCATTTAGGAATTATAAAAAAAAAAAAAAAACGAGGATGACAGGCTAAGTTACAAGATTAGGCAGAGAGAGGCCAAACAAGTTATAAGAGCTTCTAAAGCACAGGCAGAAGAGAAATTAGCTCAGTCAGGGAAAAAAGGCGATAAGGCATTCTTCAGATACATAAATGAAAAAAGGAAACTAAAACAAGGAATTACAAAATTAAAAACAAAAGAAGGAAGGTATATGGAAGAAGATAAAGAACTAGCTGACTGCCTCAATGAATACTTCTGTTCAGTCTTTACGAAGGAAAATGAAGGAAAAGGACCTCAGTTAGGAAAGAAGACTAATGAATCTTTTGATGCATGTGTCTTTACAGAGGAAGAGGTTCTAAGTCAGCTGTCTAAAATCAATACAAATAAGTCACAGGGGCCTGATGGGATACACCCAAAGCTATTAAAAGAGCTCAGCGGTGAACTAGCAAAACCATTAACAGATTTATTTAACCAATCACTGGCAACAGGAGTCATCCCAGAAGATTGGAAATTAGCAAATGTTGTGCCGATTCACAAGAAAGGTAGTAGGGAGGAATCGGGCAACTATAGGCCAGTAAGCCTGACATCAATAGTGGGGAAATTAATGGAAACCATACTTAAGGAGAGGATTGTGGAACATCTAAAATCCCATGGATTGAAAGATGAAAAACAGCATGGGTTTACTTCAGGGAGATCATGTCAAACTAATCTTATTGATTTTTTTGATTGGGTGACTAAAACAATAGATGGCGGAGGTGCAGTAGACATCGCTTATCTAGACTTCATAAGGCTTTCGATACTGTCCCACACAGAAGGCTTATCAATAAATTGCAGTCTTTGTGCTTGGACTCCCATATTGTTGAATGGATTAGGCAGTGGCTGAGGGACAGGCAACAGAGGGTTGTAGTCAATGGAGTATATTCAGACCAAGGTCTTGTTACCAGTGGGGTACCTCAGGGATCTGTTCTGGGACCCATATTGTTTAATATCTTTATCAGTGAAATTGCAGAAGGCCTCGATGGTAAGGTGTGTCTTTTTGCTGATGACACAAAGATTTGTAACAGGGTTGATGTTCCTGGAGGGATACACCAAATGGAAAAGGATTTAGGAAAACTAGAGGAATGGTCAAAAATCTGGCAACTAAAATTTAATGTGGATAAGTGCAAAATAATGCACCTGGGGCGTAAAAACCCAAGAGCAGAATATAAAATCAGTGATACAGTCCTAAGCTCAGTATCTGAGGAAAGGGATTTAGGGGTCATTATTTCAGAAGACTTAAAGGTAGGCAGACAATGTCATAGAGCAGCAGGAAATGCTAGCACAATGCTTGGGTGTATAGGGAGAGGCATTACTAGTAGAAAGAGGGAGGTGCTCATGCCGCTCTACAGAGCACTAGTGAGACCTCATTTGGAGTATTGTGCTCAGTACTGGAGACCATATCTCCAGAAGGATATTGATACTTTGGAGAGAGTTCAGAGAAGAGCTACTAAACTGGTACATGGATTGCAGGATAAAACTTACCAGAAAAGATTAAAGGACCTTAACATGTATAGCTTGGAAGAAAGACGAGACAGAGGGGATATGATAGAAACTTTTAAATACATAAAGGGAATCAACAAGGTAAAAGAGGAGAGAATATTTAAAAGAAGAAAAACTGCTACAAGAGGACATAGTTTTAAATTAGAGGGGCAAAGGTTTAAAAGTAATATCAGGAAGTATTACTTTACTGAGAGAGTAGTGGATGCATGGAATAGCCTTCCTGCAGAAGTGGTAGCTGCAAATACAGTGAAGGAGTTTAAGCATGCATGGGATAGGCATAATGCCATCCTTCATATAAGATAGGGCCAGGGGCTATCCATAGTAATCAGTATATTGGGCAGACTAGATGGGCCAAATGGTTCTTATCTGCCGACACATTCTATGTTTCTATGTTTCTATGTTTTGTCTAATAGTTGTAATTTTTTTCTCATCTGAAGTTCAGATTGGAAAAAAATGACAACTATTAAAAAAAAAGATTATAGCACTATATTAGCTAAATTGCTCTATATTCCTTTATTTTTTTTCTGAATATTCACTATATTGCTATATATTCTTGTTTTAGAATATTATGAATATCCCAAAAAAAAATATATTCGTTTTTTGAACATTCGTAATATTCTAAAAAAAGAATATATAGCAATATAGCGAATATAAAAAAAGGAATATAGAGCATTTTAGCTAATATAGTGCTATAATCTTTTTTTTTATAGTTGTAATTTTTTTCCAATCTGAACTTCAGATGAGAAAAAAATTACAACTATTAGACAAAGAAGATTATAGCACTATATTAGCTAAATTGCTCTATATTAGTTTTTTCGAATATTCGCAATATTACTATATATTCTTGTTTTATAATATAAGTGTACTGATTAAAAAAAAATCTTGAATATTCGAAATTACGAATATATATCACTATATTCTAAATATTCGCGAATTCTTGATGCACCTATATTCACGATAAAAATTCGCATTTCGAATATTCGTGATCAACACTAACGGTGACCAGGCCTGTTAAGTCTCTCTTTACTGAGCAGAAAATAGCAGTTGTACACACGTAGTAGGCACATTTCTCAGATATGTAACACAGCAGGAGTTTTCTAAAGGTTGATTCTTCTTGAAGGAGGCAATGATGGTAGTAGTCTCTGAGTCTTTCTAGGTGCACTTTACAATCTTCCCATATAAGTAGTTTACGGGGTGCAGATCTCAGATTCGGATGAAGGCTCCCTGTACTTGGCCTAGCTTGGAGTATCTCACACATGCATGTCCTTCCTCTAGGCCAGTTCAGACAAGATTGCTAACCGGGGGGACCAGCCCATCTCCTGGCAACCTAAACAAGACTGCCAGTACTAACTATCTCCTACCTATATATCACCTTTTGGGATTCTCAGTACACCAATATCATCTCAGCAAACATTTAAAACTGGTGACCCTTAATATTAAAGGGTTTCTACAATCACTTTTATAATATGCCAATGAGCATCTAGGTGCTATGTGGGCGTAGAATCAGCACCTAGAGGCTCCGTCTACTCACCCTTTATCCCGCCCAGGTCCCTTGTTCTGCCCGCCCCGCTCCTCTTGATTGATGTCACGGTTCGCAGCATCGCTGACGAAATCCCGCGCCTGCGCCGTTCACTTTTGTACTTGGCACAGGCGCAGCGATGTGCTAATGTCAGTCAGCTACATAACGTTATTTCTGATGGTAGAAACACTTTAAGCCTTTGACAGTAAGTTAAAAATATTAACCCTTTAGCGGTGATCTGCTGGGTCACTGTAGATAGATAAATATATTCACAGATTCTTTTCATTTGTCTTTCAACATTGTCTTTGCAATTTCCTACCCATGGTCTGATATCTCTGAAATCCTCACTATACGTGTCTCAACCACATTAGCACACATACATTTACCATTCCCTTGCTGACGTCTCACAGCAGCCTAAAGGCATAAAGAAACATGGTAAGTCACATATAATAACAATATGGCATATCATGGGGGCAAGCAACATGATGCACTTCTAAGCGCAGGGAGATATAATATGCATGCATAGATATAGCATTATAGCAAAGCTGGCATTTTCTAACAACATCCACATTACAGTTCAACACTGCAACATGGTCTGATGGTAACCCATCGCAACAGCTACTGTACGGGGAATGTTTTTTTTTTGTAAGAAAGATCAATTTTCAACCCTCTTCCAAAAGGGGCTGTTTGTAGCTCTGTATCAGGAAAAATGGAGCTTCGAGACACTTTCACATGGTCAATATTTGGTCAGTATTTTATATCATTGTAAGCCAAAACTAGGAGTGGGTACAAAATACAGTAGAGGTACAAATCTTTCCATTGTATATTTTTATGTTTTTGTTCTACTTCTGGCTTTGACTTATAAATAAAATTGCAAATTAGTAACATAGTATATAAGGCCGAAAAAAGACATTTGTCCATCCAGTTTGGTCCTGTTATCCTGCAAGTTGATCCAGAGGAAGGGAAAAAAAAATCCTTCCCGACTCCATTCAGGCAATCAGATAACTCCCTGGATCAACAACCCCTCTCTACTAGCTATAGCCTGTAATATTATTACGCTCCAGAAATACATCCAGGCCCAGCTGGAACTCTTTTAGTGAACTCACCATCACCACCTCCTCAGGCAGAGAGTTCCATAGTCTCACTGCTCTTACCGTAAAGAATCCTTTTCTATGTTTGTGTACAAACCTTCTTTTCTCCAGACGCAGAGGATGTCCCCTCGTCACAGTCATAGTCCTGGGGATAAATAGATGATGGGATAGATCTCTGTACTGACCCCTGATATATTTATACATAGTAATTAGATCTCCCCTCAGTCGTCTTTTTTCTAAAGTGAATAACCCTAATTTTGATAATCTTTCAGGGTACTGTAATTCCCTCATTCCCGTAATTACTTTAGTTGCCCTCCTCTGAACCCTCTCCAGCTCTGCTATGTCTGCCTTGTTCACAGGAGCCCAGAACTGTACACAGTATTCCATGTGTGGTTTGACTAGTGATTTGTAAAGTGGTAGGATTATGTTTTCATCACGAGCATCTATGCCCCTTTTGATGCAACCCATTATCTTATTGGCCTTGGCAGCAGCTGCCTGACACTGGTTTTAACTGCTTAGTTTGCTGTTTATTAAAATTCCTAGGTCCTTTTCCATGTCAGTGTTACCCAGTGTTTTACTATTTAGTATGTACGGGTGACTTGTATTATTCCTACCCATGTGCATAACCTTACATTTGTCAGTGTTAAACCTCATCTGCCACTTCTCTGCCAAGCCTCCAATCTATCCAGATCCCTCTGTAGTAGTATACTGTCCTCTTCCATGTCAATTACTTTACACAGTTTAGTGTCATCTGCAAAAAATTATATTTTACTGTGCAAATCTTCTACAAGATCATTAATAAATATATTGAAGAGAATAGGGCCCAATACTGACCCCTGAGGTACCCTACAAGTGACAGTGACCCAATCTGAGTGTGTAACTTTAATAACCACCCTCTGTTTTCTATCATTGAACCAGTTACTTACCCACATACACCAAAAATACCCAAGTGTGAATGAGGCCTAATACAAAGATATACAGTGATTTCACATCCTTTGAAGTTGTGTCTTTGTGCTGAAATAAAAAAAAGTTCATATTTTAACCATCATTCTGCACTCAATACCCTATAATGAGAACTTTTTATTGAAAAGAAAAAACTAAAATCTTGCATTGACATTAATATTCAGACTTTTTACTCAGTAATTACTTGAAGCACCTTTGATAGCGATTACAATTAAGAATCTTCTCAGGTATGATGCCACAAGGTTTGTACACCTGGATTTGGTCATTCTGTGCCATTCTTCCCTGCAGCTTTGTCAGGTTTGATAGGGGCAGTGATTTTTAGGTCTCTCCACAAAGATTTAATTCGGTTCAAGTCACGGCTCTGGCTAGGCCACTCAAGGACATTTACAGAGTTTCCCCTAAGCCACTCCTGTGTTGTCTTTGCTGTGTACTTAGGGTTATAGCTTTGTTGATAGGCAATCATTCTGCCCAGTCTGAGGTCAAATGCTCTCTGGATCAGATTTTCATTAAGAATATCTCTGTATTTGTCTCAATATCTTTCCCTCAACTTTGACCAGTCTATCTGTTCTAGCTGCTGAAAAACACCTCTACAGCACGATGCTGCCACTGCCACGCTTCACTGTAGGTATGGAATGGGGCTGCGCCTGGTTTCCTCCATACATGATGCTTGGAATTGAGTCCAAAAAGTTCAATCCTGGTTTCATCAGACCAGAGAATCTTGTTCTCACAGTCTGAGAGTATTTTAGTTCTTTAGGTGATTTTTTGTTTGTTTTTGCAAACATGCGGAAAACATGAGGAAATCTTTCTGGCCACTCAGCTATAAAGCCCAAAGTGGTGGAGTGCTGCAGTGATAGCTGACCTTCCGGAAGATTTTACCATCTGCACACAGGAAAGGATAGGGAGGCATCATCTAGACTACAAAAGGAGAACAGGGTGCACTAGAAGAGTGTACAGTCTGGGTAATAGGGGCATACAAAGTGGCTAGTTAACAGCCACAATTTACTTACTCAGAATCAAGGTGAGTTTGGCCTCGTATTCTTTGGACAAGGAATACAAGGCCAAACTCACCTTGATTCTGAGTAAGTAAATTGTGGCTGTTAACTAGCCACTTTGTATGCGGTGCTCATTAATTGGTGACCTGTATTGAGTGTCTGTTTATAACTTTTATTTGTAGTTGCCCTTGAATATACATACGGAGTCCCCTGATGATGTCCAGAAGTGACAGAAACATGGCATGTAGGGCGTTATAATTAGGGCTTATTAGGTATACAGACCCATACTGAGGGAAAGGCTCGGTGTGGGGTCGCCCCTGTCGGGGCGGGTGCTCCATTGTGGTAGGCAGGCTTGAGTCCCTATCCCCCTAGGCAGGCAGGAAAGCCACAATAGGGCCTTCCAGGATATATACTGTGCCAATACCACAACAGCACCTGGTCACATTGGTCCGCGGCTAAACCATCGCCAGGACCATCCTTCCCAGTTGGACCCCGCCCAGACGAGGTGAGATCCACCCATCTTTTCTTTTTATTAGTTCTTAACGAATATGATTATGAATTGATGCAGCGGAGGAATTTATTGTTGTCTTTGTCGTCTCTCACCTAGTGTGACTTAATTTTTTAAATGACCTAGTAAAGGTTACGTTTTAAATAATCCCAGTTTACAAATATTTTTTCTGCATGATTTGGGTGTAACTTTATACCACGTATAACTAACACTAAGAGTGGTATACACAATTTGCTTTGAAGTTACATTGTACTACAGCCATTTACAGGGTGTATTAATAGGAAAGATACTCACGTCCCATTAGCCGTTCTGCGTTGATTTTACATAGTTTTTTTTTTTTTTTTGGTGTATTAAAAGGAAAAAAAAGGGAAAAATATATGTCATAATTGCCGTTCAGCTGTGAAGTTACATTGTACTACAGCCATTTACGGGGTGTATTAATAGGAAAGATACTTACCTCCCGTTAGCCGTTTTGCGTTGATTTTACATTGTTTTACTTTTTTTGGGGGGGGAGGGGTGTATTAATAGGAAAAAAAAGGCAAAAATATATGTCATGATTGCCACAGCTGTGAAAATACATTGTACGACAGCTATTTATGGGGTGTATTAATAGGATAGATACGTACGTCCTATTAGCCATCCTGCGTTGATTTTACATTGTTTTACTTTTTTTGCGGGGTTGTATTGATAGGGAAGAAAAAGAAAAAAGGAAATATACATATGTCCCATTAGCCGTTCTGCTGTGAATTGTGATTGTTATATATTTTTTTTTGGGGGTGTAGAAATAGGAAAAAAATGAAAAATATATATGTCATAATTGGCATTCAGCGCTAAAGTTACATTGTACTACAGCCATTTACGTAGTGTAGAAGAAGGAAATATACGTACGTCCCATTTGCCGTTCTGGGGTGAATTGTGATAGTTATATTTCTTTTTTTGGGGTGTAGAAATAGGAAAAAATGTAAAATATATATGTCATAATTGGCATTCAGCGCTGAAGTTACATTGTACTACAGCCATTTACGTAGTGTAGAAGAAGGAAATATACGTACGTCCCATTAGCTGTTCTGCAGTTGTGATTGTTATGTTTATTTTTTGGGGGTGAAGAAATAGGAAAAAAAAGGAAAAAATATATGCCATAATTGGCATTCAGCCGTGAAGTTACATTGTACTACAGCCATTTATGTAGTGTAGAAGAAGGAAATATACGTACGTCCCATTAGCTGTTCTGCAGTGAATTGTGATTATTATATTCTTTGTTTGAGGTGTAGTTATATGAAAAAGAATACGACTTAATTGACCTTCTGCAGTGAATTGTGATTATTTTTTTTTTGGGTGGGGGGGAGTTTATTAATCAGAAAAAAACATATATATACAGTACAGACCAAAAGTTTGGACACACCTTCTCATTCGAAGAGTTTTCTTTATTTTCATGACTATGAAGGCATCAAAACTATGAATTAACACATGTGGAATTATATACATAACAAACAAGTGTGAAACAACTGAAAATATGTCATATTCTAGGTTCTTCAAAGTAGCCACCTTTTGCTTTGATTACTGCTTTGCACACTTAATTGACCTTCTGCGGTGAATTGCGATTATAATATTTTTTTGGGGGGGGGGGGAGATTATTAATCAGAAAAAACATATATATATATATATATATATATATATATACACCGTATTTTTCGCCCTATAAGACGCATCGGCCCATAAGACGCACCTAGGTTTTTGGGGAGGAAAATAAGAAAATAAATATTTTTAACCAAAAGTTGTGCTTTTGGTGGGTTTGGAACTAATGGTGGTCTGTGGATGGCACTATTACTGGGGAAGGACACTGTTATGGGGGAATCTGTGGATGACAGACACTGTTATGGGGGGATCTGTGGATGACGGACACTGTTATGGGGATCTGTGGATGACGAACACTGTTATGGGGGATCTGTGGATGACGGACACTGTTATGGGGGGATCTGTGGATGACGGACACAGTTATGGGGGGGATCTGTGGATGGCGGACACTGTTATGGGGGATCTGTGGATGACGGACACTGTTATGGGGGGATCTGTGCATGACAGACACTGTTATGGGGGGATCTGTGGATGACGGACACTGTTATGGGGGGATCTGTGGATGACGGACACTGTTATGGGGGGGATCTGTGACGGACACTGTTATGGGGGGATCTGTGGCTGGCACTGTTACAAGGGGGATCTGTGGATGGCACTGTTACAGGGGGGATCTGTGGGTGGCACTGTTATATATGTGCCATTCACAGACCCCCCCAGCCCATAACAGTGCCATCCACAGACCCCCCCAGCCCATAACAGTGCCATCCACAGACCCCCCCAGCCCATAACTGTGCCATCCACAGATGTCCCCCCATAAAAAGGTCATCCACAGATCCCCCCCCCGCCGCTCCAGTATACTAATATAAAATGTCTTATTCAATTAATAGTGATTAAACATGCCCCCCAACTCCTAATAGTACCGTACATCCTAACCGCTTCAGTAGAATGCAGGCAGGCAGGCCGGGCGGCCGGCGCGTCGCTCACTGACGTCACTTGCCTGCGCCGCCTGCTTCATTCATAAAGTAGGCGGCACAGGCACGTGAAATCAGGGAGTTACTCTGCCGCCCGCCCGGCCTGCCTGCATTCTACTAAAGCGGTTAGGATGTACGGTACTATTAGCAGTTGGGGGGCATGTTTAATCACTATTAATTGAATAAGACATTTTATATTAGTATACCGGAGCGGCCGGGCTATAGTACACTGACTGCACCGCCCCGCCGCTATTGCCGGCCCCCAGCTCCTCCTCCCAGTCCCTTCCCCGCTCGCTCGTACATCGCAGCTTGCGATGTAAAACTGCCAGCATTCGCCCCATAAGACGCAGGGGCATTTTCCCCCAATTTTGGGGGGAGAAAAAGTGCGTCTTATGGGGCGAAAAATACGGTATATATATATAAAAAGAAAGAATATATATATATATATATATATATATACAGGGTGGCCCATTTATATGGATACACCTTAATAAAATGGGAATGGTTGGTGATATTAACTTCCTGTTTGTGGCACATTAGTATATGTGAGGGGGGAAACTTTTCAAGATGGGTGGTGACCATGGCGGCCATTTTTAAGTCGGCCATTTTGAATCCAACTTTTGTTTTTTCAATAGGAAGAGGGTCATGTGACACATCAAACTTATTGGGAATTTCACACGAAAAACAATGGTTTGAGGCGGATGGGCTACAACAGCAGAAGACCCCACCGGGTACCACTCATCTCCACTACAAATAGGAAAAAGAGGCTACAATTTGCACAAGCTCACCAAAATTGGACTGTTGAAGACTGGAAAAATGTTGCCTGGTCTGATGAGTCTCGATTTCTGTTGAGACATTCAAATGGTAGAGTCCAAATTTGGCGTAAACAGAATAAGAACATGTATCCATCCTCTGATGGCTGCTTCCAGCAGGATAATGCACCATGTCACAAAGCTCGAATCATTTCAAATTGGTTGAGTTCACTGTACTAAAATGGCCCCCACAGTCACCAGATCTCAACCCAATAGAGCATCTTTGGGATGTGGTGGAATGGGAGCTTTGTGCATCCCTCAAATCTCCATCAACTGCAAGATGCTATCCTATCAATATGGGCCAACATTTCTAAAGAATGCTATCAGCACCTTGTTGAATCAATGCCACGTAGTATTAAGGCAGTTCTGAAAGCAAAAGGGGGTCCAACACCGTGTTAATATGGTGTTCCTAATAATTCTTTAGGTGAGTGTATATGCCTTAATTGCTGTTCAGCGATAAAGTAATATTGTACTACAGCCTTTTTTTTGGGGGGGGGGGGTATTATTTCTATTTTTATTTTATTCTTTTATTATACAGTATGTCAGACAGACAGGTTATAGGCCCTTCAAAGAAAACAGGTAGTGGGCAAAATGTTTCTGTCGCAGGCAGTAGAAGAAGGGGGGTGGCAGCAGGACTAGCAGTGAGAGGCCTGGGCTCCCGGTGTCATCTAGCGGTCGTGTCTTGACCAGCAACCCAGCTGTGCTTGAATACTTGACTCAGTTTTCGACTTTGTCGCAAGTGAAATCAGACACCCCCAGCCAAGAGTCAGTGGGTTCCTCTGACACGACACTTAGGCTACTTTCACATAAGCGTTTTTGCTGGATCCGGCAGGGTTCAGCAAAAATTCTTACGTTACTGATAATACAACCAAGACAGATCCGTCATTAACTCCATTGAAAGTCAATGGAGAACGGATCAGTTTTCTATTGTGTCAGATTGTGTCAGAGAAAACGGATCTGTCTCCATTGTCTTGTATTGGGGGTCATGATGGATCCGTTTTGCTCTGCATCCCAGGATGGAAAGCAAACTACAACATGTTTTGTCTGGGAACGTAACTAAATGGAACGGAATGCATTTTGGAGCATTCCATTCTGTTCAGTTTAGTTTCGTCCCCATTGACAATGAATGGGGACAAAACTGAAGAGTTTTCAACCCCTATGATGGATCTCAATACCGGAAAACTAAAATGCTAGCGTGAAAGTAGCCTTAGATGGCATGGCCCAGGAGCAGGCCCTGTGCCCCCACCTGTCCTCAACCTTCCTCTGTCATTTTCAGTTCCCTCAGTGCGAGAAGTATTGTATGCTGTAGGCTCGGCTCCACTTTTTAGCGATTACAAGCTACTAGAGGATAGACAAGATCTGGAGGATACATCCGCCGCTTCCTCCGGTAGGCGGAAAGTAGTGATGATGAGAGTCGCGTGGGAGCAGGTTCTGCGGGTGGAAGTCAGGCTCCTGGCTCTGAGACCCTTGAGGGTCTGTCTGATGTGCATACAGTAGAGGATGATGATGATCATATAGCCGATCACACTTGGGAGCCGTGTGAAGAAGGGGCTTCATCATCATCATCATCAGGAGAAGAGGGTGGCAGTTTGCCCATGAGGCAGCGGCTGAGCCAGCAGGATGGCAGCTTGGCAGTGAGTCAGCAGGGTGGCAGCAGTGGGAGGTCAGGAGCCAAACCTGCACGGGAAGACCACCCACATCACAGGAGCCTACCAGCCCGGAAAGTAGCGGTGCAGGGGCTCACAGAAGCAGCGGTAGCAGGCAGTCAGCACAGAGTGTTGGGGAGAAAATGCCATACTCAGCGGTGTGGCAATTTTTTGTTAGGCTACCGGAGGAGGTGAACATGGTCATTTGCCGAATTTGTGGGCAGAAGGTGAAGCGTGGCCAGGGTGCCAATGTTGGCACCATGGCCCTGCATCAACACATGCAGCATCACCATAATGTAGCCTGGGAGAACCGTGGCTCCGATGTGGTGGTCCAGCCTGCCGCAGCAACCGCTGCATCACCCAGTGGCACGCACCCAATTTCATGCAGTCAAGGCTCCACCACCTCAGCCAAAGTGAGCTATCTGTCCTTTTCATCATCTGCTGGTACTGATGCTCCTGCTCCTCCTCCTGCTACTCCTCGTCAGTAATTCATTCAGCAATCGATCACCGAAGCGATTGCCAAGAGACAACATTATGCATGCACTCATCCAATGGCACAGAAGCTGAGTGTGCTCCTGGCCAAGTTGCTGGTGCTGCAGTCCCTCCCTTTCCAAGTGGTGGACTCTGCACCTTTCAGAGAACTGATGGCTTGTGCCGAGCCGAGGTGGAGAGTCCCAAGCCGTCATTTCTTTGCCAAAAAGGCAGTACCAGCGCTGCACACATATGTAGAACAGAAGGTGGGCCAGTCCTTGAGCCTGTCGGTGTCTGCCAAAGTGCACGGCAGCGCCGATGTTTGGGGCTTACAGTTTATGTCCTTTACAGCCCACTGGGCATTGCCACTTCTTCACCCCGCTACTGGCTTTAATGGGCTAATACACTGCTCAAAAAAATAAAGGGAACACTTAAACAACACAATGCAACTCCAAGTCAATCACACTTCTGTGAAATCAAACTGTCCACTTAGGAAGCAACACTGAGTGACAATCAATTTCACATGCTGTTGTGCAAATGGGATAGACAACAGGTGGAAATTATAGGCAATTAGCAAGACACCCCCAATAAAGGAGTGAGTTCTGCAGGTGGTGACCACAGACCACTTCTCAGTTCCTATGCTTCCTGGCTGATGTTTTAGTCACTTTTGAATGCTGGCAGTGCTTTCACTCTAGTGGTAGCATGAGACGGAGTCTACAACCCACACAAGTGGCTCAGGTAGTGCAGCTTATCCAGGATGGCACATCAATGCGAGCTGTGGCAAGAAGGTTTGCTGTGTCTGTCAGCGTAGTGTCCAGAGCATGGAGGCGCTACCAGGAGACAGGCCAGTACATCAGGAGACGTGGAGGAGGCCGTAGGAGGGCAAAAACCCAGCAGCAGGACCGCTACCTCCGCCTTTGTGCAAGGAGGAACAGGAGGAGCACTGCCAGAGCCCTGCAAAATGACCTCCAGCAGGCCACAAATGTGCATGTGTCTGCTCAAACGGTCAGAAACAGACTCCATGAGGGTGATATGAGGGCCCGACGTCCACAGGTGGGGGTTGTGCTTACAGCCCAACACCGTGCAGGACGTTTGGCATTTGCCAGAGAACACCAAGATTGGCAAATTCGCCACTGGTGCCCCGTGCTCTTCACAGATGAAAGCAGGTTCACACTGAGCACATGTGACAGACGTGAGAGAGTCTTGAGACGCCGTGGAGAACGTTCTTCTGCCTGCAACATCCTCCAGCATGACCGGTTTGGCATTGGGTCAGTAATGGTGTGGGGTGGCATTTCTTTGGAGGGCCGCACAGCCCTCCATGTGCTCGCCAGAGGTAGCCTGACTGCCATTAGGTACCGAGATGAGATCCTCAGACCCCTTGTGAGACCATATGCTGGTGCGGTTGGCCCTAGGTTCCTCCTAATGCAAGACAATGCTAGACCTCATGTGGCTGGAGTGTGTCAGCAGTTCCTGCAAGACAAAGGCATTGATGCTATGGACTGGTCCGCCCGTTCCCCAGACCTGAATCCAATTGAGCACATCTGGGACATCATGTCTCGCTCTATCCACCAATGTCACGTTGCACCACAGACTGTCCAGGAGTTGACAGATGCTTTAGTCCAGGTCTGGGAGGAGATCCCTCAGGAGACCGTCCGCCACCTCATCAGGAGCATGCACAGGCGTTGTAGGGAGGTCATACAGGCACGTGGAGGCCACACACACTACTGAGCCTCATTTTGACTTGTTTTAAGGACATTACATCAAAGTTGGATCAGCCTGTAGTGTGTTTTTCCACTTTAATTTTGAGTGTGACTCCAAATCCAGACCTCCACGGGTTAACAATTTGATTTCCATTTTTTAATTTTTGAGTGATTTTATTGTCAGCACATTCAACTATGTAAAGAACAAAGTATTTCAGAAGAATATTTAATTAATTCAGATCTAGGATGTGTTATTTTTGTGTTCCCTTTATTTTTTTGAGCAGTGTATAATGTAATCTATGCATTTTATTCCAGGTCCTATACACTGTGCATTTCTAATGTTTTCAACTATTATGTTCAAATGTAATGTGCCTGGTTCACCAGCAGGTGGCAGCAAACATGGCAGAGTTGTAGTTAGGCAGAATTGAGCTTTCCATTCCATTCTAACCCCCCTCTGTGCAGAGTGGGCTAGTCCCACTTCCTGCAGAAAGGGTGGGAACCAGTTAGAGTTAGTCTAACTTATCCCCTGCTAGGGGAAAGGTGCAGGGGCACGTCTCTGCTGGACGTGCCCAAGCCAGCTGGAGCACCCTCAGCTCTGTTGGTCATGGAGGCCAAAGCTTAGAGCCTCAGGAGCCAGGAGGAAAGTTCCCTGGCCTAATCTAGAGACAGACTACAAAGAGAAGTGCAGCATACAGCAGAAGCAAAGTCATACAGTCAGCCTGTCAATATAGCAGAGCCAGAGAAAAACAGATGTAGCAGAGTTGAGTTTGCATGTCAGTTTTAATGCTAAAGCCTGCTGGAACCAATACGAAGCTTTAAGATTGTTTCTGATGAACAGTTTTTCAAGTAAAGCTGCTGTTCAACTATATACAGGTCTGGACTAAATTGTTCTTGCTAATTCCTCAATTATTCCCCTTATTTATTGCTTCGGAGCCAAAGCCTGGGGTCCAGCGGTATCTAGGTAGGAGCACTGTGACACATATAAAGGGACATTTTAGGCCGCATTATACCACTCGGCATTCCTATACCTGGGTCAAATTATATAGAGGGCCCTAGGGGGAGATGCCTGTTGCACAAAGCATACCCTCCTTGAGCTGCAGCGGCAGAACGGTGTCCCCCAACATAGGCTGATATGCGAGGTTTCAACCAGTTGGAATTCCACCCTCCATATATTGGACCAATTATATGAACAGAGAAAAGCCATAAACGATGATGATGATATAGGTGGACAGAGGTACTCCCCTGTGTAACTTTGATGTTAGTCAGTGGCAGCTCATGTGTGACACCTGCCATTTGCTCGGGCCCTTTGAGGAGGCCACTTTATTTGTCAGTCGCCAGGACTACGGGATGAAAAATGTCATTCCACTGCTTTATGTCCTGGAACAGATGCTGCTAAATCTGGGTGGCCAGGGGACAGGAGACATGGTGACTATATCTCACGGCCACATGAGCCCTGTGGGGGCTGAACTAGAGGAGGAGGACATTGGAGCACAAGCAATGTGTAGAGAAATGGGTGGTTTTTCTACACAGGTGACAGGAGAGGAGGAGCAGGAGGAGGAGGAGCTGCCAGAGGAGCTACAGGGCAATGAGGAAGACGAGGCAGAGGACCCAGACACACCGTGGCAGTATGCAGTGGAGATGGAGGCAGGGAGTCTCTCCGAGTCACTTGCACAAATGGCCTGATGCATGCTCACTTGCTTGGGTAGTGACAGCCGAATTGTTACCATTCAGCAGAGGAATGACTTATGGCTCTCCACCTTGTTGGACCCTCGCTACCGGTCCAAAATGGGGGCCTTTTTTACACCCGCTGAAAGGGAGGACAAACTGAACTACTATCGACACATCCTATGTAGTCCGTTGGCCGCTGCCTTTGTGCTCCATCGCCCATCCTCACGCAAGTCCGACTGGGGGGCCCTCTGCGCTCATTTTCCACTAACATGGCTGCTGTGGCAGTGTGGAAGGGCAGGAGCAGAACCAGCTCCATCAGCAGCAACTTAAGTCTAGAGTCGCTGATGAGCAGCTTTCTTCACCCGCCTACTGAAAAAATTACTCACCAGCAGCAGCAGCTAGTCATAGAGCAGAACCTTACCTAGCAGGTTGTGGCATACTTGCCACCCCCCCACATCAAAGATCCTCTGGACTACAGGGCAGCCAAACTCGATTTGTGGCCGCAACTGGCCGAGTTTGCCCTGGATATGCTTTTCTGCCCAGCCAGCAGTGTGGCATCAGAGCGAGTGTTTAGTGCGGCGGGGGCCATAGTTACCCCAAGGAGAACTCGCCTGTCCAACCAAAATGTGGAGAAACTGACCTTTGTGAAGATGAATCAGGTGTGGATCAGCCAGGATTTTCAAACACCAGTGCTTGATGCATCAGACTAGATCATCCATGGTGCCACACCAACACTTTGATGAAAGAGACCTGTTTCTTCTGGCTACCTGCTTTAGCTACTATTCTGATGCTGGCACCCGCCTGGTTCCACACCTGCTGCTATTTGCTCCTAATGCCAGTCACCATCTTCAGCTGGTACTAGTATTGCCCCCACTTCCCCACTCTGTCACTGGGCCACTCTGTTGTCTCCTCATGCTGCTGACACCTCACCACACTGTGGTCTCCTCATGCTGGTGCTACCTCAGCACTACATCACTGGGCCACTCTTTGGACTCCTCATGCTGCTGCCACTTTAACATTATGTCACTGGGCCACTTTGTGGTCTCCTCATGCTGCTGCCACTTCACTACTCTGTGGTCTCATCATGCTGCTGCCACATCACCACTCTGTGGTCTCCTCATGCTGCTGCAACATCACCACTCTGTGGTCTCCTCATGCTGCTACCACCTCCCCACTATGTCACTGGGCCTTTCTGTGGTCTCCTCATGCTGCTGCTGCCACATCACCACTCTGTGGTCTCCTCATGCTGCCGCCACCTCCCCACTATGTCACTGGACCACTCTGTGGTCTCCTTATGCTGCTGCTGCCACATCACTACTCTGTGGTCTTCTCATGCTGCTGCTATCTCAACACCATGTCACTGGGACACTTTGTGGTCTCCTCATGCTGCTGCCACTTCACCACTCTGTGGTCTCCTCATGCTGCCGCCACATCACTACTCTGTGGTCTCCTCATGCTGCTGCTACCTCAACACTATGTCACTGGGCCACTCTGTGGTTTCCTCATGCTGCTGCCTCTTCACCACTCTGTGGTCTTCTCATGCTTCTGCCACCTCAACACTATTTCACTCGGCCACTCTGTGGTCTCCTCGTGCTGCTGCCACCTCACTACTTTGTCACTGGGCCACTCTGTGGTTTCCTCATGCTGCTGCCACCTCACCACTCGGTCATGGAGCCACTCTTTCCCACCTGCTGTTCCCACCCTCCCCACTCGATGACTGGGCCACTATTTTGCCTTTTTGTCCTGGTTGACATCATCGTTTATTTGACCCTTCTTCTGATCTGTCAGAAGGAAGGAAAAATGATGCGCACAACGGATCCTGTCTATGTAGCAGTTGTAAGGCCTGTATGACATGGTCCCTATTTTGCATCAGAATTGGCTTATGATTTGGTAGCCAAAAGCAGGAGTATTCTATTTACGTAATCTGTTTTGGATCCACTCCTGTTTTTATATTTTTTTTCCACTTTAGCAATACTGATGGATTACTGACCAAATGCTGACTGAAAGAAGGCAAATGCTCAACAGGCAGGATCCATTTTTTGGGGGTTATTGTTCTGACAGATCAGATGAAGGGCAAAATAATCAGTGACGTCAACACAAACTTACTGCTGACACCCTCTCCACTCTGTCGAGGGGCTCTACTTGTATAAGTGTTTAATAGAACAGATTCTGTAGACATCTATGTGCGATGGTGTAAAAGGAGTGTGCTTCTTCTTGATGCTTCATCGACCTGTAAGGGCTCATGCACACGACCGTTGTGCATAATGGTTCGTTTTTTACTGATCCGTGGTTCCGTTTCCGCAATTTCCGACTTTGAGGAAGACCTACTTCTGCGCTGGCTGGTTTCTCGGCACGATGAACAGCAGCCTACTATGCTGAGCAACGAACCGAGGAGAAGGCATTGGGTTCACCCTATTGTCTCTCAGAGGCGCAGAAAGCGCCACTTCCACACACTGTATATGGATTTGCGACAGCATCCTGAGAAATTTCATGGGTTCTGTTGTATGTCTGTGACTGTGAGCAGCTTTGACATGTTGTTAGCTTCTCTGCGCCCTGGCCTCACATACCAGGACACAACCATGAGGCGCTGCTTTTCTCCTGAGGAACGGCTCATTGTGACGTTGAGGTATGTCTATTTATTACAATGGTTATTTAAATAATCTGTTAATATTAATCTTGATGTTAAGTGTGTTAGACTCACTTTGTTATGTGTAAATATCTGGGGTCATTAATTGAACTGTAGTAAAGTAAATCTGCCTTAGTTGCCCGTAGTAACATGAATATCAAACTTTTCAGATTGGACAGCTCCTTTAGAAAAACAAATATCTAATGCAGGGATGTCCAACCTGCGGCTCTCCAGCAGTGTCAAATCCACAACTCCCAGTATGCCCAGTCTGCCTACAGCTATCAGCCTACAGCATGGTATGATGCGATTTGTATTTTTACAACAGCAGGAGAGCCGCAGTTTGCCCATCCCTAGTGTAATGTATGTATTTGATATGGGCAACTAAGCATGTTATACTTTATAACACTATGATTAGTGACCCTAGTAGTGGCTGTTTTATTAATTTTACTTTTTCTTGTGTGTCTTCCGTCAGGTTTCTGGCGACTGGGAATTCATTTGCTAGTCTGCATTTTGAGTTCCTGCTTGGAGTGTCAACTATTTCTGGGATTGTTCGTCAAACATGTGAAGTGATTTGGCTGCGACTCCGGGACACGGTGATGCCAGAGCCCAAAGCTGACAATTGGATCAGAATTCCTGAGGGCTTTCATCTTGATGCGCAGTTTCCAAACTGCATTGGGGCATTAGATGGCAAACACATTAGTGTTAAGAAGCCGCCTCACTCAGGGTCCCGGTACTAAAATTATAAGCAATACTTTTCCATTGTGCTGTTGGCTTTAGCTTACAGTACATATAAGTTTATAATTGTGGATATCGGGGCCTATGGGAGCACTGCAGATGCGCACATTTTCTGTTCTTCAAGATTGAGTGAGCGACTTCATGCCAACCAACTTGCCCTCCCAGAGCCCAGATTGCTGCCAGGTTCTGCGGGTCCCCCGGCTCCATTTGTAATTGTGGCTGATGAAGGGTTTTCCTTTGGCCCCACATGTCATGCGACCCTTCCCCAGACGCAATCTGGATGACAGGCGACGCATATTTAACTACCGGCTGACTAGAGCCAGTCGGTATGTAGAGTGTGCATTTGGAATACTCACCAACAAGTGGAGAGTATTCCTATCATCCTTACAGATGTCACCCAACAATGCCACCCTTGTTATTAAAGCTTGTGTGATCCTGCATAACTTCGTCAGGATTCATGATGATCCCTTAGATGCTGGTTTAGTGGAGTCTGGTATCTCTTCTTCTTCTTCTGGAGGATTGGACCAGACTCGTCAAGGACGGCCTGGATCTGCTGGACTTGCATTTCGAGACCTCTATGCTGATTATTTTATCAGCCCTGAGGGATCATTACCATGGCAGATGGACGTAGTTCTTGGCAGACAATAATGTCATCTGGACTCGGGCCATTGTAGTATTTTGTTATTTTACAGTCAGTGTTTTTTTATTTTATTATAGTAGATAGTGTAGGGACTCGCAAGACAAAGATGACCCTTGACGTGGGCTTGCGGGCTGGAGTGTATTGTAGTCAAAACTGTTAAGACCAAAATTTCAAAATATTTTATGGACAATGACTATGATTGTGTTTAACATCAAAAGTGTCTAATGTTTTGCCTTCATAAACCTTCTAATACCTCATTATACCTAATACAATACAGAATTATTTGTAATCCAGAATAACATGTTTATATGAGTATGAATGCTAACTATTTCCATTATCTATCCTTCTCTTTTCGTAGGTTTGCATTGATGACACTTTACAATGGTTTTCAATTGTCCGGGTTGGGATTATCACACCTTGAAGAAGATGTCACCTACAGTATCTATATATGTTTGATGATTGTTTTCGCTATACATACTATATTAATTATAACTATGTGTTTGCATTGTCACTTGTGACCCTTGGCGTTTGAAATTAATTATTTTCTAAAATAGATTTTTTATTTTTAAAATAAAGAGATCCACTCAAAATTCGATTGACAAAATTTTTATATGTAAATCATAAAAAAAATAAAGGCTTCACATTCTGCCTTAACTTAAATGTACAAAATAAAATAACACATCACAATTCAAAAAGATCTCTGGTGAAAGGGCCACAAACTTTGCCTAGATTAACACTCACATTTCTACATTGAGGGCAAAAGTGAGTAATGTATAATAGACACTACATCAACTTTTATTAAATTCTGCTATTAGACAAGTTTTATATTCAAACAGGTACTGAGGGGGAGGTACATTTTTGCTATAAATGTATATCACGCCTGGATGTGCCCCTTCAGAGTTGCGCTGCAAATTACACAATAGGCCTGCTTCCCCAATGTGACATTGAAGACGAATGGTGATCATGCTGCGAATCCGCACCACCTGGGCTGAACTCCCATCGCTGCAAGGGGTGATATAGCATTTTCTTCATTTATGATATAATGCAACCCTTATAACTGTTATGTAATGTATTTTATGAAAACACTGACATAATGCTGCCAGTGTTATCCAATACATTCCAGAACTGTAATTGGGTTAACATAGCATGATAAATCAATATAATGCTATTTGACCCCCGGCAGGCCGGGAGCAGCGAATTGGGTTAACATAGCATGATAAATCAATATAATGCTATTTGACCCCCGGCAGGCCGGGAGCAGCGCTGCAGACTCGCAGCATGACCAACTGTCTGCAAGGGCCCTTTAGCTACGCTGCTGCATCAAATCTACATATCAATATACTTTCATATAAAAACACATTACACATGGGTAATCTTACCTAACTCACGTCGCTTTTTGGAATTAGCCTTCTCCCATTGGCTGCCCATCATATGCTGTGCCACCTCCTCCCGTGCACGCTTCTTGGCTACACGGTCATGGTAACCATCACAGCGGGTGTCCCAGATTTGGGGTCTTTCTTGAATGTGTGTGATAACCTTCTCAACATCCATCTTCCAAACTTTTCTGAAAGGCAGCTACTCAAGGCCTCAGAGAATTTCCAGGTCATGTGCTCTGACAATATTTGGCAACAAGAAGCACATGGCAAAAGTAGGCTGGACTTAAAGCAGAAGAACACATGGATCCGCAAAAATGGAAGACAAACGGATGACATACGGTTACATTCCGTATGTATTCAGTTTTTTTTGCGGACTCATTGACTTGAATGGAGCCAAGCAACGTGATTTGCGGACAATAATAGGACATGTTCTATCTTTTCACGGTACGAAAATACGGAAACGGAATGCACACGGAGACACCAGTTTTTTTTGCTGATCCATTGAAATGAATGGTTCAGTATAAGTAACACATACTGAACTCAAAAAACGGCCAGTATGCTGAACGCAAAATACTGTCGTGTGCATGAGCCCAAAGGCTGAGTTCACACTTGAGTTATTTGGTTAGTTTTGGCCCTGTAACTGCCCAAGTAAGTGAAGTGTGCAGTGATTCTAAGAGCGACGCCTGTCGTCTGCATGTCATACTGACTCCCAGTATTGTTTCACTACCACAGCAGACCCCCTATGCGTGTTACTGCAAGGCACAGTGTTCTACACCACTAATCAGTCTCTCTGCAGCCAGGAAATATTTGTTTTTTTATGCGATTCGCCACAAATAAATTCGGATTGAATCAAATCTTTTCAGAAATTTCGGCGAACCGACCAAATCAAATTTTTGAGAAATTCACTCATCTCTATTAATGTCATGAAAACAAAACCCATAAAGCTGTGGCAGAATTGCATATTTAGAACTTTTTTCTGGCTTCCCACTACATTATAATCAACAGTAAATGGTGAGGTGTACTCAAACCGAGTGAAAATCAGATCTGGTTTTACTGGTTTGCTTGTGTCTCAGTTTAAAGTTTAAAGCTGTGCATGGTTAGATAATTTGACTTCAGTTAAGAGGCAAATGTTGGTTATTAAAGATAAGATTGATAAAGAGTTAGCCACCGGTAGAATCGCAAACCCCTTTACTTTGTCTCCTTTTCAGGATTTTAGATTATCCTCACTTGGTTTGGTTCCCAAGAAAGCTCCAAACGACTTTAGATTAATTCATCATTTATCTTTCCCTTAGAAAGCATCTTTGAATGACGAATTAGATAAAGAAATGTCTTCAGTGATATATAGTTCCTTTGATGATCCAATTGTGTTATTGAATTCTTTTGGGCAGGGCTGCTTAGTAGCAAAGGCAGATATCGAGGCTTTTTTCCCCTTACTTTCACTGTGTCCAGAGGGTTTCAGTTCAATGGGTTTTCATTTTGATGGTCAGTATTACTTTGATAAATGCTTACCAATGGTTTTTTCTTTATCTTGTTTTTACTTTGAGGGTTTTTCATCTTTTATTCAGTGAGTTACCATGGAATCTGGAAAGGAGGGTGGTACGTATGTTATACTACTTAGATGACTTTATTGGCCCTCCTGATTCTGATATTTGTCAGGCATTATTGAATAGGTTTTTGGTCATGTGTGGGTCATTTTCTACTCCTCTGGCTGAAGATAAGATATTCTTACCGTGTTGTGAGATTATGAACACATTAGTAAACTGGTGGCTCCTGGTAAGTGGAAAAATCTGAGAATAGAGTTGCCTAATTGGGAGTAAATGCTCAAACCCCAAATACTGCAGCATATTTATAATCGGGAGAGAAGATCCTCCACATGTGATCCATTGCTAACGGCAATCGCCAGCAACAATGCATACAATGGAGGATGCTAGTAGCAGACCACATGTACCACAAAAACATCCTACACAAGAAGGAATAATGTGTGGATGAAAATCTAAGAGTAAATAGATCACTGCAAATGGTGCACCACAATAGTATGCAACTGACAATACAAGGCTAAACACTCACACTGATGTTAAAAAAATGAGATTTTAGCCAATATATTCCTGTCAGGAACATATCGTAGCCCGCACACCCCACCAAGGTATCTCAGTGTAGCATGGGACCTACCGCTGTCCGATAGGTGCCAAGGTCCGACTCACAGCCAAACTCCCACATACCTCCAAAGTAAGATCACTAATACAATGGGAGGAGGGAAGAGGCTGCAAGCCCAACCTATAGCAGGCCATGTGACACCGGCTACCAGGTCCACTAGAATGTTACCAACGATAAGCGTCCGCACATTCAATACATATCAAAAAAAATCACAGCATAAAGTGGCCTAATTGGGAGGAAATACTCAAACCCCAAATTCTGTAGCGTATTTACAGTATAACCCCTAAATCACGGGAGGCGGGCTGGGGTAACCCTACCTACCTACACAGAGCACCCGTCTCGAAAGGGGCAACCCCGTCCGGATATTTGTCCCTAGTCTGGACGGAATCCCTGATAAACACTATAGGATAGTTCCCAACGTGCCACGTTTCATACAATACTCATCAGGAGAATTCGAATTCTCCTGATGAGTATCGTATGAAATGTGGCACGTCGGGAACTATCCTATAGGGTTTATCAGGGATTCTGCCCGGACTAGGGACAGGTATCCGGACAGGGTCGCCCCTTTCGGGACGGGTGCTCTGTGTAGGTAGGTAGGGTTACCCCCGCCCCCTCCAGTGATTTATGGGTTTCTAGGGATAGTTGTTCCCGTCCTATCTGCACTGAGCATATTTCACAGTCACTTATAGTCCTACACGACCCTGTCGAACTAGAAAACTACATTTGAGGATTTCTTGAGGGATACCTGATCGTCCTCAACTGCAGCACTCCAAACTGGTAAGACTGTTCCTTTTTTATTACGTATCTTGCCTGTATGTGCTATAGGACTTCAGGAGCCCTGCAGTTCCAATATCAGATTCTAATACTTGGCGTTTATGTGTTTTGTCATTTTTGATAGCTGGTAATGCCCAGATATTTTATTGTATTCATTAAAAGTTATATTTTAGCTTCCTTTTTGCCCCCGTCTGGGCTTTTGATTTATTGATCTTGATTTTTGGAAGTACACCCCCTCTATTTTTGACCATAATATTTGTGTTTTATATATTAGTTTGCAATTTGACGACTTGGTCAACATGGAAAAAAGGAATACTTAGCGATGATGTGGACCCAGCCTTAGGCCCCCTTCACACAGTCAGTGTTTGATCAGTGATTTCCATCAGTAATTGTGAGCCAAAACCAGGTGTGGGTCAAAAGCACAGAACAGGTAGAAATCTTTCCATTACACCTCATCTTTTTGTTGCTTACACTCCTGGCTTTGGCTCACAATCACTGAGTGAAATCACTGATTAAAGGGAACATGTCACCTCTACTATGCTGCCCTCACTGAGTGACAGACTTGGTGATTTCAGTGGTCTTTCACTTCTGGGCTAGCACTCAGTTCTTTTAACCACTTCACATCTGGGCCATTTGTCCCCTTCCTGACCACGCCTAATTTTGCAAATCTGACATATCTCACTTTATGTGGTAATAACTTTGGAACGCCTTTACTTATCCAAGTCATTCAGAGATTGTTTTCTCGTGACACATTGTACTTCATGATAGTCATAAATTTGAGTTAATATATTTCACCTTTATTTATGAAAAAATCCCAAATTTACAAAAAATCTTGAAAAATTTGCAATTTTCTAAATTTCAATTTCTCTGCTTTTAAAACAGAAAGTGATACCTCATAAAATATTTATTACTTAACATTTCCCATATATCTAAATGTCATTTTATTTTTTTAGAAGACTTAGAAGTTTAGAAGCAATTCTTAAAATTTTTAAGAAAATTGCCAAAACCCACTTTTTAAGGACCAGTTCAGGTCTGAAGTCACTTTAGTGGATACCTCCATAAATGACCCCATTGTAGAAACTACACCCCTCAAGTTACTTAAAACCGATTTTACAAACTTTGTTAACCCTTTAGGCATTCTACAAGAATTAAAGGAAAATGGAGATCAAATTTTTAAATTTCACTTTTTTGGCAGATTTTCCATTTTAATCCAATTTTTTCTTTAACACATCGATTGGTTAACAGCCAAACAAAACTCAATATTTATTACCCAGATTCTGCGGTTTACAGAAACACCCCACATGTGGTCATAAACTGCTGTATGGGCACACGGCAGGGCGCAGAAGAAAAGGAACTTCACATGGTTTTTAGATGCCATGTCCCATTTGAAGCCCCCCTGATGCACCCTTACAGTAGAAACTCCCAAGAAGTGACCCCATTTTGGAAACTAGGGGATAAGGTGCCAGTTTTATTGGTACTATTTTTGGGTACATATGATTTTTTGATCATTCATTATAACACTTTATGGGGCAAGGTGACCAAAAAATTGGTTGTTTTAGCACAATTTTTATTTATTTATTTTTATAGCGTTCATCTGAGGGGTTCGGTCAAGTGACATTTTTTTAGAGCAGATTGTTACGGATGTAATATGTATACTTTTTCTTATTTATTTAAGTTTTACACAATAATTGCATTTTTGAAACAAAAAATATTTTTAATGTGTCCATGTTCTGAGAGCTATAGTTTATTTATTTTTTGAGAGATTTTCTTATGTAGGGGCTCATTTTTTGCGGGATGAGGTGAC
Source organism: Bufo bufo (assembly GCF_905171765.1). Taxonomy (NCBI): domain Eukaryota; kingdom Metazoa; phylum Chordata; class Amphibia; order Anura; family Bufonidae; genus Bufo; species Bufo bufo. Next base: position 317,549,823 of record NC_053392.1, read on the forward strand.
TGTTTTACTGGTACCATTTTGTGGGACATACGCCTTTTTGATCACTTGATATTGCACTTTTTATGATGTAAGGTGACAAAAATGGCTTTTTTTGACTTTTTTAAAAATTTTTATAGTGTTTATCGGACTGGGTCGATCATGTGATATATTTATAGAGCCGACCGTCACGGACGCGGCAATACCAAATATTTCTATTTTATTTTATTTTTTTCAATTGAAAAAATTTTTTTTTTTATTCCTTATATGGGAATTTTTTTTTTTATTTTTTTTTTTAACACTTTATTTTTTTATTTTTTATTTTACACTTTTCGTCCCCCATAAGGTCATATAAGACCCTCTGGGGAACATTTACTTCACTTTTTTTTTTTTTTTTTTACTATTGATTTCTCCTGGAACCGGGGCTGACATAGTAGCCCCAGTTACAGGAGAAATGCACCCCCCCCCCCCCAGAGAGGCTGTACAGCACTGTACAGCCTCAGAGCAGGGCTGATCGAGGTCTCTGAAAGACCTCACACAGCTCCTGCACTCTCCGTTCCCGGCAGTCACATGACAGCCGGGCCGGAACAGGAAGCTCATAGCGCTTCCTGCTCTGCACACACAGCGCTCGGTGAGTGCTGTGTATACAGCGATCTAGAAGGCAGGGACACCTGGGCACTGTCCCTACCTTCTCTAAGGGTTGCCCTGCTGTCACTGACAACGGGCAACCCGATCAGCAGCTGCACGATTAGCGTGCCGCTGCAGTTTCTGAATGGACGTTCAGGAACGTCCATTCAGAAATATAGAACCACCTCCCAGACGTTTTTAGTCTATGGGTGGAAGGGAGGTGGTTAAAGTACTGACAGGCTGAAATTGACAGCAGGGAGATGAGTCCGATGAGATTCATGACTCTCCCCTCCCCTGCCTCCTACCTATGACTGTCAGTCTTCTTTCCTATGCGTAACAGGAAAGAGACCTTCCAGTCTTGTGCAGGAGGCATGGGAGGGCAGGGTCATGAATCTCATCGGACTCATCTCCCTTGCCGTGCTACAGCCTCTCAGTACTGAGTACTATCCCAGAAGTGACAGTCCTGCTGAAATCAGCAGGACTGTCACTATACTATGCTTCCCTCAGTGGCAGCAGCATAGTAGAGGTGACTGGTTCCCTTTAACCACTGACCAAACACTGACTGTGTGAAAGTGGCTTTACTGTACAATAGAGAAATGAAATATGATATGGCAATAATAGGCCCCAATACTGACCCCTGAGGTACCCCACTAGTGACAGTGACCCAATCTGAGTGTGTACCGTTAATAACCACCCTCTGTTTTCTATCACTCAGCCAGTTACTTACCTACTTACAGACGTTTTCTCCCAGTCCGAGCATTCTCATTTTATATACTAACCTTTTATGTGGTACAGTGTCAAATGCTTTGGAGAAGTCCAGATATACGACATCCATTGATTCGCCGCTGTCAAGTCTAGAACTTACCTCCTCATAGAAACTGATTTAATTAGTTTGACATGACCGATTCCTCATGAAGCCATGCTGATACGGTGTTATTCACTTATTTTTCATTATACCTCCCAAAATAGTTAATAATATTTAATCAATAAGTGGTATGTACCCCTAAATAATGGCATTGAAAAATGCAACTCAACCTGCAAGAAAGCAAGCCCTTAGTCCTCTTTCACAAGAGCGTATTGAAATCCGTCAGTATTCTGGCTCTGGAATATGCATCAGTATTGTCATCAGCATTGCTTCAGGATTTCATCAGGATATACATGCATATTCTTTCCTCCCTGCATATTTGAGGCACTCCCATAGATTGCAATGTGTGCATTTGAAAATAAATAGGCACAAAAGTCGGGCATGCTGCAGGTCTCAAATACTGCCGGAAACTATATGGGCATGTGAATAGCTCTGTTTATTAATATTAGCTGCGGATTCCGGTATATCCGGGCCATATATACGGATTGCAAATATGCTTGTGTGAAAGAGGCCTTATGCCAGTTCTGAAGTGGTTAATCATTAAAATAAAAGCATATCAATTGCCTTTTTGACTGTAGCACAATAGAATTTATCGGCCAAGTTTGACCTGAGTAACAATTCAGGGATCATGTAATACAGTGCTTATAGAGTGCGATGGCCCCCATAATCTACTGCTGCGTGCCTCTGATTTTCTGCATACTGAGACAGACTGAGGATCTCGTGCAAGGATTTATAAGAAAAAATAATCATGGCGGACAAGAATAGGCATTTTCTATCATAGTGCTGGCAATGTGCGGTCCACGGGCCGGTATCCGTGTTATGCGGATTTGCTCAATTTGTAGACCGCAAAACACTACGGTCGTCTGAATGAGCCCTAAGACTGATGTATGAACTGTCAGTCTTAGTGCTTTATGTAACCAATAAAAATATCAAAAAATAGAGAACTTGATCGGGCAGATTTACTATGTAAAATGTGCCAGTATTCTGATGCAATTTGTGCCAAGAACAAGGTGCCACACCTTTATTAATTGATTTAGACACTCTTTCCTCCCTGTCCGACAAGGGAGTGAGGCTTCTGAGAAACAGGACTGTGCCAATAAATAGACACTCTAACATTACACTAGACAATCAAGAGATGCGCCAGATTTATCACCCCGCTTCATCCACTGCCGTATCTGTTTTGTGGTCCGCAAAACACAGATACTGGCCATGGCATCCCGCATTTTCCCCTTCTGCACATCGGGCCCTATTTTAGAAATGCCTATGCTTGTCTGCCAAACAGACAAAAATAGGACATGTGCCGCAGAACAGAAAGACCGTGTGATGTCAGCATTTTTCTCAGCCCCATTGAAATGAATAAGTTCTATCCACAAAAAATGTGGATCGGATGCGGACCTAAATCTTGCCCCATTGCATATGCAGGCTAAGCAGTGTTTTCCTGGTACACTTACCGTTAGGGCTCATGCACACGAATGTATTTTCTTTCCGCGTCTGTTCTGTTTATTTTTTGCGGACTACATGCCTAACCATTCATTGCAATGGGTCCGCAAAAAAACATGGAGTTTCTCCGTGTGCATTCCATTTCTGTATGTCCATTCCCCAAAATAATAGAACATGTCCTATTATTGTCTGCATTACGGACAAGGATAGTACTGTTCTATTAGGGGCCAGCTGTTCTGCAAAATACAAAATGCACACGGACGTATCCGTATTTTTTGTGGATCCATTTTTTGAGGACCGCAAAATGCGCACGGTCGTGTGCATGAGGCCTTATGCATAGTAAGAGTATACTGCAATCTTCACCTCGGTATCATAGCTGTAGTTCATGAAATACAGGTTTTATGAGTCAGATGTCAGTACAAATAAATGCACATACTGATCACATACTGTACAAAAGATCGCTTAGTGCAAAGCAAATGTGCTGATGTGGCAATATCTGTCTTCCATAGCATATTCCAGGAAACTAATTTGTATCGTTTACCTAGGATTTCCACAGGCAATTAGCATTTTTTGTGACACATCATGACTGTATAATGAATAGCAGTGTAGAGGGGCATTAAGATCCTGGTATACTAGTATCTAGGCAGTATGCCTTATTATATGAAATTATTCACCGGTACCAGTTTTAACAAGGTGTCAAGACGCAATACAGCCCCTACCTTGTTTTACTAGGTGGTCATCTGAAAGCCTTTCATATTTCATATCTACCATTTAAATCTAGGTGTTACATGCAAATAACATATTCCTATACCGCACATATAATTAATTGTTTTATTAAATTTAACAAAGCTAAGGATATGTTCAGATTTTGTAAAATGCTATTTGACTCAGTTTTAGAGATGAACGAATTTCATATTTTGAAATTCGTTTGCGCTTCATTTGGTGGTAAAAGCAGAATTGCGTTATGGATTCCGTTACCACGGACCATAACGCAATTCTATGACGGAATGCATAACGGAATGCCTTTAGAAGCATTCCGTTGTTCATTTCGTCATAATAGAAGTCTATGGGCTGCAAAACGGATCCGTCCCTTTTTTCATAATGCAGGGGAGTCCTCTCCTGCATAACGGAAATGGGACGGATCCGTTATGCAGGCCTTCTCTGCTCATCTCTACTCAGTATGGTCCCAGAGCGCTGAACTTAGGGTCAGAGACTTTTAGCTCTGCAATTATTAAAATAGTTATTATAATCAAAGTGGTTGTCTGGGTGAAAATAGAGCTATGCCCAGGTTCAGCTCTGAATCCAGACAACCCCTTTAATTAAAATAATTAGAAATAGTGTGCCCATGAATTTGTGAGACTCATATAGCGAGAATGTGGACAGGTACATCATTTAGTATACTGGCTTTCTAGTTGTAAGGGCATACTAGAAGTTGCGGTTTTACAATAGCTGTAGAAACACAGCCTGGAGACCACAGCTATAGAGTATACAATTATATTTCCTAAACCATATGTCTAATTTATGGCCATGGGCCATTTAGGTACAAGAACATAGACAGGCATACTGTAAGGCTACTTTCCCACTTACGGCAGAGTGATCCGGCAAGCAGTTCTGTCGCCGCTGCATGCAAACGGACAGCATTTGTAGACGTATCCGGATAAGGATCCGTCTTACAAATGCATTGCAAGAACGGATCCATCTCTCCGGATGTCATCTGGAGAAACGGATCCGTTATATATTTTTTTCACATTCTTACCGATCTGCGCATACGCAGACCGGAAGGACGGATCCGGCATTGCGGTATTTTTAATACATTTCAATGTAAAGTAATGCTGGATCCAGCATTCCGGCAACTGATCCGGAATTTTGGACGGAGATAATACCGCAGAATGCTGTGGTATTTCCTCTGTCCAAAACGGCATTCGGTGACTGAACTGAAGACATTCTGATGCATCCTGAACGGATTTCTCTCCATTCAGAATGCACGGGGATGAAAACTGATCAGTTATTTTCCAGTATTGAGCCCCTAGGACGGAACTCAGTGCCGGAAAAGAAAAACGCTAGTGTGAAAGTACTCTAAGGCCTCTTTCACACGGCCGTTTTTTTTTTCCGTTTTGCGGTCCGTTTTTTGCGGTCCGTATACGGTCCGTATACGGAACCATTGATTTCAATGGTTCCGCAAAAAAAACGGAATGTACTCCGTATGCATTCCGTTTCCGTATTTCCGTTTTTCCGTTCCGTTTTAACATAGAACATGTCCTATATTTGGCCGCAAATCACGTTCCGTGGCTCCATTAAAGTCTATGGGTCCGCAAAAAAACGGAATGCATACGGATCCATCTATTGAAAATGTTCTGCCCAGCCCAATTTTTTCTATGAAATTACTGTATACTGTATTTGCCATACGGAAAAACGGAACGGAAAAACGGAACAGAAACGGAAACACAACGGAAACAAAAAACGGAACAACGGATCCGTTTAAAACGGACCGCAAAACACTGAAAAAGACATACTGTCGTGTGAAAGAGGCCTAAGCCTTGCAATTACAGATCCTATTTACATTGGTACAGAGTCTTTTATAGAACCCAGTCAGTGTTGAAACAATGTAAAAATGTAATTCCTGCTACCCTGTACTTGTGTAATTAGTGGGGAATGAAGTGGTAGCATTGACTTTCATCTTCTGAACGTGCATGTACCATGCAGGCTGTTTAGGAAAGGCTTTTATACAAGTGTATTCTATCTGCCAGCGGGAAACAATGGGGTCTAAAAATAATTAGGAATGATCTTATTAGGATATTTATTTATTTTTTAAGCTGACTGAAATGCTGTTATATTCTAAAGCTCCTGTCCAGGTATTTATAGTTATTAAAGCAGCTACCTCTATAGAGTCATAAGCTCATACAGACTACCGTATATACTCGAGTATAAGACGAGTTTTTTGGCACATATTTTTGTGCTCAAAAAGCCCCCTCGTCTTATACTCGAGTCTAGTCTAGCTCCGGTAATAGCAGGCAGTGCGGGGGGCGGCGCTCACTCACTGACGTCACGCGCCTGCGCCGCCTAGTGGGAGCAGGCGCGTGACGTCAGTAAGTGAGCGCCGCCCCCCGCACTGACTGCTATTATCGGAGCTAAGACAAAGTACCGGTAAGATATCCAAATAATCAGAGTAAAGAGCTCAGCAATGAGCGATGATTAAAGTTAAAGTACGGTAGTTACTGATTACTGTAGTTTATAAATGTACTGCTGTGAGCGTCGGGGAGGGGGAGTGCCATCCACAGATCCCCCTACAGTGCCATCCACAGATCCCCCTCCCCTAAACAGTGCCATCATGGCACTGTTTAGGGGGGGGGATCTGTGGATGGCACTGTTTAGGGGAGGGGGGATCTGTGGATGGCACTGTTTAGGGGGGATCTGTGGATGGCACTGTTTAGGGGGGATCTGTGGATGGCACTGTTTAGGGGGGAGATCTGTGGATGGCTCCCTGTATTTAATGCAGAGTGTGTGTGTGTATATAATGCACACACTCTGCATTAAATACAGGGAGTCAGAGTCAGACTCCCATCAATCTGAGTCACCCTCTTGCAGATGTGTGTATATAATGTAGAGTGTGTGCATTATATACACATACACTCTGCATTATAGCTGCATTTCCCACCCTAGTCTTATACTCGAGTCAATAATTTTTCCCATTTTTGGGGGTAAAATTAGGGGCCTCGGCTTATACTCGGGTCGGCTTATACTCGAGTATATACGGTAATTAAAATTATGTGTTTTCTGTTTTTACTATGTCAATCCTGAAATCAGCATTAGGCCTCTTTCACACGACAGTATGTCTTTTTCAGTGTTTTGCTCCGGTAATAGCAGGCAGTGCGGGGGGCGGCGCTCACTCACTGACGTCACGCGCCTGCGCCGCCTAGAGGGAGCAGGCGCGTGACGTCAGTAAGTGAGCGCCGCCCCCCGCACTGACTGCTATTATCGGAGCTAAGACAAAGTACCGGTAAGATATCCAAATAATCAGAGTAAAGAGCTCAGCAATGAGCGATGATTAAAGTTAAAGTACGGTAGTTACTGATTACTGTAGTTTATAAATGTACTGCTGTGAGCGTCGGGGAGGGGGATCTGTGGATGGCACTGTAGGGGGATCTGTGGATGGCAGTGCCATCCACAGATCCCCCTACAGTGCCATCCACAGATCCCCCTCCCCTAAACAGTGCCATCATGGCACTGTTTAGGGGAGGGGGGATCTGTGGATGGCACTGTTTAGGGGAGGGGGGATCTGTGGATGGCACTGTTTAGGGGGGATCTGTGGATGGCACTGTTTAGGGGGGAGATCTGTGGATGGCACTGTTTAGGGGGGAGATCTGTGGATGGCTCCCTGTATTTAATGCAGAGTGTGTGTGTGTATATAATGCACACACTCTGCATTAAATACAGGGAGTCAGAGTCAGACTCCCATCAATCTGAGTCACCCTCTTGCAGATGTGTGTATATAATGTAGAGTGTGTGCATTATATACACATACACTCTGCATTATAGCTGCATTTCCCACCCTAGTCTTATACTCGAGTCAATAATTTTTCCCATTTTTGGGGGTAAAATTAGGGGCCTCGGCTTATACTCGGGTCGGCTTATACTCGAGTATATACGGTAATTAAAATTATGTGTTTTCTGTTTTTACTATGTCAATCCTGAAATCAGCATTAGGCCTCTTTCACACGACAGTATGTCTTTTTCAGTGTTTTGCGGTCCGTTTTAAACGGATCCGTTGTTCCGTTTTTTGTTTCCGTTGTGTTTCCGTTTCCGTTCCGTTTTTCCGTATGGCATATACAGTGTACAGTAATTTCATAGAAAAAATTGGGCTGGGCATAACATTTTCAATAGATGGTTCCGCAAAAAACGGAACGGATACGGAACCATTTCCGTATGCATTCCGTTTTTTTGCGGACCCATAGACTTTAATGGAGCAACGGAACGTGATTTGCGGCCAAATATAGGACCTGTTCTATCTTTAAACGGAACGGAAAAACGGAAATACGGAAACGGAATGTATACGGAACACATTCCATTTTTTTTGCGGAACCGTTGAAATGAATAGTTCCGTATACGGACCGCAAAAAAAGGAACGCAAAACGGAAAAAAAAAAACGGCCGTGTGAAAGAGGCCTAAATGTCCTCACCAAAGCAGGATCACACCTGACGGCTCAGTACAAAAAGGAGGATAAGAAAGTCTGAAGGTGCTCTTTATTACATTACAGAAAATTCTGAATTTTTATCCTCTGATTTGAACATCTCTGAAATAAATATGTCTACACGGCGATAAATATTATGTCAGGTTATCTTCCTCTTTGACATTTATGAAGGAGACTGAAAATTTGCTGTGTTGATAATTTTCTCAGACTTGCAAAGCTGCTCACGTGTGTGAACATTTTTTCACCTTTTTCTATATATTTTTAATGTTACTGGAAAAATTGTAAGGCACAGATAGAAAATCATTCTGATCACAGCAACAATCTTGATGATAAGAACATTTCCATTCTAATTATCATGAAATGTAACTGCAGTTATTAGAAAAAGGAAGATAAAAGTTGGAATATAAAATAGAGCAGCGCAATCGCCACTCCCTGTCATTGCACCCACTACTTACAAGGAAATGCCCTTCGTGACGAAGTAATTCCTGACAAAGCAAATTTTTTTGTCAAATTCGGCAAAATAGCCAAATCAAATTTTTTTATAATTCGCTCATCTTTCTTGTTCACCACACAGGCCAAAAACATTTAATTTTATTTTTTTGTTTAAATGTTTTTGGACTTGGCAATACCAATTACATTTATTTTTATCCATTTTTTTTATGTTCTAATTTGTAAAATGGGAAAATGGGAAATTTTTATTTTAAAATTTTAAATTTTATATTTTTTTATATTATTTGTTTAAACTTTTTATTATAGCTCTCCCCAGTGGGTAGAAGCAGGCAATTATTACTTTTACCATTGCAGTCTATTAGGTGGCGCTTAATACAAACTTACTGTAGCTATGGCAGGCCTGGGAGCCTTCAGAAGGCTCCCGGCTGCCATATCAACTGAACGGCTCCCTCAAGCTCTTTGCATGTGGTCAGTTCTGCATGTGGAAGCATCCTACTTCCTGTAAATGACCACTCAGATGCCATAGTTTGATCACGGACTCTGCCAGAGGGTGTTTGCCATGGTTAACAGCAGGTATCAATAGCAGCCATGGTGCCTGCTCAATTCCTGAGTGGGTGCAATCTTTAAAGACCCAACATCTGCCATACATGTAAGGTGGATGTAGCAAAGGGATTAGCAGGTTGTTACAAGTTTTTTCAGAAGTTGCTCTTACCCTAACTTTCACATACAGCTGTTAAATGGTTGGAGGGTAGGAGGCTGGGTGGCCCATTCAAAAGCTTGGCATCAGGCCCAGTGCTTTCTAGTTACAACCCTGGTGATCTAGAATATTTTAGTAATATGCAATCTACAGAAATAAATAAATGTAGCAACTTGAATTCCTCTCAGAAGTTGTATATTTTAATTCCTTCTTTTGTCAAACATAATGCAATTTTATTAGTCAACTAAAGATAGTCTAATTTTAGAAAGAGATGCATTCAGCTCAAGGACATACATTAAGGATAATATATCAGCACAATAAATTAAAATAACTACGTAACAAAACTACCTTCCCACAAAAGCGCATCCTATTCCCTACATTCACAACTTAATTGTCTCGCTATAAAAATAGAAACACAGATTATTTTCAGGAAAATGGATATTTCTCTGGCTGTTTCTTTTGTTGTAGAAGCGGCAGCGGCCCTGTTTGTATTTACATTCAGTCATTTATTGCCCATTAAAGAAGTAATGCTATGTTAATGTAAGAGAAAAAATCAATGGTACTCAGATCAGTTGCTGTGGGGAAACAGAGCAGCAGCTGGTTTGCAAACAGAAAGCCCACACAGATCAATGAAATTACAAGCTAAAGCTGCTGATGCTCACAAACTGCTCTAGCGTTGTGATGCCTAACCTTCTCAAGTTCAAGATCTCTGGCATAACTGTGACAGCCTCGGCGCAGCGAAAAAAAAAAAAAAGGCTTCCATTAGTGTGGTGGAATCTCAGTGATGGTATGTGTGTGATGTACATGTGTGGAAAACATTTTTCTGCCAATAAAGTGCTGATTCAGTAGCTATATGTAGAATATAATTTTACTGATAGGCTAATGCCGGTATTATAATTTTTTAAAATTAAGAAAATCCGTATTTATATTTTTTTTGTAGAAAGGGCCGCAGCACTGTACTAAATAAACACCTTTTGCTTGAATTGGACGAGTGCTGCGGCCCTTTCTACAGCTGATCGTATTTCCATTTGGATCCAGAACCAGGACCCTTTTCCACGTGCACCACTATTACTTGAACTATAGCAGGTATTTGGATTTCCGTGATTTTTTTTACCCAATTGGGGTTTAGGAGTGCCGCTTATCTCTATTGTATATTTATATTTTTTTTGAACATCAAGTTTAGGTCAATAATTTTGAATATAATTAAATGTCATTGCCACATTGTTTCCCTCTATGTCTTTTAAGATCAAAGGAGAATTGGATGGTGACACACGGAGGAGGAGTAACATTCTCGATGGAAATAGTAGCAATTTTTCCCCTTTTTCCATGTGCTGCCATCTGATCCTCCTTTTGATCTAGAAAGCACAGGAAAATGGATCCTCTGGGCGTGATATGTAAGGGACCTAACAGAGAAAAATCATCTTCTTTACATAGATGGAAGGACTAAACAGGTACAGAATTTACCGCAAATTGAGATGAGAATCAATATACAAGACCATTTTTGCTTATCTCTAGTAGAGAGCTTCCAGGATTACATGGAAATTGATAATTAGCCATAATTAGCAATAAATGTAAACTTACTGAAATTCATTACCATTACTTTGAAAGTAATGGTGTCAGTTAAACAATAAAAGAACTGAAAATTGAATACAAATTGAAGTACAAAAAAAATATGAAACACTCAAAGTTCACTTCAGAAATACATTTTACATATATGCTATCTATATGGATTTTTTGGACAGATAAATTTAAAGAGTTAATGTAAACCTGGAAAATTTATATCATGTTAAAAAGTTATGAAGATATATCACTTTCTAGACAGCTAAACATAGAAAAAATTGAGAATAAGACAAAGGCAACATTTCTAAAACAGACACTCAAGGTATATGCTACTATCACAGATATGGTAAAATATTGATGTTAATATTATATCTCTACCATTTAGTCTTTACTTAGCTGAATGTTGTAAAAGCAAAAAGAAAGTGTTTTTTTTTTAATTTTCTGTTGCTTATGCAGCACCAATACATGCTACAGCGCAGTACAGTGATTGGTATCACTTCCAGTCCCTATTTCGGTCCCAGTTTATTTTTTCTATCCCTTACACATATACATATGGAACCTCACTTAGCCTGTACAGGTTTAAGAAAACATATCTTCTTTCTCTAATAAACAGTGCCCCAATTGAACATGAGTTGTGTCTGGTATTGCAGCTTAGGTCTATTGTAGTGAATGGGGTTGAGTTGCACTGCTTTTGACATCCATAAGGCATCAAAATAATTTTGGGGTGTGGTAGAAGGCCACAATAACCATTGGATTCCCATGCAAACACAGAGGGAACAAAACAATACCATGTATCTTTTTCCCCTTATGGATGCCAGGAACCCAGTGATTAACAGTGCTAGCCCCCAATTTGCAACTTTATATCCCTTTTAGAGATGAGTGAATGGAAAGGAGTTCTGGAAAATGGTGAAATCTAATTGGTTGCTATGGGCAGCTAAACCGGTTTTACTTTGTACCAGTTTTGATAAATCTACCCCAGTATGTTCTCCCCTGAAGAAGGGCATGTTCTCCATATTGTATCAATTTCCTGGACTCCTTTTCTACTTCATTCTCTATCCAGCACCCAAGGGGCTTCTATGCACTGGTTGGTAATACCATATTCGTAACCTGCAGAGCCTGTCTGACTTGAGTGGACCACTCATATACAGTACACTGTTTATGTTTTTGTGACCAGTAACAATTTCCAAATGTGAGCTTCTCCTTGATGTCTACCACACTTCATTTATTCCTATACTAGCTGGATCCTATAAAACAGAAGCTTTAAGGTGGGTTCACATCACATTTAAAGTATACAAAAAAATGTATACATTAAACGCATGCCTCAGACTGATGCCGTACAATGGCATCCGTTCACCATAGAGTTCCATTGTAAAAAAAAGATATACTTTGTTTAACCATTTTACTGTTATTTTTTGTATCTTTTTTTTTCTAACGTACAGTGATGAAAAGAAGTATTTGAACACCCTGCGATTTTGCAAGTTCTCCCACTTAGAAACCATGGAGGGGTCTGAAATTCACATTGTAGGTGCATTCCCACTCTGAGAGACAGAATAAAAAAAAATCTGGAAATCGCATTGTATGATTTTTAAAGAATGTATTTATCTTGCACTGCTGAACATAAGTATTTGAACACCTGAGAAACAGCAAGAATTCTGGCTATCAAAGACCTGTTACTGTGCCTTTTAAAAAGTATACCTCTACTCCACTCATTAATATAACTTAGTAGCACCTGTCTGAGCTCTTTAAAGACACCTCTCCACCCCACAGTCAGTCAGATGCCAACTACTACCATGGGCAAGATCAAAGAGCTGTCATTAGACACCAGAGACAAAAAAGTGGACCTCCACAAGTCTGGAAAGGGCTATGGGGCAATTGCCAAGCAGCTTGGTGAAAATAGATCAACTGTTGGAGCAATTGTTAGAAAATGGAAGAGGCTAAAGATGACTGTCAGTCTCCCTCGGACTGGGGCAAGATCTCACCTCGTGGGGTATCACTAATGATAAGAAGGTGAGGAATCAGCCCAGAACTACAATGGAGGAGCTGGTCAATGACATGAAAAGAGCTGGGACCACAGTTTCAAAGGTCACTGTCGGTAGAACACTACGCCGTCATGGTTTCAAATTATGCATTGCACGGAAAGTTCCCCTGCTCAAGTAATCACATGTCCAGGCCCGTCTGAAGTTTGCCAATGACCATCTGGATGATCCAAAGGAGGCATGGGAGAAAGTCATGTGGTCAGATGAGACCAAAGTAGAACTTTTTGGTCTAAACTTCACTCGTTGTGTTTGGAGGAAAAAGAAGGATGAGTTGCCTCCCAAGAACACCATCCCTACTGTGAAGCATGGAAGTGGTAACATCATGCTTTGGGGGTGCTTTCCTGCAAAGGGGACAGGACGACTGCACTGTATTAAGGAGAGGATCAATGGGGCCATTTATTATGAGATTTTGAGCAATAACCTCCTTCCCTCAGTCAGAGCATTGAAGATGGGTCATGGCTAGGTCTTCCAACATGATAACGACCCGAAGCACACAGCCAGGATAACCAAGGAGTGGCTCCATAAGAAACATATCAAGGTTCTGGAGTGGCCTAGCCAGTCTCCAGACCTAAATCCAATAGAACATCTTTGGAGGGAGCTGAAACTCTGTGTTGCTCAGCGACAGCCCCTAAACGTGACAGATCTAGAGGAGATCTGTGTAGAGGAGTGGGCCAAAATCCCTGTTACAGTGTGTGCAAACCTGGTCAAGAACTACAGGAAACGTTTGACCTCTGTAATTGCAAATAAAGGCTTCTGTACTAAATATTAACACTGATTTTCTCAGGTGTTCAAATACTTATGTTCAGCAGTGCAAGACAAATAAATTCTTTAAAAATCATACAATGTGATTTCCTGATTTTTTTCTTTTCAATTCTGTCTCTCAGAGACGGAATGCACCTACAATGTGAATTTCAGACCCCTCCATGATTTCTAAGGCCTCCCTTTACACTTGCGTTGTCCGGATCCGTCGTGTACTCCATTTGCCGGAAGTGCCCGCCGGATCCGTAACACCGCAAGTGAACTGAAAGCATTTGAAGACGGATCCGTCTTCAAAATGTGTTCAGTGTTACTATGGCACCCAGGATGCTATTAAAGTCCTGGTTGCCATAGTAGTAGTGGGGAGCGGGGGAGCAGTATACTTACCGTCCGTGCGGCTCCCGGGGCGCTCCAGAATGACGTCAGAGCGCCCCATGCGCATGGATGACGTGATCCATGCGACAAGTCATCCATGCGCTTGGGGCGCCCTGACGTCACTCTGAAGCGCCCCGGGAACCGCACGGACGTTAAGTATACTGCTCCCCCGCTCCCCACTACACTTTACCATGGCAAACAGGACTTTAGCGTCCTGGCAGCCATGGTAACCATTCAGAAAAAGCTAAACGTCGGATCCGGTAATGAGCCGAAACAACGTTTAGCTTAAGGCCGGATCCGGATTAATGCCTTTCAATGGGCATTAATTCCGGATCCGGCCTTGCGGCAAGTGTTCAGGATTTTTGACCAGAGCAAAAAGCGCAGCATGCTGCGGTATTTTCTCCGGCCAAAAAACGTTCCGTTGCGGAACTGAAGACATCCTGATGCATCCTGAATGGATTTATCTCCATTCAGAATGCATGGGGATAATCCTGATCAGGATTCTTCGGGCATAGAGCCCCGACGACGGAACTCTATGCCAGAACAGAACAACGCAAGTGTGAAAGAGCCCTAAGTGGGAGAACTTGCAAAATCGCCGGGTGTTGAAATACTTCTGTTCCTCACTGTATATGTCAAACGGAGGTATAAAACATGATGTGCACCCACTCTTATTGCCAATGTAAGCTGAACCTAAGCTACCGTATTGTACTTCAAGAAATAGTGTTATACACCTAAAAAGACTACACAGAATAATGTATCTACTAATGTATCTACTAATTTTACCAAGAAATATCATGATTTCTATTGTATCTTTTGTACTACAAGGAATTATTTTTACTGATCCTTTTTTACTGTTGGGAAACGCAGTTAATCACTCCACACCAGGTGCATTGATTTTCATGTAGCACTAGTTACTTTCTGAAATCAATAGTGTGTCCAGATGGTAATTCCAGATGGTTTCAAATTAATAGGTGATACACCCATGGTGTTTTTGTGTCAAGAAAAAAAAAGACCTAAATGAATGAAAATGTGGTAAATCTGACTGACACTTGTGCTGTGATTTATATCTAGACTGCTGAACATTAAAATTGCAACAACAAGAAGGAAAAGTCGTAGAGTTACGGAAATCATAGGATCAATAGACGTGTAAATGATATGCAAATAATCAGAAAGTGATAACAAAATATACAAAACATCTTGATTTATTCAGTGTTGAGTATGATCGCCACATGTACAAATACATACATGCACCTACACACCATGGCAGGCTATCAATGAGATTATTATCTGAGGAATGTTCTTCCACGCTGAATGCACTTGGACATGCAAATCATCAAGATCTTCTGCTGGCAGCCCCTTTTGCAGTTGCCAACCACTGACATCCTAGATATAATTGATGGGATACAAGCATATAAGGAATTGCAGCACATTTAGGCTACTTTCACACTAGCGTTTTTCTTTTCCGGTGCTGAGTTCCGTCCTAGGGGCTCAAATCTGGAAAATAACTGATCAGTTTTATCCCCATGCATTCTGAATGGAGAGTAATACGTTCAGGATGCACCAGGATGTCTTCAGTTCAGTCTTTTTGACTGATCAGGCTTTTCAGAAAACCGTAGCATGTTGTATTTTTACCTCCGGCCAAAAATCCGGAACACTTTGACTGAACGCCGGCTTTTTTCCCATTGACTTGCATTTTACCAAAAAGTTAAAGTCCATAAATGGCGGATCTGTTTTTTCCAATGCATTTTTTCATTGTGATCAAAATCCTTCAAATGTAATCTGTTTTAACACGTTTTTCCGTATCCGGAGGGCAGTTCCGGTGACGGAATTGAACGCCGGATTCAAACAACGCTAGTGTGAAAGTAGCCTTAGTCTGTGCAAGCTGCTGACAGTAGAACGAGTAACATATGGCCTGTTGAAAAACAGCCTTCAACATTTTGGAAAAATTGCCTACTACTGGTTATACAACCAAATCTATGTAATGCTGTATTGTTAATGTACCTAAAATGAAGACAAGAGGAGTCTGGCAACTGTACATTGTGCCACTCCACACAGTTATCATGAGATTAGTACTGGAGTGATGTTCCCTTGTGAAGGCCTCTTCATGCCATTGTCCACGTGGTCTCAAGACCAATCTCCGACTATCATAGCAGGACTCATTACTGAAGAGGATAGACTTCCATTCCGGTCTCTATTGCCATCTTGATGTGCACCATGATAGACTTTGAGAGCAGTTGCATAAGGTCAATGGAACACCTGTAGCTGGCAGTCAGGCTCATAGCCCAATATCACGTACGTAAACACCTTCTGATTATTTGTGCTGACACTGTTTGCCGCTCTAGGCTTGTGATGTGACATCCAATTTAACTTGCAGTACAGCATGGATCACTATGCGTCATTCTTCTAATCAGATGTTCTGTCCATCAGTGACTTGCCTCTGTGCATCTTCTGCTGTCATCCCAATTCGTTATTGTTCTCCCAACCATCAGTACAAGCAATGTTAAACAATGCTGACAACTTAGCGATCTGGTCTCCCAGTTCAAAGATTCTGTCATTCTTAGTTTGCAACAGTGACAATAACTGGCACATCAACGAACAGGAGGCATCACACAATCATCCCACATGCCTTGATCACCAGATCTTAGCCACACCTGCTTCATCCTCGATTTGCATAACTGTATAGCTTGTCCTTCTTGGTGTTGCAATTCGTATGTTGAGGAGTATATCTATCAATTTGTCTATCTGCAGTATCTATTTATCTATCTATGCATAGCCTTAGTGACATTGATTTATATGGTTATGAGTAAACAGATGGAGGCCAACGTACCTAAAGCAGGCCCCTTTAGGCTCCATTCACACGTCCGTAAATTTTTATCCGCATCCATTTCGCAAAATTGTTGAACAGATGCAGAATAGTTGCGGACCCATTCATTTCAATAGGGCCGCAAAATATGCGGACAGCATTCAGTATGCTGTCAACATCCGCAGTTCCGTTCCGTTATGCGGAACCGCAAAAAAAGTAGAGCATGTCCTACTTTTGGCCGCAAATTGCGGTCCGTAGCCCCATTGTACTCAATGGGTCCGCAAAAAAGCGGATGACATGCGGATAGGTGCCAAATGTCATCCGCATGTCATCAGCAATTGCGGATCTGCAGGAAGTAGAAAAAAAATAGGCCTGCCCCTGAGAACTTCAGAACTTGGGAAAGCAGTGAAGAAAGAGGAGACAAGACTACACTAGTGAAAATATGGCTTCCTATGACGTAGAGAAATTGATTATATTGATCCAGGAGCACCCTACTATATGGGACAACCACTGTGAAGAATATCTTGACCGTCTGAAAAAGGACCGTGTGTGGGAAGATATAGTAAAAGAGCTAGTCACGTCATCGTGGTCTTCAGCATCAAGTCAGAAGAAAGAAAAAATTAGTGAGTATTTAAATATATTTATTATAGTATAAGCGCTTATTCGCACGACTGTGCCCTGGTCGTAGTCATATTGCGGCGCGCATACACGGGCACCTGCCGTGAGAAGCCCGCATCATGGATCGCGGACCCACTCCCTTCAATGGGTCCGAGATCTGGGAGATGTGGTGTGGAAGCACCGAGCAGAAACCCACAGAAGCACTACAAAGTGCCTCTGTGGTGTCTGTGGCCGTGCCTCCACGGAACGGATGGATAACGGACCCATTCAAGTTGAATGGGTCTGGATCCCTCTGTGGCAGCTGCAATTGTGGTCCCCAATGCACGGAACGGCCGGCACACGTTCGTGCTATAATTCTAAATATGTCTTTTAGTTTTTATTTAAAGAGGACCTTTCATCTATTTAACCCTAGTCTAATTAGGGTCTAGCCTTATAGGGCGGCCTCCACTGATGTCATTGCATTATTAATTTTTTTTAAAGACCACCACACCCGTTTGTCCGCTGTTGTCCCCTGTTGATTTCGGCGCCTTATATTCTAATTTGCTGACTCATACTAGGCGGAGACTGGAGCGGAGACTGATGTCATTGCACTTTTTTTTCTCTTTTTCTAAGACTCCCCGTTTGTCCGCTGTTGTCCCCCGTTGATTTCGGCGCCTTACATTCTCCCTGGCTATGAGTGGTGCGATCTGATTGGATGCGCTCACAGCCAGGGAGAATGTAAGGAGCCAAAATCAACGGGGGACAACAGCGGACAAACGGGGGAGTCTTAGAAAAAGAGAAAAAAAAGTGCAATGACATCAGTGGGGGCCGCCCTATAAGGTGAGACCCTAATTTGACTAGGGCTAATCAGATGAAAGGTCCTATTTAAAGGGGTTATCCTATCTTAGACAATGGGGGCATATCCTAGCAATATGCCCCCATTGTCTGATAGGTGCAGGTCCCACCTGCACATACAAGGAGAACGGAGCCGGGGAGAGTTTTGGATGGAGGACCCCGGGTTTCCCAGGGTGCGTCCACTACCAGGCGCAGCTCCCCCTCTCCCATTGAAGTGAATGGGAGCACACCGCACATGCGCGGCCACCGCAACCATTCATTTCTATGGGGCCGACGGAAATAGCCGAGTCAGCGCTCGGCTATTTTCTGCGGCTCTATAGAAATGAATGGAGAGCGGACACGCATGCGCAGTGCGCCCTCCTCAACTTTCTCCACTCCGTTCTCCTTGTAGGTGCGGGTCCCAGAGGTGGGACCCGCACCTATAAGACTATGGGGGCATACCCTAGTGATATGCCCCCATTTTCTAAGATGGGATAACCCCTTTAAGTATAATAAATTAATGAAATAAATTTATAAAATATTATTGTCTTTTCAGTTAAGCAGATAAAAAAGCGGTGGAATACGTGCCGTGACCAATATCATCGCGAAGTAAATGCCAAACAGAAAAGTGGTGATGGATCACAAAAAAAACAAAAACATATATGTATACCAAGTATCTGAACTTCTTGAAACCGATTATGGAACAAAGACCGTAAGTACATTTTTTATATGGTAATAGAATTTATTTTTTATATATTTTAAATTATTATAATTTAATTAGAACTTTATTTTACAGAACTATTGATAATCTGGCGATTGAGGAGTCCGGATCAAGACCTCCAATGAGTGAAGCACAGGAGGAAGATACTCAGGAGAATACGGCTGGAGGATCTTCAACCACAGAACTGCTCCTGCCTTTAGAGCCGACAGAACAAAGTCCTGTAAAAGAAAATGTCACTGTGGCCACCGCAGAAAGGACTCCAGTTGTTCCTGCTCCTGTTTGCCCTTCACCTGGCAGACGACGCCAACGTCCACTGATCACTTCTAATGTAATGTGCTCGAATATCTAAATCAGAACCGAATAGACACGAAGGAAGAGATAGCTCTAAAAGGGCTAGCTCCTTCCATGCGCCGTGTGCCAGATGAATGGCAAACACGATGCTTTACTGCGTTGGCCATGGTGATAGACAAATTTGCTGGGCCTCAGGAGCCACAAGAAGTCCTTCACTTTTTAGAAAATTGTAGAGATAAGAGACTTAACTTCATCACCCCTCCTTCCCGTCTCAATAGACCTGACCCTCCAATAATTTTTTTTTGTATTAATAAAACCTTGTTATACTGTTACTATTGAGTATGTCTTTTATCTATTCAAAAATGTTATATATATATATTTTTTAAATAATGATATTTTGGTTATTATTATAAAATTATATTTTTCAATACATATTTTTCCATTACTATAAGACCACATGCACATGCCCGTGGCGGTGAAGCGGGTCCACAATATGCAGTCAACGGCCGTGTGCACCCCGTATCACAGATGCAGATCCATTCTTTAGAATGGGTCCACATCCTGAAGATGCGGTGCTGTGCGGAATAGAAGCACAGTTAGAAAGCCCACATAAGCACTACGGAGTAACTGTCTGTGCCTCCACACCGCAAAAAATATATAAAATGTTCTATTTATTTGCGGTGCAGACGGATCACAGAACCATTGAAGTTTAATGGGTTTTGATCTGTTCCAGTCGCTGCATGGACGTTGCCCGTGCATTGGGGACAGCAAATTGTGGTCCTCAAAACACGGAACGGCCACACAACGGAGAATAATCTTTTTGATGATACGGTACATAATGACTTCTATTTTGTTTATCACACCAATGGGCTACACACTGCCGGGCAGATGCTTCTGGCAAGCAGTGTGTTTGGTGACATCACCTGCAGTAATGTGCAGGCTTTTGCGCTGACCTAGCTAAAAAGGCTAGGGCAGCAGAGAAGCCGGCCGATCAGAGCCGGTGATGTCTCCAAACACACTGCTTGCCAGAAGCATCTGCCCGGCAGTGTGTTGTTTTAACTAAAATAGCTCTTTCAATGCGTGTTCTAGCGCACTGCAAGGGAGAGCATCAAGGGGGGCTGTCTGCTGAATGCACACATCCGTGTAACAAGGACCGTGAGTAATTTACTGACCTGATTTCCTGTGTGTGCAGGAGGCCTTAGTGTACAGCAGCGGTAGCACGAAGCACATGGCATCAAAGTAACCAATGACGCTGTGTGCTCCTGCACTCAGAAGGAATTCAGGATGCTATCTCACGGCCCGTGTTACACGTCAAGAGTCCTCATCCTCTTGCGAGTCCCTAACTAAAATAATTTAAAGGGGATCTAACTAAAAACTATGTTTTTTGGTACCCTAGCAACATATATTCCTCCTTTCTTTTTTTTTTTGCGGAAACATGGAACGGATGCGGATGCACATTAGTAGAAAAAAGGAAGTTAGTTGCGGAAACACGGATCCGCAAAAAAACGGACCGCAATTCTGCAAAGGAAAAATACGGACGTGTGAATGGAGCTTTATACTGCTCGAACATTGGGCAGATCATTGCTAACAAGTGTAGGAACACTCGTTAGCGATAATCTGATAGTGTGAAGGTGCCAATGATTTGATGTTTGATGCGATCACTTAAATCATCATTTGTCGGCAGCAGATCGTATTGTCTAAACAGCACTTTGCTGCCAGCAAGCAATGGTTCTGTATGGGAACTAGCAATGGCATTAGCGATTGCTCTTCCCTATGTTCTGGAGGAGATCGCTCCATGTACATCTACATTCAGGAGGGTAGACCCTGCACATATAGTGTGCTTCTACTTGTTACCTCTGTGTCTATTCAAGCAACCAATGAGAGGAAGAGCATGCATAACTATATGTACCACCTAATCAGAGCATCCTGTGGAATAGGTGGGATAATAGGAGTACACTGGAGACAGCCACTTCTTAGGTGGGATAATAGGGTTGCATTCAGACTTGGAGGTAGCCACACTCTCAGGTACATACTTCAGACAAAAAGTCACTGAAAAAGATAAAAACATTCAGCATGATATGATAAATACTCTAGGTTTCTACTCTATAAATACTTGGATAGAGACAGGTATCAAATAGAGTAGTTTCCTTATCATGGTAGGCGGGCACAGATGTGTTTTGATCAAAATATAGTAGCTAAGAATTTTATCATATCAAAATGTGTCTTTAGTCTATATACCTGTATCATTTTTCTATTAAAGGGCTTCTGTCACCCCACTAAAGTGTTTTTTTTTTTTTTGGGCTAGTTAAATTAGTTATATTGCGATATATGACAATATAATTGTGTTACTTACTTTGATCCAGCAGTTTCAGCAAAAAACGAAGTTTGATCATATGTAAATTCGGTCTCTACCAGCAAGTAGGGCGTCTACTTGCTGGTAGCTGCTGCAGAAATCCGCCCCCTCGTCGTGTTGATTGACAGGGCCAGCCGGGATCTCCTCCTCCGGCCAGCCCTGTTGGCATTTCAAAAATCGCGCGCCTGTGTTCATTCGGCGCAGGCACTCTGAGATGAGGAGGCTCGTCTCCTCAGCACTCCCTCAGTGCGCCTGAGCGATGACGTCTTCTATTTCGCCGAGCCTCCTCATCTCAGAGCGCCTGCGCCGAATGAACACAGGCGCGCGATTTTTGAAATGCCGACAGGGCTGGCCGAAGGAGGAGATCCCGGCTGGCCCTGTCAATCAACACGACGAGGGGGCGGATTTCTGCAGCAGCTACCAGCAAGTAGCCGCCCTACTTGCTGGTAGAGACCGAATTTACATATGATAAAACTTCGTTTTTTGCAGAAACTGCTGGATCAAAGTAAATAACACAATTATATTGTCATATATCGCAATATAACTAATTTAACTAGCCCAAAAAAAAAATATCACTTTAGTGGGGTGACAGAAGTCCTTTAAGTGCAATTATTTTCAGGGGTTTCTCTTCTTTAAATGTGGCCATGCACATTCACATATTTATTTATTATATCATACAGGATTTTTTTAAATCTTTTTTTTTGTCTGTAGTATGTATTTGAGGGTGTAGCTACCTCTAAGTCTGAATGCGCTCTTATTATCCCACCTAAGGAGGCGCTATCTCTAGCGCCATTCTTTTACCCCTTCTATTCCACAAGTGATTAAGTGATACATATAGCTGTGCGGGCTCTTCCTCTCATTGGATGCTTGGTGCATATAGAGTTAACAAGTAGCAGCACACTATATGTGCTGCGTCTACTCTGTTGAATGTAGATGCTCATTGGCTTAGAGACAGGTATCAAATAGAGTATGATCACATATTCAAGTCCCTAGGGGGGCACCCACTATCCCATTCTTTTTGCCACAATTTTTTTCCTCTTCTGCTTTTGCAGCTTTTGAATAACTCAGTTGTAACGGGGTGCTGAAGGCGCACTCCGTCTCCCATCAGTGGCAGACCTGTTGATTAGCTTCGGGAGCGAGGATCTGTGTTTGACCTCGTTCCCAGGGCGGCTTTGCTAGCTGAGAGGCTCCCCGCTCCTAGGTCTGCCTTGAGCGCCGAGCTGACCACTCGGTGCTCGACTGGTCGGTCTGTCGGTCATGTGACGCTGGCCACGTCACATGACCCTCACTCCCCACTATAAATATAGGCAGCCTGCTGGCCACAGGTTGCCTGTTAATTTAGGTTCCTGGCGTTTGTTGTATACCTGTATACTTACCTGATCCTGTTCCCTGACGATCCTTTGCCTGCTTCTCCTGTACTACACATCCCTCCTGGTATTTTGACCTCGGCTTCCACCTGACTATTCTTTGCGGACTCCTTTGGTACTTCTTGACTCACCCTGGCTTCTCCTGACCATTCTTTGCTTATCCCTCTGTACTGCGTTGTCCTCTTGGTGTTGACCCGGTCCGTTCACTATCCGTTATTTGTCTTGTCTGTCCTTCCTGCACGTATCCTAAGTTAGGGACTGCCGTCCAGTTGTCCCCTGTCATCAGGACTCGTGAGGCAAGTAGGCAGGGCCAGGGGTGAGGGTGGGGCGCAGTGGTCACTATCCTCCCCCCTGTGTGTGTGTGTGTGTGTACGTGACCGTTACATCAGTTAACAGGAATCAGCATTCCTATGAACACTTGATCCCAGTTTGCCCTGAAAATCATGCAGAGTAATAGGCCCTTAAGTTGTGACTTTTTCTTCTATCCTGCCACCTATTTATAAATGAGTATTTTTTTTCTCTGCATAAAAGGGTTTGGTACTGTGTTAGCCAGTAGTGAGAAGTGTTGATGCTCCCCAAAAGAGAAACAATATAAAATATTGTAATTTGATACCCTTTAATGGCTAACTAAAATACATGTTTTCGAGATCTGAGGTCCCTTCTTCAGGCCAGGAATAAAAAAATCTCTAAAGAAACCTGGATATACACAGGAAAGAACAGAGAGGTGTAGTCATAAATTGCAAAACAACAACAAACAGATGAATGGTCTTGGAGAAAGAGTCCTTAGTTAGTTTACAGATAAGCTGTGTGAAAGTTTGTTAGTCTCTGAGTTTAGAGAGGAGACGACCACTCTTTCTCCTCAGATGTTATAGCAGGCCATACAACCTTGAGACAAATTCAGTCCTGTGTTGAGTGTGTCAAAGCTGCAGAGGACAGCGCTCATTGGTTGTTACCACCTCCTGTGCCATGGTAGTACATTATTTCTGTGTGACAGGCGCTATGTAGTAAGCTCTTTCACTTAGGGCTCATGCACACTAACATATTTTCTTTCTGTGTCCGTTCCATTTTTTTTTTTGCAGACCGTATGCGGAACCATTCATTTCAATGGGTCCGAAAAAGAAATGGAAGTTACTCAGTGAGCATTCTGTTTCCGTATGTCCGTATTTCCGTCCCACAAAAAAATAGAACATGTCCTATTATTGTCTGCTTTACGGACAAGGATAGTACTGTTCTATTATGGGCCAGCTGTTTCGTTCCGCAATGTACAGAATACACACAGACATCATCCGTATTTTTTGCGGATCTGTTTTTTTGCAGACTGCAAAATACATACGGTTGTGTGCATGAGCACCATTGGTTAACCCTTTAATGACCAGGGCTGAAAATACCTTAATGACCAGCCATGTGGTGGTTTAGCAGTTGCAACTTTTTTATTTGTTGGATTATATAATCTATCTATCTATCTATATGCAATACAGTATATTATCATTGGCCCCATTAGATTATAATATAATTTCTTTACAAAGCTTTATAGTCCATCTTTTTTAATTTCTTTACATAAAGAATTAATGACGTACAAAGTAAATAACTGTACTGCTCTTTTTAAAATCTTACCATATTTTCTTTCACATACCTGTAGTTATGTAGTCTAACTTGAAATGAATGGGTTAGAAGATGAGCCTTTGACACACATTTTCATTACTTTAAAGATTGCGTCATCTTGCACCAACTTTCTGATAATGAAGTACATGGTGGAAGGACACTGTAGACGTTGATACATTAATATGCTACCACTTAATGCAGCACTGCCCCTTACATTAGTATACGTATTAGCAGAAAGATTATGACATTTTAATTATTCAAATCTTAAGTATGTTTAATCTTTGAACTCGCTGAAAAAATGGGAACAAGTAAACAGGTCTCTCAAACTTTTCTTGCCAACCTTCAAAGGTCAGAGCCGGCTGTGGCACCTAAATTCGAAAATAATTAGTTCGAGATTTATGGGGATTGCATGCCAATCTTCTAGTAGCTTAGATGTGACATAGTGAATAACCTTTGTCAATCCCAAGAGATGTGCAAATAGATGAAAAGATAAATAGCAAAATATATCTCTTGCTTAAGGGCAGATGATCACTTTGCCCACAGAATAAAATGCCAGCATAAAATTTAAATAGAGGGTTTCAGTGGTTCTGCAAAGTCTATGAAAGTCATAATTATTGGCAAGTTGCCCTTCATATAATAGAAAAATAAAAAATTGAGTTAACATGGTAAAAAAAAGACTATAGTAAACTGGCTACATTATCTGATATAGGGAGACCACACATCAAAGAAATTATACCTGTAATACCTGTACATGGAAGCATATATATTATACATTTACAATTGTGGATAACCATCCCCAACCAAAGTAAACATATAAAATGTTTATATATATTGTAAGAAGGTACCTGGAATAATTGTGGATGGAAGGTATGTGTCACCGAGGTTCCTAGTCTTGGTGAAGTAAGAGTGGTATTTTATGTGTTAGCAGCAGCTATTGCTAATTGACACCTTGAGATTTAGCATGGCTGTCATAGCTAATCCGGGATGGATCTTACTGGGAGTAGTCAAAGTGCTGGGTGGGTGACTACTCCCCATGTTCCAGGCCAAGTTTTGCCAGGCAAAAAAAACAGCCAGAACTGCCAGGTGTGGTGGATTTACCTCCCTCTGACAGTGTAGCTCAGGAGTTTGTGTGCTGTGAACTGAGGGCTGTTCTGGAATTTGAAGTTTGAGCCGGGCTGGAGGACTCAGGCCCCTCTAAAGCGAACAGGCTGCCTATAGACTTGATGAGGCTGAACTGATAACAGGGTGTGAATTAACACCCAGGAGAAAAGGTGACTTTTATTGTTTATGGACTTTCCTTGTGTGTGAACAAACACCAAGCCACCTGCGTTTTGTGATACACCTTATCTGCATTTTGCTATACACCAATGTGTAAATAAACACTGCTGTTTGATTCAAGAACTGTGTACTTTGCCTCTATACTGCCCCTCCCCCCAAAATGTGTGGAAAATGCCAGTGTGTTTTATGGGGTGAATACTAATGAGCTCTTCCATTATGGAAGCACACATTAGTACTGGAGGACTGGGAAGCTGTGAATGCAGCGCTCCCCAGGCTCTGTACTTAACTCTTCCTAGTCCTCTGCCATTGGTTGTGCTGTGACTATGCACAGCGTGAGGACAGCAGGCAGCGCTCTGCGACCTAATGCTGTGCGCGTCAGCAGAGCAAAGCACCTGGCAGGAAGAAATGGAGCTGGATCCTAGGAGTGGAGACAGCAGCAGCGTCTGGAGCAGAAAGGGTACATTAAGTGTATTTTCTATTTTATTTGCTCTGGGCAAAGGGGTCTGTACTGAGGTCTGGGGGTCATTCACATTCGGGGGTTCAGACCCAAAGGCTGAATAGAGGGGGGGTTATTATAATAGGGCTGAGGTTTGATTGGGGGTCTGATCTGAGGTGTTATTGGGGTCTTATTAACATTGGGGGTCTGATCTGAGGTCTTATTGGGGTCTTATTAACATTTGGATCTGAGGTCTGATTGAGGGTCTTATTAACATTAGGGGTCTGAGCTGAGGTTTGATTGAAGTCTTATTAACATTGGGGGTCTGATTGGGGCTCTGAGCTGAGATCTATTTAACATTGGGAGTCTGATTGGGGCTCTAAGCTGAGGTCTTATTAACATTGGAGGTCTGAGCTGAGGTCTAATGCTAAATATTTTGTCTCTTATTCTCCACCTCTAAAACCAGTGTTTCTTATTGGGAGAAAAATACAGTATATTTTTGATAAGTAAACATATAAAATACAAAATTGGGATACAATCATACTAATACTATTATAATTATAATACAGTTGCAAGAAAAAGTATCTCAACCCTTTGGAATGATATGGATTTCTGCACAAATTGGTCATAAAATGTGATCTGATCTTCATCTAAGTCACAACAATAGACAATCACAGTCTGCTTAAACTAATAACACACAAAGAATTAAATGTTACCATGTTTTTATTGAACACACCATGTAAACATTCACAGTGCAGGTGGAAAAAGTATGTGAACCCTTGGATTTAATAACTGGTTGAACCTCCTTTGGCAGCAATAACTTTAACCAAACCTTTCCTGTAGTTGCAGATCAGACGTGCACAACGATCAGGAGTAATTCTTGACCATTCCTCTTTACAGAACTGTTTCAGTTCAGCAATATTCTTGGGATGTCTGGTGTGAATTGCTTTCTTGAGGTCATGCCACAGCATCTTAAATCGGGTTGAGGTCAGGACTCTGACTGGGCCTCTCCAGAAGGCGTATTTTCTTCTGTTTAAGCCATTCTGTTGTTGATTTACTTCTATGCTTTGGGTCATTGTCCTGTTGCAACACCCATCTTCTGTTGAGCTTCAGCTGGTGGACAGATGGTCTTAAGTTCTCCTGCAAAATGTCTTGGTAAACTTGGGAATTCATTTTTCCTTCGATGATAGCAATCCGTCCAGGCCCTGACACAGCAAAGCAGCCCCAAACCATGATGCCCCATACTTTACAGTTGGGATGAGGTTTTGATGTTGGTGTGCTATGCCTCGTTTTCTCCACACATAGTGTTGTGTGTTTCTTCCAAACAACTCAACTTTGGTTTCATCTGTCCACAGAATATTTTGCCAGTACTGCTGTGGAACATCCAGGTGCTCTTGTGAAAACTGTAAACGTGCAGCAATGTTTTTTTTGGACAGCAGTGGCTTCTTCTGTGGTATCCTCCCATGAAATCCATTCTTGTTTAGTGTTTTACATATTGTAGATTTGCTAACAGGGATGTTAGCATATGCCAGAGACTTTTGTAAGTCTTTAGCTGACGCTCTAGGTTTCTTCTTCACCTCATTGAACAGTCTGCGCTGTGCTCTTGCAGTCATCTTTACAGGATGGCCACTCCTAGGGAGAGTAGCAGCAGTGCTGAAATTTCTCCATTTATAGACAATTTGTCTTACGGTGGACTGATGAACAGCATGGCTTTTGAAGATACTTTTATAACCCTTTCCAGCTTTATGCAAATAAACAATTCTTAATCCTAGGTCTTCTGAAAGCTCTTTGTGCGAGGCATCATTCACATCAGGCAATGCTTCTTGTGAAAAGCAAACCCAGAACTGGTGTGTGTTTTTTATAGGGCAGGGCAGCTGTAACCGACACCTCCAATCTAATCTCATTGATTGGACTCCAGTTGGCTGACACCTCACTCCAATTAGCTCTTGGAGATGTCATTAGTCTAGGGGTTCACATACTTGTTCCACCTGCACTGTGAATGTTTACATGGTGTGTTCAATAAAAACATGGTAACATTTAATTCTTTGTGTGTTATTAGTTTAAGCAGACTGTGATTGTCTATTGTTGTGACTAAGATGAAGATCAGATCACATTTTATGACCAATTTGTGCATAAATCCATATCATTCCAAAGGGTTCACATAATTTTTCTTGCAACTGTATAATATACTTACTATTAATGCTGTGGTGAAGCAGTTCAGTGAGCTATAAAGTTTCATGTAATTTAAAACCAAAAGGATTTCCATAACGTGTATAAAAACATTAACGCCCTGTTTAGCATTCATATTTGACAATGATGTTAAACAGAAATCGATTTGCAAATTAAAGTCTATGGGGATCATTTATAAAAGATCAGCATTTTATGCTAGTCTTTGATATCCCCTGCACTGCCAGAAGATGCCCTTAGTTTATTATTATAGTTATCATAAATTAGGCACATTCCCTGGCAGCCCCTGCACCTAGATTTAAATATATTCCAGCAACTAGGTGGAATAATTTCAATTGTAATTGTTAGTAAATTTGCAGGGGCTAAAGGTCCAGCTTATGACACGTCCCCATCCTGCCCTACCTCTCCCTAGTGGACAGCGTAAAAACGCCAAAAAGTTGCTTTCAAAAAGTCGCAAAATGGAGCAGTGTGATTTTTTTCATTCTGGTGTAAGGAGTCTTAATTAATGACCTGCAATGTGTACAGTGCAACACACTTGGTGAGAATTTAGCCTCTATGGTCTGCATTCTGTAAAATAGTACATTTGTTAGTTACATATATAGGATCTTCAGAAATCAGAAAGTAAAATGTAAATCTGATACAGTGAATTCTAAATTTAGTTTATTTTTCTTTGCTTCTATAGTTGCTGTACTTTTTAGAGCAAAGGAAAAATATTAATTAAAGTCATAGCACTGTAAATACGGTACACGTCTTACTTTTGCAGACATCAATTTACAGTGAGGAACAAAAGTATTTGAACACCCTGCGATTTTGCAAGTTCTCCCACTTCATGGAGGGGTCTGAAATTCACATTGTTGGTGTATTCCCACTCTGAGAGTAAGAATTAAAAAAAACATCAGGAAATCACATTGTATGATTTTTAAAGAATTTATTTGTCTTGCACTGCTGAACATAAGTATTTGAACACCTAAGAAACAGCAAGAAATCTGGCTCTCAAAAACCTGTTACTGTGCCTTTAAAAAGTCCACCTCTACTCCACTCATTAATCTAACTTAGTAGCACCTGTCTGAGCTCTTTAAAGACACCTGTCCACCCCACAGTCAGTCAGACGCCAACTACTACCATGGGCAAGATCAAAGAGCTGTCAAAAGACACCAGACACAAAATAGTGGACCAACTCCACAAGGCCGGAATGGGATATGGGGCAATTGCCAAGCAGCTTGGTGGAAATCGATCAACTGTTGGAGCAATTGTTAGAAAATGGAAGAGGCTAAAGATGACTGTCAGTCTCCCTCGGACTGGGGCAAGATCTCACCTCGTGGGGTATCACTGATGATAAGAAAGGTGAGGAATCATCCCAGAACTACAATGGAGGAGCTGGTCAATGACATGAAGAGAGCTGGGATCACAGTTTCAAAGGTCACTGTCGGTAGAACACTACGCCGTCATGGTTTCAAATCATGCATTGCATGGTAGGTTCCCCTGCTCAAGTCATCACATGTCCAGGCCCGTCTGAAGTTTGCCATCGACCATCTGGATGATCCGTAGGAGGCATGGGAGAAAGTCATGTGGTCAGATGAGACCAAAGTAGAACTTTTTGGTCTAAACTTCACTCGTCGTGTTTGGAGGAAGAATAAGGATGAGTTGCATCCCAAGAACACCATCCCTACTGTGAAGCATGGGGGTGGTAACATCATGCTTTGGGGGTGCTTTCCTGAAAAGAGGACAGGATGACTGCACTGTATTAAGGAGAGGATGAATGGGGCCATTTATTATGAGATTTTGAGCAACAACCACCTTCCCTCAGTCAGAGGATTGAAGATGGGTCGTGGCTGAGTCTTCCAACATGACAATGACCCGAAGCACACAGCCAGTATAACCAAGGAGTGGCTCCGTAAGAAGCATATCAAAGTTCTGGAGTGGCCTAGCCAAACTCCAGACCTAAATCCAATAGAACATCTTTGGAGGGAGCTTAAATTCCGTGTTGCTCAGCGACAGCCCCGAAACCTGACAGATCTAGAGGAGATCTGTGTGGAGGAGTGGCCAAAATCCCTGTTACAGGGTGTGCAAACCTTGTCAAGAACTACAGGAAATGTTTGACCTCTGTAATTGCAAACAAAGGCTTCTGTACCAAATATTAACACTGATTTTCTCAGGTGTTCAAATACTTATGTTCATTGTTCTGCAGTGCAAAACAAATAAATTCTTTAAAAATCATACAATGTGATTTTCAGAATAAAATAAAAAAAATCTGTCTCTCAGAGTGGGATGCACCTACAATGTGAATTTCAGACCCCTCCATTATTTCTAAGTGGGAGAACTTGCAAAATCATAGGGTGTTCAAATACTTCTGTTCGTCACTGTATATCATGGTTAATAATTCTCTGAAATGCTAGAAAAAGTATCTTCTTAAATGGACCATGAAATGAAGACGTGCTTTGAAACATGCTTGGCCATTTAATAGAAAGATTTATGGTATACTAAGCTGCTTAGCACATGTGTACACCTGATCATGTTGTCACTGGGACTATTTGTAAGTTAAGGCGTCCCAGTTTAAACACGACTAGACTAGGATGAAATGGGGATGTATAGGACCAAAATGCCGTACAAGTGGTTAGAACTTAGAACCTGTAAGATAAAATCAAAAAAGTCAAGAATTTGATCTGGAGAAAGCCAAGGGGTTACAGATTAATAGCATTTTCAGACAGTCAAGATCACTAAGTAACTGATAAGAGGTAACAGCAAGATACTAGGTAAAAATCACTAAGAACAGTATGCCAGATTTGTTATTAATCTGATGCAAATATAAAGTAGAATTAGGAAGCAGAGGCGCTCACCAACTTGACCGTTTGGTGAGCGTCCAAAAACGGACCAGTAGCAATGTATCCAAATATTCTGAAAAAAATCGGAGCTTAAAAATCCATAAACCTTTATTAATTCTTCATATAAAAAAATACAGTGATAGATCAATATACCTATGCATTTCGAGCTACTTGTGAGCCCTTGCTCAAGGCATATTCAATAGACAAAATCTCTGCTATATAAAATAAAAAAATAATCAACCAATCAGCTATATTTGGAAACTCCCTCAGCGTGTGATGCCTACAAAATGTGCAAAGAAGGTGCACAAAAATCCAGAGGTGGATTAAACAGAGGATAAATTAATATGTATCGTATATAATAAATATGTTCTATAATTGAGTCCCATAGGGAATCTTGTATTTAAACATAAAATCCAGAACGCCTCTCTATAGAATGGGGGACATTTACTAAGCATGTTGCGCTAGAATTATGGTGTAAAATGCGCCAAAATGAATTGCATTTTGTTTTGCGCCAAAAATATCAACTGTTTTCTCCAGAATTTTTCACATAAAGAATGCATCACGCCAGAAATTAGTTATAAATGTCAAAGTGGGACATATAACGACTCATTTATCGTCCTCTTATGGGCAGAAATGGCTCAAATTGTTGCGGACAATTAAGCAAGTTTATGTGGTGGTGTTTTGTGTAAAAAGTCACATTTATGGCAGAAAGATGCAACTTTGACAAAAAGTCGCATTTATGAAAAGAAAATCAATTTGTGGGAACAAGTGATAGGTAAGTATTAAAACAGGATGCACTTATTTTTTTTCTAATAGAAATGAGTTAACTGCAGGGTTTTGTCAATTAATTTTACATCCAACAAAAAAAAAACAATAACAAAAATGTCCCGAGTCTGAGACAAAAGTCGCAATTTACCACTGGAAATGTTGCAAATATGCTTCAAAAGTCTCAAATATGTTTCAAATGTCTCAAGTGTGGTCTGGCAGGGGGGTGACTAAAATGGCGCATTTTAGTTAAAAAAAAGCCGCATTTTAGTGCCATTGGTGTTAAAATGTCGCAAATCGAGAGAAATAGGCATATAATCAGTTTTATATTTTAAAAAGTCACATTTTAAAAGTGGTGTGCACCTTTTGATATATGATATGATTTGTAATGTTAGTATTTTTTGGCGCAAATTACGTCATTATTGATAAATGTCCCCAAATTTTTTTGGTTGTAATCACCTCCACTGTAGGATTTGTGGACCTTGTCAACACCACAAAAATGAAAATATTTCAGAGAACTGTCATGTTCTTCAATGAAATGTGTGATATGCTCTGTTATCCATGTTTTTATTTTCATTGTAGTACAACCTACATATGATTTTTTGCCCATAATGCAATCTATTTTATATACTATGTGATCGGAACTGCGGTTCATAATATCATTGATGTCATATTTCTTGTCTTCCTTAGCATTAAAAATGATGTCATATTTCTTGTCTTCCTTAGCGTTAAAAATTATTTTATTAACACACTGCTTTTGGGGCTGATGCACTTGTAAAGGCCTTTCTGGCTGAACCACACCTAAACACACTCGGAGTAAGCATATTGCCCAAGTTCCTCCCTCTTCTAGCTACACATCTAACTTTTTTTTCCAAAACTTTTTTAGGACTTAATCCTGGAAGAGAATTGGTAAGTATATGTAAAAGATCTGTTTGATTTGTTTAAAATTCCTATTATATGGTGAGTTATCTGTAGTAGGCCTCATGCACACATTTATGTCCATTTTGTGGTCCGCAAGTTGCGGATCTGCAAAACACTGATACTGGCCATGTGCATTCCGCATTTTGCAGAACAAAACGTCCGGCACACAATAGAATAGTCCTATCCATGTCCATGATACGTTCAAGAATAGGACATGTTCTATTTTTTTTGCAGGGCCACGGAAATGATGTGCAGATGTGAACAGCATCTTTTGCGGCCCCATTGAAGTGAATGGGTTCCTCATCCGACTCGCAAAAAATGAGGCTTGGATGCGGACCCAAACTACAGTCGTGTGCATGAGGCCTTAATCTGATATTTCTAATTATTTTTAAAAGCCATTTCTAGTTCAATAAAAGAAAAATATATTCTGTTTATACATTTGTTGTGCAGATATTTCCTTATTAATTAAATAATAGTTCTAATCTGCTTAAAAATATTAATGCATAAGAACTATTGGAAAGGTATGTTTTGTTTTTTAAGCAACTCTGAAATAGTCATTTTTCCCCATTTAAAAATGAGTCCTTTTGAACTTATTGAAAAGTGTCCCATTAAAATCGTCTTGAGAAGTACATTTTTATTAGTGCTTTTTTCAATTCTTTTAATTCTTTAGTGCTTTTTCCATTATCGGGGTTCTCCCCTTTTGATAATCACATCTTGTTAGAAGGGCCCCTTGATCACAAAGTGTTCCTCTGCTGGGAACCACAGCAATCAGCTGTTATCTCTGATGGAACCTCAGTTTCCCTACAACTCTGTCACACAGGAAATGAGCAATGAAGAGAATCTGTCATTAGGTTCATGCTGCCTTAACCACGACTAGCAGAATGAAATCCCAATGGGGTGCTACATGATAGAGAGCTATGTTTTACTTTGAAATACTGAAATCTTTCTGAGTCAATACAGATTGAAAACAAGCTGGGAAGAGGGAGCCACTTTGTGGCTAGTCCTCTCCCTATTTGGATTAATTGACAGGTTGTGTGCTGCATGGCCAAAAGCCACTTGAAATCCACAAATCCATAAATTTATATTAAACAAAGTTGCTACAAAATAAAATAAGCATGAACTTAACCATTTCCGGACATCCACCGTACATGGAGCTGAGAAGGTACCATAACCAGCAGGTGCCTGCTGTTTTACACAACAGACATTTGCTGTCATTGTCCGTGATCGGAGACATCTCTGATTGCAGTTATTTAAGTCCTCAAATGCCATGGTCAAATGCATGGTCAATTGCAATTACGAGGTCATTTGCTGCGATCAAGTTGCTTCCAATGCCCAAATTTCCCACCCACAATGAAACTGTGCAAGCTGTTTAGTTGCTTTGGCAGCTGTGAGCCTTGTGATGGCTCCCAGGCCTGTAAAGTTAAAGTTCCTATATATTGCAAACATAGCAATTTTCCCATAGACTGCATGATCACATGTTCAAACCCCATAGGGGCAAAAAAAGAAGTTTAAAATAGGTTTTAAAAGTTACAATGCAAAAAATGTTACATTCAAATTACTTCCCTTTCCCTATTTTACACATAAAAATAAACAATAAAAAATAAAGAATTGGTATTGCTACATCCAAAAATGATCAATCTATTAGCATTTTTACAGTATTCATCCTGCATGATGAACTCTATAATGTAAAAGAAAAAGTCAAATGGCCTAATCAATTTTTTTTGTCACTTTGCCTCTCAACAAATTGAATAAAAAGTGATAAAAAAAGTCATGCATACCCCAAAATGCATCATTAAAAATTACAGAACAAAAAAAACACATTTACATAACTCCGTAGACAAAAATATAAAAAAGTTATATGTGTCAGAATATGGCAATACAAATAAATATTTTTCAAAGGTTTTAGTTTTAAGCTTTATAGACATAAAACTTTATAAATGTGGTTTCACTATAATTGCATTCACCCACAGAATAAGTTTGTTCATGTCATTTAAAGCGTAACGTAGAATGCCACAAAAACAACACTCCCCCAAAAATGGTGGAATTTTCTTTTTCAATTTTACCCAACAATTTTTTTTCCCATTTTCTAATACATCATATGGTAAATTAAATTATGCCATTAGAAAATACAAATTGTCCTTCACAAAACAAACCCTGATATAGCTATATGACCAAAATAATAAAAAAGTTACGGCTTTTGGAAAGCAGAAAGTAAACAATGAAAGAACAGAAAATGCCTGCATCAGGAACGGCTTAAAGGGAATCTGTCACCTAGTTTTACCCTATAGAGCTGCGGACATGCACGGATAGATCTCCACTAGCATGTCCGCAATATACCTGTCCCATAGCTCTGTGTTGTTTTATTTTGTTAAAAAAATTATTTTATAGATATGTAAATTAGCCAAGTAAGGTGCCCAAGGCCTGGTTACTTACGGTTAAGGAGCCCAGCCACGCCCCCTGTGAAGGAGCCCAGCACCGCCTGCATCCAGGAATCTCCTCCTTGCTCACAAAGTTACAGTGCCGTACAGTGCCGTAATCACGCAATGCGCAAGCTAGCGCTTGCGCAGTTCGTTCACTGAGGCTGATGTCAGCAAACAGAACGAACACTTTGCCGGCACTGTGCATGTGCTAGCACGCGTATTGCGAGATTACAGCACTGTAACTTTGTGAGCAAGGAGGAGATTCCTGGATGCAGGTGGTGCTGGGCTCCTTCACAGGGGGCGTGGCTGGGCTCCTTAACCGTAAGTAACCAGGCCTTGGGTACCTTACTTGGCTAATTTACATATCTATAAAAATAATTTTTGAAACAAAATAAAACAACACAGAGCTATAGGACCGGTATATTGCGGACATGCTAGCGGAGATCTATCCGTGCATGTCAGCAGCTCTATAGGGTAAAACTAGGTGACAGATTCCCTTTAAGAAATAAACAAATTTATTAAATAGCAACATAAAAAGTAAATTACTTTTCTTCTGCAAATTAAAATAAATGATTCATTAACTCATATGTGCCCCAAAATAGTGCAAAAAAAACCCTAAGGGTACCTGCACAGGGTACATATTTGTATGCAGAAAATCTGCATAATAAAATACTCACCAATCTGTACTATATATCACAGTTTTGAGGCTCTTTTGGTGCAGTTTTTATGTGTTTACTTTTTTCGTGGATTTTGTTGTGGATTTTATTTTTATGTAAACCACCCTATTGAAGTCTGGGAGGGGGGGGACGACACTATATGTAAGGTGCAGAATTGCACAAACAATTGACATTCTGTGGATTTGAAAATCCCCACTGCAGGTCATTTTAGACATTATAGTAAAGGCAATTAAAAATGATATGCTAGCATTATCTTCTGCATTAATAAAGAATGCAAACATTTGAATGGATTCATAAGAGCTATTTGTATGGATGAGTAATGCACAGACGTTTATCCTACATAATGGCTGAAAATGAAAACAACATTTTATTAGGCAGATAACTGACCTTGTATCTTGGAAATTTCGCCTTGAGGCACTTGTGTGTCTGAAGCTTTTCAGTTGTAAAATGTGATGGTTGAACATGATTGACATCTTTATTTATAGTAAAAGTGTTAAGAAAACTCTACAACAAACGCGTAGAGCAGTCCTTCACAACATGTCACTGTAGGGCACTGTGCTATGCCCTTTGATGCTTCTCTAGGTTATGTGAAAGAACAGAATAAAATTGTAGGATCTTGACAGTAAAAATTAACTTAAACGTGTTTGTGTGCAAATGATTAAGGCGGATTTACAACACAGTTGTTAGGCCAATTATCGAAAACAAATATTACTACAAACGTTCGTTCTCGAATGTGTGAATGGGCACAACATTTGCTAATTTCCAATCTTCTGGGACGACTCCTGTTGCCGGTGATTGGTTAAATAAATCTGTTAATTGTTTTGCTAGTTCACCGCTGAACTAGCAAAACCATTAACAGATTTATTTAACCGCCTCCGGACCGCCTAACGCAGGATAGCGTTCCGGAGGCGGCAGCCCTGCGCACAGTCACGCATATATGCGTCATCTCGCGAGACGCGAGATTTCCTGTGAACGTGCGCACACAGGCACGCGCGTTCACAGGATCGGAAGGTAAGCGAGTGGATCTCCAGCTTGCCAGCGGCGATCGTTGGCTGGCAGGCTGGAGATGCGATTTTTTTTAACCCCTAACAGGTATATTAGATGCTGTTTTGATAACAGCGTCTAATATACCTGCTACCTGGTCCTCTGGTGGTCCCTTTTGTTTGGATCGACCACCAGAGGACACAGGTAGCTCAGCAATATGTAGCACCAAACACCACTACACTACACCCCCCCTGTCACTTATTAACCCCTTATTAACCCCTGATCACCCCTGATCACCCCATATAGACTCCCTGATCACCCCCCTGTCATTGATCACCCCCCTGTCATTGATCACCCCATTGTATAGCTCCATTCAGACGTCCGTATGATTTTTACGGATCCACTGATACATGGATCGGATCCGCAAAACACATACAGACGTCTGAATGTAGCCTTACAGGGGGGTGATCAATGACGGGGGTGATCCCCCCATATAGACTCCCTGATCACCCCCCTGTCATTGATCACCCCCCCGTCATTGATCACCCACCTGTAAGGCTCCATTCAGACGTCCGGATGTTTTTTACGGATCCACGGATACATGGATCGGATCCGCAAAACACATACAGACGTCTGAATGGAGCCTTACAGGGGAGTGATTACCCCATATAGACTCCCTGATCACCCCCCTGTCATTGATCACCCCCCTGTAAGGCTCCATTCAGATGTCAGTATGTTTTTTACGGATCCACGGATACATGGATCGGATCCGCAAAACACATACGGACATCTGAATGGAGCCTTATAGGGGGGTGATCAATGACAGGGGGGTGATCACCCCATATAGACTCCCTGATCACCCCTTTGTCATTGATCACCCCCCTGTCATTTATCACCCCCCTGTAAGGCTGCATTCAGATGTCCGTATGTTTTTTACGAATCCACGGATACATGGATCGGATCCGCAAAACACATACAGATATCTGAATGGAGCCTTACAGGGGGGTGATCACCCCATATAGACTCCCTGATCACCCCCCTGTCATTGAACAACCCCCTGTAAGGCTCCATTAAGATGTCCGTATGTTTTTTACGGATCCACAGATACATGAATCGGATCCGCAAAACACATACGGACATCTGAATGGAGCCTTATAGGGGGGTGATCAATGACAGGGGGGTGATCACCCCATATAGACTCCCTGATCACCCCTTTGTCATTGATCACCCCCCTGTCATTTATCACCCCCCTGTAAGGCTCCATTAAGATGTCCGTATGTTTTTTACGGATCCACAGATACATGGATCGGATCCGCAAAACACATACGGATATCTGAATGGAGCCTTATAGGGGGGTGATCAATGACAGGGGGGTGATCACCCCATATAGACTCCCTGATCACCCCCCTGTCATTAATCACCCCCCTGTATGGCTCCATTCAGATGTCCGTATGTTTTTTACGGATCCACGGATACATGGATCGGATCCGCAAAACACATACGGACATCTGAATGGAGCCTTATAGGGGGGTGATCAATGACAGGTGGGTGATCACCTCATATAGACTCCCTGATCACCCCCCTGTCATTGATCACCCCCCTGTAAGGCTGCATTCAGATGTCCGTATGTTTTTTACGGATTCACGGATACATGGATCGGATCCGCAAAACACATACGGACATCTGAATGGAGCCTTATAGGGGGGTGATCAATGACAGGGGGGTGATCACCCCATATAGACTCCCTGATCACCCCCCTGTCATTGATCACCCCCTGTCATTGATCACCCCCCTGTCATTGATCACCCCCCTGTAAGGCTCCATTCAGATGTCAGTATGTTTTTTACGGATCCACGGATACATGGATCGGATCCGCAAAACACATACGGACATCTGAATGGAGCCTTATAGGGGGGTGATCAATGACAGGGGGGTGATCACCCCATATAGACTCCCTGATCACCCCTTTGTCATTGATCACCCCCCTGTCATTTATCACCCCCCTGTAGGGCTGCATTCAGATGTCCGTATGTTTTTTACGGATCCACGGATACATGGATCGGATCCGCAAAACACATACAGATATCTGAATGGAGCCTTACAGGGGGGTGATCACCCCATATAGACTCCCTGATCACCCCCTGTCATTGATCACCCCCCTGTAAGGCTCCATTCAGATGTCCGTATGTTTTTTACGGATCCACGGATACATGGATCGGATCCGCAAAACACATACGGACATCTGAATGGAGCCTTATAGGGGGGTGATCAATGACAGGGGGGTGATCACCCCATATAGACTCCATGATCACCCCTTTGTCATTGATCACCCCCCTGTCATTTATCACCCCCCTGTAAGGCTGCATTCAGATGTCCATATGTTTTTTACGGATCCACGGATACATGGATCGTATCCGCAAAACACATACAGACGTCTGAATGGAGCCTTACAGGGGGGTGATCACCCCATATAGACTCCCTGATCACCCCCCTGTCATTATCACCCCCCTGTCATGGATCACCCCCCTGTAAGGCTCCATTCAGACATTTTTTTGGCCCAAGTTAGCGGAAATTATTATTTTTTTATTACAAAGTCTCATATTCCACTAACTTGTGTCAAAAAATAAAATCTCACATGAACTCACCATACCCCTCACAGAATCCAAATGCGTAAAATTTTTTAGACATTTATATTCCAGACTTCTTCTCACGCTTTAGGGCCCCTAGAATGCCAGGGCAGTATAAATACCCCACATGTGACCCCATTTCGGAAAGAAGACACCCCAAGGTATTCCGTGAAGGGCATATTGAGTCCATGAAAGATTGAAATTTGTGTCCCAAGTTAGCGTAAAGGGAGACTTTGTGAGAAAAAAAAAAAATATATCAATTTCCGCTAACTTGTGCCAAAAAAAAAAAATTCTATGAACTCGCCATGCCCCTCATTGAATACCTTGGGGTGTCTTCTTTCCAAAATGGGGTCACTTGTGGGGTAGTTATACTGCCCTGGCATTTTAGGGGCCCGAATGCGTGAGAAGTGGTTTGAAATCAAAATCTGTAAAAAATGTGCTCTTTGGAATGTGGGCCCCTTTGCCCACCTAGGCTGCAAAAAAGTGTCACACATCTGGTATCACCGTACTCAGGAGAAGTTGGGCAATGTGTTTTGGGGTGTCTTTTTACATATACCCATGCTGGGTGAGAGAAATATCTTGGCAAAAGACAACTTTTCCCATTTTTTTATACAAAGTTGGCATTTGACCGAGATATTTATCTCACCCAGCATGGGTATATGTAAAATGACACCCCAAAACACATTGCCCAACTTCTCCTGAGTACGGCAATACCACATGCGTGACACTTTTTTGCAGCCTAGGTGGGCAAAGGGGCCCACATTCCAAAGAGCATGTTTCGGATTTCACCGGCCATTTTTTACAGATTTTGATTTCAAACTACTTCGCACGCATTTGGGCCCCTAAAATGCAAGGGCAGTATAACTACCCCACAAGTGACCCCATTTTGGAAAGAAGACACCCCAAGGTATTTCGTGATGGGCATAGTGAGTTCATGGAAGTTTTTATTTTTTGTCACAAGTTAGTGGAATATGAGACTTTGTAAGAAAAAAAAAAAAATAACATAATTTTCCGCTAACTTGTGACAAAAAATAAAAGTTCTATGAACTCACTATGCCCATCAGCGAATACCTTAGGGTGTCTACTTTCCGAAATGGGGTCATTTGTGGGGTGTTTGTACTGTCTGGCCATTGTAGAACCTCAGGAAACATGACAGGTGCTCAGAAAGTCAGAGCTGCTTCAAAATGCGGAAATTCACATTTTTGTACCATAGTTTGTAAACGCTATAACTTTTACCCAAACCATTTTTTTTTTACCCAAACATTTTTTTTTTATCAAAGACATGTAGAACAATAAATTTAGAGAAAAATTTATATATGGATGTCGTTTTTTTTGCAAAATTTTACAACTGAAAGTGAAAAATTTCATTTTTTTGCAAGAAAATCGTTAAATTTCGATTAATAACAAAAAAAGTAAAAATGTCAGCAGCAATGAAATACTACCAAATGAAAGCTCTATTAGTGAGAAGAAAAGGAGGTAAAATTCATTTGGGTGGTAAGTTGCATGACCGAGCAATAAACGGTTAAAGTAGTGTAGGTCAGAAGTGTAAAAAGTGGCCTGGTCATTAAGGGTGTTTAAGCTAGGGGGGCTGAGGTGGTTAACCAATCACTGGCAACAGAAGTCGTCCCTGAAGATTGGAAATTAGAAAATGTTGTGCCCATTCACAAGAAAGGTAGTAGGGAGGAATCGGGCAACTATAGGCCAGTAAGCCTGACATCAACAGTGGGGAAATTAATGGAAACCATACGGATTGTGGAACATCTAAAATCCCATGGATTGAAAGATGAAAAATAGCATGGGTTTACTTCAGGGAGATTATGCCAAACAAATCTTATTGATTTTTTTGATTGGGTGACAAAAATAATAGATTGCGGAGGTGCTGTCACGGATGTAGTAGGGGAGAACACCAAAAGACAACAAGACGGAAGGGAAAAGACACTAGGCCTCACCGCTAGGGAAGGAAAAGGGTCACTACCTATGAAACCCTGCTCCTGGCCCTGACTCATATCCGTATGGGCACCTCTCGATGGTAGAGATGCCCATACACAGGAACCTAGAAAACCCTGGTGGCCCTCAGATACCCTAGACTTAATGACAGGGCAGAGACAACCCACTCCTTCCCTGGTGAAGACACCAGCGTCTCACCGAGGCCTAGTAAACAACAGACGGGGGGAGGAATACAAAACACAACAAGCGGAACACTTAACTTCTAAGGATGATGGATGATGGATGATCACGACTTCAACTAGAACCACACTCCAGCTCTTCCAACACCAAATGAAGTTATCCAGAGCAAGGAGTGATGGGTGAAGTCAAACTAAATAGGGGGAGGTAAAGGTCACATGATCCACACCTGAACAGGAGGTGTGGACATACAAGCAACACACAGACAAAGTGAAACCAAAAGATCCTGTCAGATCACTAATGAGCAGATAATCTTTCAGACCTTCTCAAACCTGTCACCAGTGTGACAGGTGCAGTAGACATCGCTTATCTAGACTTCAGTAAGGCTTTTGATACTGTCCCACATAGAAGGCTTATCAATAAATTAGAGTCTTTGGGCTTGGACTCCCATATTGTTGAATGGATTAGGCAGTGGCTGAGGGACAGACAACAGAGGGTTATTGTTACCAGTGGGGTACCTAAGGGATCTGTTCTGGGACCCATAATGTTTAATATCTTTATCAGCGAAATTGCAGAAGGCCTCGATGGTAAGGTTAGTCTTTTTGCTGATGACACAAAGATTTGTAACAGGGTTTATGTTCCTGGAGGGATACACCAAATGGAAAAGGATTTAGGAAAACTAGAGGAATGGTCAAAAATCTGGCAACTAAAAATTAATGTTGATAAGTGCAAGATAATGCACCTGGGGCGTAAAAACCCAAGAGCAGAATATAAAATCAGTGATACAGTCCTAACCTCAGTATCTGAGGGAAGGGATTTAGGGGTCATTATTTCAGAAGACTTAAAGGTAGGCAGACAATGTCATAGAGCAGCAGGAAATGCTTGGGTGTATAGGGAGAGGAATTACCAGTAGAAAGAGGGAGGTGCTCATGCCGCTCTACAGAGCACTAGTGAGACCTCATTTGGAGTATTGTGCTCAGTACTGGAGACCATATCTCCAGAAGGATATTGATACTTTGGAGAGAGTTCAGAGAAGAGCTACTAAACTGGTACATGGATTGCAGGATAAAACTTACCAGGAAAGATTAAAGGACCTTAACATGTATAGCTTGGAAGAATGACGAGACAGAGGGGATATGATAGAAACTTTTAAATACATAAAGGGAATCAACAAAGTAAAAGAGGAGAGAATATTTAAAAGAAGAAAAACTGCTACAAGAGGACATTGTTTTAAATTAGAGGGGCAAAGGTTTAAAAGTAATATCAGGAAGTATTACTTTACTGAGAGAGTAGTGGATGCATGGAATAGCCTTCCTGCAGAAGTGGTAGCTGCAAATACAGTGAAGGAGTTTAAGCATGCATGGGATAGGCATAAGGCCATCCTTCATATAAGATAGGGCCAGGGGCTATTCATAGTATTCAGTATATTGGGCAGACTAGATGGGCCAAATGGTTCTTATCTGCCGACACATTCTATGTTTCTATGACTATTGGCCCATGTAAATGTGCTGCCCATCACCAGATAAACAAGCAAAACGGTCATTCCTCTGGTAAATTAATATCTGGGCAGCAGATATTGCTGTGTAAACAGCGATCTGGGCCCAGAAATAATGAATCTGTATGAGAATGAGCGATGGCAGTAGTCCTTACAATTGTACCCAACCGTGGAGAAGATTGCTGATGCAACTCTCTCCTCCATTGAAGAGCAGACAATTATTAGGAAGGGACAATCCCTTCCATTTACCGGTGCACTTTATACAGTCTTTCCCCCAGACCATTTGCACCTCTTCTGTAGCACTAACCCTATTATGGTATGAGGGTGAAGCCACACAAGGCAGGACCTGACATTGTTTTCAGCTGTTTTTCTAAACAGCATATGCTCATAATTAGAGATGAGCGAATCGAATCATACGAAGTGGAATTCGATCCGAATTTCAGGAAAAATTTGATTCGCAATGAATGCAAAATTCCTCCCGCTTTGC
Organism: Bufo bufo; assembly: GCF_905171765.1. Classification (NCBI taxonomy): domain Eukaryota; kingdom Metazoa; phylum Chordata; class Amphibia; order Anura; family Bufonidae; genus Bufo; species Bufo bufo. The sequence continues at coordinate 317,593,584 of NC_053392.1, forward strand.
AGTAACAAAACACAATTTTTCCTAAAATGGCAGCTACAATGGCGGCTACACGTGTGAGGACATGGGGCAAGAAACTCTGGGAAGGCAGGCTGACCCATAATGCTATGACTGCAGTCAATCTTAAGCCAGACAGCCCTATGATGTCACAGTCCTATAAAAAAAAATGCAGCCATCTTAGAGTCAGACATTTTCCAGCATTCAGAGTGCAGGGACAGATGTGAGAAGGCGCTAGGGACAGCAATTGGAAAAACCTCATTGTGGGGAAAAAAAACTGAAAAAACGATTTATATGTGCAGGGAAAGGATAGGGAGGAATCATTTCACAGCATCTTAGTGCAGGGAGAGACGTCAGAAGGCGCTAGTGACAGTGCCAAAAAAGCGATTTACAAGTGCAGGGAAAGGACAGGGAGGAATCATTTCACAACATCTTAGTGCAGGGAGAGATGTTAGAAGGCGCCAGGGGCAGTGCTAGAAAAGGGATTCACAAGTGAAGGGAAATATTATACAGCTCTGTCATTCCAGCAATTTGTTCTTGAAAAGCCTTTAGTGGCTTATATCTTTTCAAACAAGAAAAATATAAAAGCATTTAGTGGCCTATTTCATTATAGAAAGAAAAAAATATAAGCACTTCACTGGTGCAGTTATTTGTGGCAAAAGGGTTTAGTGGCCTATTTCAGTACAGAAAGAAAATTATATATGCACTTCACTGGTGCATTTATTTCTGCTTAAAGCGTTTACTGGCCTATTTCAGTACAAAAAGAAAAATATATTCTCAGTTCACATTGGCGGTTATATGTGTTGAAAGCATGGCTGGGAATCAGCAGGGTGGCAGCAGTGAGTCAGCAAGGTGGCAGCAGTGGGAGGTCTGGAGCCAAACGTGCCCGGGGTAGACCACCTGGTTCGCAACAGCGTAACTGCCCGGGAAGTAGTGGTGCAGGGGTTCACGGAAGTAGCGGTGGTAGCAGTCAGTCAGTATGGCGGTTATATGTATTGTTTTGTATTTCAGTACAAACAGAAAAATATATTCTCAGTTCAATTCGGCGGTGGTTATATGTTTTAAAAGCATTTTGTGGCCTATTTCAATACAAAAGAAAAATATTTTTTCAGTTCACTTCTGCAGCTATATGTGTTGAAAGGGTTTAGTGGTCTATTTCAGTACAGAAAGAAAAATATATACGCACTTCACTGGTGCATTTATTTCAGTACAAAAACGAAATATATTCAGCGTTCACTTTTGCAGTTATATGGGGTAAAACCTTTAGTGACGTATTTCAGTAGAAAAACTAATTTTATTCAGCGTTCAGAGCTGCAGTTATATGTGGTAAAATCTCTATTGACATATTTTGGTCAAAAAACTAATTTTTTTCAGCATTAAGCGCTGCAGTTATAAGTGGTAAAACCTTTTGTGACGTATTTCGGTCGAAAAACAAAATTTATTCAGCGTTCAGCGCTGCAGTTATACATTTAGGTCCATATATATTTGGACACTGACACAAATTTTGTTTTTATTACCTGTTTACTAAAACACATTCAAGTTATAGTTATATAGGGGACATTGACATAAAGTCCAGACTTTTATTTTTCATTTAAGGGTATCCACATTTAAATTGGATGAAGGGTTTATGAGTTTCAGCTCCTTTTTATGTGGCACCCTGTTTTTAAAGGGATCAAATGTAATTGGACAATTGGCTCAAAGGCTGTTTCATGGGCAGGTGTGGGCAATTCCTTCATTATTTCATTCTAAATTAAGCACATAAATGACCTGGATTTGATTTGAGGTGTGGTGCTTGCATTTTGAAGACAAAAATAATTAAACATGCGGTTAAAGGAGCTCTCCATGCAGGTGAAACAAGCCATCCTTCATCTGCGAAAACAGAAAAAACACATCCGAGAAATTGCTAAACTATTAGGAGTGGCAAAATCTACAATTTAGTACATCCTGAGAAAGAAAGAAAGCACTGGCCTCAACAATGCAAAAAGACCTGGACGCCCACGGAAGACAACAGTGGTGGATGATCGCAGAATTATTACTATGGTGAAGAGAAACCCTTTCACAACAGTCAACCAAGTGAACAACACTCTCCAGGATATATGCGTATCAATATCCAAATCTACCATAAAGAGAAGACTGCATGAAAGTAAATACAGAGGGTTCACTGCATGGTGCAAGCCACTCGTAAGCCTCTAGAATAGGAAGCCTAGATTGGACTTTGCTTAAAAACATCTTAAAAAAACAGCACACTTCTGGAAGAACACTCTTTGGACAGATGAAACCAAGATCTCTACCAGAATGATGGAAAGAAAAAAGTATGGTGAAGGCATGGTACAGCTCATGATCTAAAGCATACCACATCAAGAGTAAAACACGGCAGAGGCAGTGTGATCCCTTGGGCATGCATGGCTGCCAGTGGCACTGGGTCACCAGTGTTTATTGATGATGTGACACAGGACAGAAGCAACTGGATGAATTCTGGGGTTTTCAGAGACAAACTGTGTGCTCAAATCCAGCCAAATGCAGCCAAACTGTTTGGTCTGCGTTTCATAATACAGATGGACAATGACCCAAAACATAAAGCCAAAGCAACTCAGGAGTTTATTAAAGCAAAGAAGTGGAATATTCTTGAATGGCCAAGTCAGTCACCTGATCTGAACCCAATAGAGCATGCATTTAAGACTAAACTTCAGACAGAAAGGCCCACGAACAAACAGCAACTAAAAAACGCTGCAGTAAAGGCCTTGTAGAGCATTAAAAAGGAGGAAACACAGCGTCTGGTGATGTCCATGAGTTCAAGACTTCAGGCAGTCATTGCCAACAAAGGATTTTCAACCAAGTATTAGAAATTAATATTTTATTTACAATTATTTAATTTGTCCAATTACTTTTGAGCCCACGAAATGAAGGGATTGACTTTAAAAATGCTTTCGTTTCTCACATTTTATGCAATCATTTTGCTTAACCCACTGGATTAAAGCTGAAAGTCTGAACTTCAACTGCATCTGAATTGTTTTGTTCAAAATCCATTGTGGCAATGTACAGAACAAAAATTAGAAAAATATTGTCTATGTCCAAATATATATGGACCTAACTGTATATGGTAAAATATTTATTAAAGTATTTCGGTCAAAAACAAAATTTATTCAGCGGTCAGCGCTGCAGTTATATGCCGTAAAATCTTTATTGAACTATTTCAGTCGAAAAATTAAATGTATTCAGCAGTCAGCGCTTCCGTTATATGTGGTAAAATCTTTAGTGGCGTATCTTGATGAACTTTGCGACTCTTTCGGGCTCAAAGCTATCTTGACGCTTTGTCTTCTCATTGTCTGTTTGCTACTAGAGGCCTGTTCATGCCAGGCAGGTTCCCCCAGAAGTATCTGGGTTGATGAGCAGTCGATACCGCACTTGCATCAATCTTGACAGGATTCTTCTACAGGTGGAGAAAAATAGTTTTTTGGAATGCTTTCTCCATCATAACCACGTCGTCGAATAAACTGAAGACTGGTGGATTCTCTCCTGTCTTAGGCAACACTTAATTTTTATTATTACATTTATTAAATACTAGCAGAAGAACGCAGCTTCGCACGGGTATATTTCATCTATTTCATTTTATGTTTCCGTGTGTCGTAAAAAGATATCGGAAGTTTCCCCCATAACAGTGAACTCTACAGTATCCGCCCCTTTAACAATGACCTCCACAGTGCCCGCCCCTTTAACATTGACCTCCACAGTTGCCGCCCCTTTAACATTGACCTCCACAGTGCCCAGCCCTTTAACAATTACCTTCACAGTGCCCGCCCCTTTAACAGTGCCCACCCCTTTAACAGTGAGCACCCCTTTAGCATTGACCACCCCTTTAACAGTGACCTTCATAGTGGTCGCTAGTGATGGACGAACATCTGCCGGGACGGTTCGCGAACGTGATCGCGCGAACGTGATCAAATGTTCGCGAACCGCAAGTTCGCGGCGGGTCCCATTCATTTTAATGGCAGGCGAACCTAAAAAACCTTTAGCTCATATTTGCAGCCAAGAAATAATTACTAGAAGTGAACAAATAGTCCCACAACATGGACACTGATCTGCATAAAAATTTTTTTTATTGCGAAATATCGGCAATATAATTTACGCGCATGCGCAAATGCACTATACAGTACCCAAATGCACAATAAAGAAAGTATATTGGTATATAACACCCAGCTTCAATCTGATTTTTTGGGGGACGACTGGTATATCACACCAGTAGAAATTATTTGTTCCAATAACGCTTGTCCCTCTATATACCTGCAGTATCGCAGCAGAACCGCACACAACTGCCGCACAATACAAATGCACTATAATATACTCTCTAACATAGAAAGTATATTATAAAATTGTGCAAGGAAGGCAATCCATTAGAATATACATAAAGATAAAACGTAACCTTTAATAATTTTACTATGAAGGTCCATTCACACGTCCGTAGGTGTTTTGCGGATCCGCAAAACACGGACACCGGCAATGGACATTCCGCAATTTGTGGACCGCACATCGCCGGCACTATAATAGAAAATGCCTAATCTGGTCTGCAATTGCGGACAAGAATAGGACATGTTCTATTTTTTTGCGGAAACTGAAGCACGGATACGGAAGTGCGGATCCGTAAATGCGGATGTGGATCTGCAAATGCAGATGCGGACAGCACATTCTGTCCCTATTGAAAATGAATGGATGCGGACCAATTTTGCGGACGTGTGAATGGAAAAGATATCCCTCAAAATGAAAATAAATAAAATTATTAAAGTTAAGCAAAAAGCATAGATGTGGTAGGCAATAACAAGTGCTCGGCGGCACCAAATGAGAAACCATATGTCCTACCACAATACGGGGGGTTCCAGTGCACATCGATGAATCCAGGAGGGAAAGCAAAAAAACATCCATCCCTGGGCTAGATGATGATGTGGTATTGAAAGACAGGGTGGGCAAAGAACTGTCCCTGATATTGCCCTACAGGGGGGCTGCTATTCTGGCCCTGATAGTCTAACCACATACCACCCGCCCTGATAAGAGCGACCCCGTCCGGAACCTTACCCTATATAAAAATGGCCCTAGTAAGCCCCTAGCCCCCTGACTTCCAGGTGATCACTATATAGATCTATGTGTTTTTGACTCATTATAAAAGTATATTATAAGTATATCGCACCCCTCTGTGTATCACACATATCGATAGCACACCTATACTAGTGCTTAAAATGACTTTTGTGGCCCTATTAGCTAGAGTTTGGTGTCCCTAAGAGCCTGTCCCTGCTCCACACAGCAACCTCTCTCTACACTGGCAAAACACTGAATGTAAAATGGCGGCCAGATAAGGTTTATTTATAAGGTGGGGGTATGTCCATGTGCTGAAATGTCTCAATTGGCTGTCCTGTACCACCTGATGGATGTGTCATGGGTCAAAGTTCTTCACAATGTAAAAGAATATGGCGGGCGCAAATTTCTCCATATGTTCACATGTTCGGCGAATTGCGAATACACAAAGTTTGCCGCGAAACAACCGCCGGGCGAACCGCAAGGCCATCTCTAGTGGTTGCTTCTTTAACAGTGACCGTCACAGTGGCCGCCCCTTTAACAGTGACTTTCACAGTGCCCCCCCTTTAACAGAGACATCCACAGTGACCGCACCTTTAACAGTGACTTTCACAGTGACCACCCCTTTAACAGTGACTTTCACAGTGACCGCCCCTTTAACAGTGACTTTCACAGTGACCGCCCCTTTAACAGTGACTTTCACAGTGACCGCCCCTTTAACAGTGACTTTCATAGTAACCGCCCCTTTAACAGTGACTTTCACAGTGACCTCCCTTTAACAGTGACTTTCACAGTGACTGCCCCTTTAACTGTGACTTTCACAGTGACCGCCCCTTTAACAGTAACTTTCACAGTGACCGCCCCTTTAACAGTAACTTTTACAGCTACTTACCCTTTAACAGTGACTTTCACAGTGACCGCCCCTTTAACAGTGACTTTCACAGTGACCGCCCCTTTAACAGTAACTTTCACAGGGACCGCCCCTTTAACAGGGACCTTCATAGTGCCTGTACCTTTAATAACAGTGATCACCACAGTGCCGTCCCCTTTAATAACAGTGACCTCCACTGTGCCCACCCCTTTTAAAAAAAGTGACCTCCACAGTGCCCGCCCCTTTAAGCAGTAAAGAAAAATGGCTGGGTTGTTATGGAAACCTGGAGTAAAACTGTGTTTATGGCAGTTGGGATTTTAAGAGAAAGACTTGCAGGCTTGTATTGGCTAATGTGGGTCATTTTTTGGGACTATCTGAGGAATGGTACATCCTAGAGAGCGAATATCTCAGGAACGGTACGTCCTAGAGAGCTGAGACCCGGTCTAAAACCTTCCCGGACACCTGATGTACCTGTGTGTCAAATGGTTAAGATCGGTCCAGTCGTTTGGTCGCGCATAAATAACGTGCAGACAGACAGACAGAAACTCATTTTTATATATAAGAGATTGAATATTAAATTGAACCAAAACTTGATTAAAATTATAAGAAAGTAAACTTAAATTCGCCAATATATTATCCCAATCTTCGAGGGAAATTTGCTAAGCCTTTTGTGCTGGAGAACGTGTATTATGAAATCGTGTTTTAAGCAACACTTTATAAAGTTGAGAAATTTTAACCTTCTGTTCTGTTCCATATTCCCTATAAATGAATAGACAAAGCGGCCACTCTGTGGCCTCCTCATGCTGCTGCCACCGCCACAATCTCTCGTCGTCGTGCCACTCTGTGGCCTCCTCATGCTGATGCCACCTCCATGCTATGTTACCTTGCCACTCTGTGGCCTACTGATGCTGCCGCCACCTTCATACTCCTGTCATTGTGCCACTCTGTGGCCTCCTACTGATGTTGCTGCTGCCGCCACCTCCAGACTCTGTCATTGTGAAACTTGATGGCCTCCTCATACTGCTGCCACCTCCAGACTCTGTCTTTGTGTCACTCGGTGGCCTTCTCCTCATGCTGCTACTGCTACTGCCGCCACCTCCGGACTCTGTCATTGTGTCACTCGGTGGCTTCCTCATACTGCTGCCACCTCCACACTCGGTCATTGTGCCACTCGGTGGCCTCCTTCTGATACTGCTACTGCTGCTGCCGTCACCTCTAGACTCTGTCATTGTGCCACTCTGTGGTCTCCACATGCTGCCACCACCTCCAGACTCTGTAATCGTGCCACTATGTGGCCTCCTGATGCTGCTGCAACCTCCAGACCCTGTCATTAGGCCACTCTGTGGTCTGCTCATGCTGTTCCCACCCTCCCCACTTCATTACTGGGCCACTATTTTGCTTTTTGGCCTGGCTGCCATCATCATTTGTTTGACAGTTCTTCAGATCTGTCAGAAGGAAGGAAAAATGAGATGCACAACGGATCCTGTCTGTGTAGCAGCTGTAAGGCCCATATGGCCCCATCAGAATTGGCTTATGATTTGGTAGCCAAAAGCAGGAGTGGGTACAAAACACAGAAGACATGCAAATATTCCATTCACGTGTCATCTCTGTTTTAGATCCAGTCCTGATTTTTTGGTATTAGCAATACTGATGGATTATTGAGCAAATGCTGACTGAGCGAAGGCATATGCTCCACAGACAGGATCCATTTTTTGTGGGTTATTGTTCTGACGGATCAGAGGAAGGGCAAATTAATCAGTGACATCAACATAAACTTACTGCTGACACCCTCTCCACTCTGTCGGGGGAGGGGGGGGCTCTACTTGTATAAGCGTTAAATAGAACAGGTTCTGATAACACCTATGTGGAATCAGTTGGCGACAGTGTAAAAGGAGTGCATTTCTTCTTGGCACTAACATCAACCTGTAAGGTTGAGTTCATACTTGAGTTATTTGGTCAGTTTTGGCCCTGTGACTGCCCTAATAAGTGAAGTATGCAGCGATTCTAAGAGCGACGCCTGTCATCTGCATGTCATACGGACTCACAGTATTATTTCAATACCAAAGCAGACTCCCTATGCGTGTTACTACAAGGCACAGTGTTCTACACCACTATAAAGGCTCTTAGCAGCCAGGAAATAGCCATTTTTACCGTAATTCGCTGTGGATATAATTGGATCGAACCAAATTTTTCCCCAAAAATTCTGAGAACCGGCGAATCCATTTTTATTTTATTTTGCTCATCTCTACTCATAATAAGCAAATACAGAAACCTTTCTATCTGTGGCAGGCTTTCAACCAATCTGTAGAACTAAATTTAAGAATACTTAGTCATACTGATAATTGGTTAATGTGCTTTTTGTTATGAATAATGGGTATCATACATTATTGTTTCTTACTATAAACAGATAGTGTGGCTGATTTATTATTGAAAATACCTTATACTACATTTGTTGAGTTTTACACACTCTTCCTGTCGAGCCTGACAAGGGGCAAGCCTTATCAGAAAGGCTTTGTGAGAAATTGATGTGGCTTCTTTATCTTCCAGCATCTTCTACCAGCAGTTGCAAAAAATCTAGCACATCTTTACATGGTTTAGTTTAAATGTACATTTCTCTAAATGTTAGACAGCAAATCTGCCCCATTTTTGAATTAGGTGATAACTGGCAGATGGAAGTTCTGTGAAGTGGCTATTCTACGTATATGCAATTATATTAACTAGTATTGAGCGAGCATACTCGGCTGAACTGCTGTTTGGCTCGAGCATCGCTATGCTCGTCACATGGCGGTACTCGGCCGAGTACCGCATGTGCTCTAGCGCCATGCTCGAGTCTCCTGCCTGCACGTTTCGCGGCTGCTATGCAGCCAATAAACGCGCAGGTAAGTACTGCCCTCACTGTAATGCCAGAAGCCATGTTGGCTACTGGCATTACAGTGATTGGCTGGCCAGAACACATACTATATAGCACCCGATGACTCATGTTCGGCTCATTTGTAGTTAGGGAGAGCTGCGCTTCGGAAAGGACAGAGATTGTAGGGAGTCTGATTGCAGTCAATTCAGTAGAAAAACGTTTCAAAGACACAACAGTCCTTTTCTCCAGAAATTGGAGAAATATAACTGAAAAATACTATATTTTTTCCATCATTTTCAATACTTTTCATATAGAGGGTGTCTGCAGTGACTAGAGATATCTGTCCAATACCTTCTGTGTGTCAGGGCCAGAAATTGGATAAATATAAGTGAAAATGTATATATTTTTTTCCATCATTTTCAATACTTTTCATATAGAGGATGTCTGCAGTGACTAGAGACATCTGTCCAATACCTTCTGTGTGTCAGGGCCAGAGATTGGAGAAATATAACTGAAATCTATTTTCCTTTTTCCTTACTTTTAAATACTTTTTCCATATACTGTGCTTGCTATGAACTGTGACATCTGTGCCACATGCTTCCAGTCAGTTAAGCACCACCCTGTCTTCCACCAAGTCCAGTCTCAGTAGCCAAGAGTCTGGTCAACAGAATCCTCTCCCTGATCCTCCTTCCTCCCACCATTTACAGTCTGGACAAACAAGGGATCCCACACTTGGATATTCCGAGGACCTCTTTTCATTACTTGATTTAGCCCTCTCGCCCTCTCGCCAAGCATGCTTAAAGAGGGACATGAGATCTTGTGCTCTGATTCCCAACTTCTTGAGCATCCACAGTCACAAGAACATGACGGTGGGGAACGGCAATTAGTGTTTAATGAGGTGAAAGATGATGAGACACAGTTGCCAATTGAGTCAACCGCAATTACTGTCTCAAGAGGTTGATGAAGAGGATGAGACACAGTTGTCAATCACTGAGGTTGTGGTTAGGTCAACAAATCAAGAAGATGATCAGAGTGAGGAAGTGGAAGAGGAGGTGGTAGACGATGAGGTCACTGACCCAACCTGGGAAGGTGGAAAGCCGAGCGAGGACAGCAGTACAGAGGGGGAAGGATCTGCAGCGCCGCAACAGGCTGGAAGAGGCAGCGGGGTGGCAAAAGGGAGACCCCCGCTATAAAGAGATCTTCTCATCTCTCATTCCTCAGGTGGAGAGGATGAGCAAAACGGTGCAATACCAGAAGGTCCTTGTTGAAAAATTGCTCCAAAAATTTGCATCTGACAATGCTGGCGGCAGAGTTCGTAGTTCCTTGGCCAACCGAGGAGGGGAGACAAGGGGAACACACAGCAGTTCCAACAGAGGCAGGGCAACACTCTACAAGGCCTCAGACAGTTTCATGACACCCCGCCAGCACCCTCACCCTGATGTGTCACAAGTTGGGAAACATTTTGGAAGATGGTGAAGCAGTACGTAGCAGACCGTGTCAGCATCCTCAGTGATCCTTTAGTACCTTACAAATACTGGGTGTCCAAGCTGGACACGTGGCATGAACTGGCGCTCTACGCCTTGGAGATGCTGGCCTGCCCTGACGCCAGCTTTTTGTCTGAGCGGGTATTTAGTGCTGCTGGTGGCATTATAACAGATAAGCGTATCCGCCTGTCAACTGAAAATGCAGACAGTTTGACTCTTATAAAAATGAACAAGGCCTGGATTGCCACAGACTTCTCCACTCCACTAGAGGAAAGCGGATGAACAAAGGCACTTTAAATGTGTTGTTTAATTTACTGAATACACTGTATTCCCATGCAACCCTTCCACCACAAAAAAGGGTACATGGTTAAATCTTCCTTTTCTCATCCTCCTCCTCCTCTTCCATCATATCAACATGCTTATTCGTCGCATATAATATCCTCGCATATATGCCCTCGCATATAATTTTTTACAGGGTCAGCTCAACTGCTGACCCTCACATATAATGTTTTACAGGGTCAGCTCAACTGCAGGCACTCGCATATAATGTTTTACAGGGTCAGCTCAACTGCAGGCCCTCACATATAATGTTTTACAGGGTCAGCTCAACTGCAGGCCCTCGCTTATAATGTTTTACAGGGTCAGCTCAACTGCAGGCCCTCGCATATAATGTTTTACAGGTTCAACTCAACTGCAGGCCCTCGCATATAATGTTTTACAGGGTCAGCTCAACTGCAGGCCCTCGCATATAGTGTTTTACAGGGTCAGCTCAACTGCAGGCCCTCGCATATAGTGTTTTACAGGGTCAGCTCAACTGTAGGCCATCGCATATAATGTTTTACAGGGTCAGGTCACCTGCAGGCCCTCACCTAAAATCTTTTACAGGGTCAGCTCAACTGCAGGCGCTCGCCTATGATATTTTACAGGGTCAGCTCACCTTCAGGCCCTCACCTACAATCTTTTACAGGGTCAGCTCACCTTCTGATGACGACAGCGAAGTCTTGCATGTTGGTACTCTGGCACACATGGCTGACTTCATGTTAGGCTGCCTTCCCCATGACCCGCGCGTTATACGCATTTTAAACAACATGGATTACTGGCTGTTCACCCTTCTCGACCCCTGCTACAAAGAGAACTTCTCATTTCTTTGGTGGAGAGGACAAGCAAAACGGTGCTATACCAGAAGGTCCTTGTTGAAAAATTGCTCCAAAGTTGATAGGGCAGACATCCGAATGGATCGTCGCCGTCACGGGGACATGCAATTGCCCAGAGGTTATCTAGTCACAAATGCGGTAGCAGGCCCTCGCCCCTAATGTTTTAGATGGTCAGATAGCAAGCCCTTGCTCCAAATGTTTTTGAGGTAATTTCCGTGTGCCTGCTGCCTTCCTTGGATGCTTGTGCTTTAATAACTTGACCCACCCTCTCTGGGTGGTTCACAATTAGGAAAAACAAGGGGCAAGGCAACAACAGCCAATCAGATTTCAGCCATTGAGCTCAATTGGATGTGGTAGCCCTTTCTCAGGCTCCCTCTCCGTCATCTAACCCTAATTGTCCGTTACCCGTGATCACCATAGTAGGCGCAGAAAAGAACATCGAAAGTTGATAGGGCAGACATCCGAATGGATCGTCGCCATCACAGTGACATGCAATTGCCTAGAGGTTATCTAGAGTCACCAATGCTGTAGCAGGCACTCGCCCCTAATGTTTTAGATGGTCAGATAGCAAGCCCTTGTTCCAAATGTTTTTGAGGGTCACTAGCAGGCCATCAATCACAATTTTTTAAGGGTGTGTATGATGCTCTCCGTTATGTGTAACAAAGGGTGTTCTGGAGTGCCGATTCCTTGTAATTTTTGGCAGCCATTTCACTTAGGGCTTTATGAGTGTAGGAGTCCCACTACCTGAACTATTGTACCACAATGTGAATGAGGCCCTCCATTATGTGATATATACTGGTTGTATCGGAGTACCTCTTCCTTGTAATTTTTAGCAGCCTTTTATATACAAGTAAATATACAGGAAAGAATGTTTCTTAACAATTTTTCTTCTAAAATTTATATTTTTTTTCGGTTTTATGCATATTATTGTCAGTCTGTAAAAGTGGCGTACTACTCGGACAACATGGTTCCCAGCAGCAACCTGGGAGTCCAAGATGCATCCAGACATCCTCCCCATGCCTTTCCTGAATAGAGTTGAGCAGACACCTGGATGTTAGGGTTCGGCCGAACTTCACAAAAAAAAAATCGAGTTCAATGGGGACCCGAACTTTTGAGCACTAAAATGGCTGTAACAATGTCATGGAAAGGGCTAGAGGGCTGCAAATGGCATCAAAATGTGGTTAAGAGCATGGCAAGTGCTCTGCAAACAAATGTGGATAGGGAAATTACTTTAACATAAAATACGTAAAAATAAAAAATTATAATCTTGATCTCGGAGGATGAGGTCCATATGGAGTAGGAGGTTGAGGAGGCGGTGGATGTGGCAGTGTAGGTGGAAGCGGCGGTAATGGAGGAGGAGGTAGCCTATACTTTTTAAATTAGGGTACACCCCAAAACATTGGGAAATCTGTGATAAAACCTGTTATAACCCCCTCCAGTCATGCTAAACACACGTTCGGACAATACACTGGCTGCAGGGCAGGCCAGCACCTCCAAGGCGTAAAGGGCAAGCTCAGCCCATGTGCCCAATTTGGAGACCCAGAAGTTGCAGGGGGCAGACCCATCAGTCAGTTCGTGTAGGCATGTGCAAACATACTGCCCCACCATGTTGCACGTCCCTGTGATGTTCATGATCCAATTGGATATCTGCTCTATCAACTTTCAATGTTCTTTTCTGCGCCTACCATGTTAATCACGGTTAGCGGCGAATCAGGGTTCCATGCCGGAGAGGGAGCGTGAGAAAGAGAGACCACATCCAAGGGAGATCAATGGATGAAATTTTATTGTGATCGAGCGGAAATGTGGGACAAATTATTAAAGCAGAAGAATTGAAGGAAAGGAGGGGGAGGGCAGCAATTACCCACTCCCGACTCGGATAGGTAGTGATGATAAATAACAATACAGGACTCTTAAGATTCCCTGTTATTGGAATGATTAATAGAAAATTATAGGGAATGTCGCTGGGGTATTTTGGATTTGGAAACGTTAGCCAGGAGATGCCCTGCTGCCGCTTTATTGACTCTAGATAACTTCTGCCTTATCGCACATCCCTGTGACGTCCACCATCCTTTTGAATATCTTCTCTATCAATTTTCGATGTTCTTTTCTGAGCCTACCATGTTGATCACGGTTATTGGCGAATCAGGGTTCCACGCGAGAAAGGGAGCATGAGAAAGGGATACCACATGCAAGGGAGGTCAATGGCTGCAATGGGATGAAGCGGAAATGTGGGACAAGTTATTAAAGCAGAAGGATTGAATAAAAGGGCAATTAAAGACGAATTTTTGAAATTTATGTCCCTGTCACCTATGCAGAGCAGGGGTTTTTCATCGCCAGAAATGGGTTAATGTCACCCACTAATGGAACAGATTATTTCAAAAAATTTCGGACCCTGTCACCTATGCAGAGCAACCCAAGAATGTACAGTAACTGAAAAAATAGTGAAATTTATTAACCTGTCTACTAGGTAGAGCAGGGGTATATCACAGCCAAAAATTGGTTCATTTCTCCCGAAAATGTAACAGACAAATTAGTGATTTTTTTTTATCTGTCTAGTAGGTATAGCAGTGGTATATCACACCCAAAAATGGGTGAATTTCACCCAAAAATGTAACAGACAAATTAGTGTCTTTTTTTTTACCTGCCTACTAGGTATAGCAGTGGTATATCACACCCAAAAATTGTTAAATTTCACCAGAAAATGCAACAGACAAATTAGTGATTTTTTTATAACCGGTCTACTAGGTAGAGCATTTGTATATCACACTCAAAAATTGGTGAATTTCCCCCAAAAATGTAACATACAAATTAGTGAAATGAAAATATGTACAAATAAAAAAACAAAACTTGATTTATGAGGTAGAGGTCCATATGGAGTAGGAGTTTAAGGAGGCGGTGGACGTAGCGGTGTAGGTGGAAGCAGCGGTGGAGGAGGATGAGGTAGCCAACACAGTTTTTTGTTTTAATTTAAAAATTTTTTTTTTTATTAGGGTACACTCCAAAAGAGTGTGAAAAATCCAAAATACAAGAATAAGCAATTGCGCTGTAGTATAACAATGGCTGGTTAAGGCCGATATACATGTCTTTTCTGCACAAGGTACAGACATGTCCTGTGGGATCCATGCCTAGTTAATTTTAATGAACGTGAGCTTGTCCACATTGGCTGTGGACAGGCGACTGCGCTTGTCTGTGATAACGCCCCCTGCCGTGCTAAAAACACGTTCAGATAATACACTGGTTGCAGGGCAGGCCAGCACCTCCAAGGCATAAAGGGCAAGCTCAGGCCATATGCCTAATTTGGAGACCCAGAAGTTGAAGGCAGCAGACCAGTTATTCAGTACGTGTAGGCGTGTGCACACATACTGCTCCACCATGTTGGTGAAATGCTGCCTCCTGCTAAGACGTTCCATATCAACTGGTGGTGCTGGTTGTTCTGGCGTGCTGATAAAGCTTTTCCACATTTCGGCCATGCTAACCATGCCTTCTGAGGTGCAGGTGGTGCCCCAGCTGCGTTGGCAACCTCTTCCTCCTCCTCTGCCTTCGTCTTGTGCTTCCAATGTGCCCCTGCTGTCAGGTGGGAATGCCATCAGCAGCGCGTCTACCAGCGTGCGCTTGTACTCGCGCATCTTACGATCACGCTCCAGTGAGGGAATTAAGGATGGTACGTTGTCCTTGTAATGGGGATCCAGCAGCATTGCCACCCAGTAATCAGCACATGTTAGGATGTGGGCAACTCGGCGGTCGTTGCGGAGACACTGTAGCATGTAATCACTCATGTGTGCCAGGATGCCCAGAGGCAACGAAAAGCTGTCCTCTGTTGGAGGTGTATCGTCTGTGTCCTCTGTATCCCCCAAGCCACGTTTTAGTGATGGCCATGAGCTGGTCTGGGTCCCACCCTGCTGTGAACATGTTTCCTCTTCCTCCATTTCCTCCTCCTCATCCTCCACCTCGTCATCCTCCAGAACTGTGCCCTGCCTAGACAATTGTGTACCTGGCGTTTGTGGGTGCAGGAACCCACCCTCGGAGCCACTTGTGAATGACTGGACGGAAACCCTATACAATGATCCCTCTTCCTCCTCCTCCTCCTGTGCCACATCCTCTTCCATCATCGCCAGCAGTGTTTTTTCAAGGAGGCATAGAAGTGGGAAAGTAATGCTCAGAATGGCCATGTTGGTGGAGTACTCAAAACAGCGCAACAAGGAACACAGGTCTCGCATGAAGGCCCAGTCATTAGTGGTGAAGTGGTGCTGTTCCGCAGAGCGACTCACCCGTGCGCGCTGCAGCTGAAACTCCACTATCGCCTGCTGCTGCTTGCACAGTCTGGCCAGCATGTGCAAGGTGGAGTTCCACCTTGTCGGCATGTCGCATATGAGGCGCTGAGCGGGAAGGCCGAAGTTAAGCTGCAGCGCTGACAGGCGAGCAGCAGCAGGGTGAGAACGCCGAAAGCACGCACAGACGGCCCGCACTTTATGCAGCAGCTCTGACATATCGGGGTAATTTTTAAGGAACCTCTGCGCCACCAAATTCTGCACATACACCAGGCAAGGGATGTGCGTCAAACCGGCTAGTCCCAGAGCTGCTATGAGATTTTGCCCATTATCGCACACTACCAGGTCGGGCTTGAGGCTCCCTGGCCCCAACCACTCATCGGTCTGTTGTTCAAGGCCCGTCCAGAGCTTCTGTGCGGTGTGAGGTTTGTCCCCTAAACAGATAAGTTTTAACACTGCCTGCTGTTGTTTACCCCTGGCTGTGCTGAAGTTGGTGGTGAAGGTGTTACGCTGACTGGATAAAGAGCCGGTAGAGGATGAGGAAACGGAGTAGGAGGAGGAAGCAACAGGAGGCAAACTGAAGCACCCTGCAATCCTCGGTGGTGGAAGGACATGCGGCAGACTGCTATCCGCCTCAGGCCCAGCCGCCACTGCATTTACCCAGTGTGCTGTTATGGAGATATAACGGCCCTGACCGTGCTTACTGGTCCACGTATCTGTAGTGAGGTGCACCTTGCCACAGATGGCGTTGTACCCTGCTCCCTCTTCTGCTGTGCTGATGGCTCTGTGCGACCACCGCCTCTTCCTCCGAACTACACAGGTCACTCGCATGACCTTGATTCCATGTGGGGTTGAGGACCTCATCGTCCTCCACATCATCTTCCACCCAGTCTTCACCCCTGCCCTCCTTGTCGGTCTGCACACTTTCAAAAGCCCCAGCAGTTGGCACCTGTGTCTCGCCATCATCCGAGATGTGCTGCATTGGTCCTCCCATGTACGCATCTTGAAACATAAGTGGTTGGGCATCGGTGCACTCAATCTCTTCCACTTCTGGGGCAGGGCTAGGTGGATGGCCCTGGGAAACCCTGCTAACAGGTAAAAAAAAACAGAAGAGACTGCTGCATGACTTGGGGCTCAGACTGCTTGGCTGATTTGCAAGGGGGTGAGGTGAAAGACTGATGGACATCGGCAGCAGGTGCCAACTCTGATCTTTTAGCAGGAGACTGGGTGGGAGGCAATGTGAAGGAACTGGAGGCACTGTCAGCAACCCAATCTACTATCACCTGTACTTGTTCTGGCCTCACCATTCGTAGAGCTGCATTAGGCCCGACCAAATACCGCTGCAGGTTCTGTCGCCTACTCGCACCTGAGGAAGGTGTTTCAATTGTGCGTGTAGCTGGCACAGATCGACCACGTCCTCTCCCTGCAACAGGAGCTCCGCAAGCAGCACCACGACCGGGGCCACACATACAGATACAGACTAGGCCGCAATTTAAGTTTTTTGCCCTAAATGGGTGTTTTTTTTAATAGCAGAATAGAACAACAGTATCTAAAGGGTGTATGTCACATGTACAGATGTAGACTAGGTCGCAATTTAAGAGGTTTGCCCAAAATGGGTGTTTTTCAAATAGCAGAATAGAACCACAGTATCTAAAGTAGACATCCTCAAACTGCGGCCCTCCAGCTGTTGTAAAACTACAACACCCACAATGCACTGCTGTAGGCTGATATATGTAGGCTGTTCGGGAATGCTGGGAGTTGTAGTTTTGCAACAGCTGGAGGGCCACAGTTTGAGGATGCCTGATCTAAAAGGTGTATCTCACACGTACAGATGCAGGCTAGGCCGCAATTAAAGATTTTTGCCCAAAATGGGTGTTTTTCTAATAGAAGAATAGAACCACAATATCTATAGGTTGTATCTTACACGTACAGATGCAGAATAGGCCGCAATTTAAGATTTTTCCACAAAATGGGTGTTTTTCTAATAGCAGAATAGAACCACAGTATCTAAAGGGTGTATCTCACATGTACAGATGCAGACTAGGCTGCAATTTAAGATTTTTTGCCCTAAATGGGTGTTTTTTTAATAGCAGAATAGAACAACAGTATGAAAAGGGTGTATCTCACAATGACATATGCAGCAAAGGCTGAAAAATTTAGTTTTTTGCCCTAAATGGGTGTTTTTTTAATAGCAGAACAGAAAAACAATATGTAAAGGGTGTATCTCACAATGACAGATGCAGCAAAGGCTGCAATATTAAGATTTTTGCCCAAAAAGGGTGTTTTTTTACTAACAGAATATGACAGCTGTATAGAACGCTTGAATTTCACACGTGCAGATGTAGCAAGGGCTGAAAAACTTTATATTTTTCCCAAAAAGGGTGTTTTTTAAAACCCAGAAAATTATAGCTGTATTTCTAGCTTAAACTGGACACTGACTAATGCGGCAGAGGCCCAAGATGAAGGTTTTTGCCAAAAATGGGTGTTTTTTCAAAGCCAGAAAATTATTGAAGTATTTCAAACTTGTTTTTAACAATCACAGATGCAGCAAAGGCTGCAATATTAAGTATTTTGCCCAAAAAGGGTGTTTTTTAAAACCCAGAAAATTATAGCTGTATTTCTAACTTAAATTGCACACTGACTAATGCAGCAGAGGCCCAAGATGAAGGTTATTGCCAAAAATTTTATTTTTTTCAAAGCCAGAAAACTATTGAAGTATTTCAAGCTTGATTTTAACAATCACAGATGCAGCAAAGGCTGCAATAGTAAGTATTTTGCCCAAAAAGGGTGTTTTTTTACTAACAGAATATGACAGCTGTATATACGCTTGAATTTCACACGTATAGATGCAGCAAGGGCTGTAAAATTGTGTATTTTGCCCAAAAAGGGTGTTTTTTAAAACCCCCAAAAATGCCCACTGACTAATGCGGCAGAAGCCTCAGAAGGAGGGTATTTCCAAAAATAACAGTTTTTTCAAAGCCAGAAAATTATTGAAGTATTTCAAGCTTGTTTTTGACAATAACAGATGCAGCAAAGGCTGCAATAGTAAGTATTTTGCCCAAAAAGGGTGTTTTTTACTTTCAGAATACAGCGGATCCGTCGTGTACTGATGAGCGGATCCGGTATGTAAATTATTTCTTATCAGAAAATTTCTAGTTTGTTTTACAAAATAAAATATGCAAGGGACAAACACACACAATACTCACCTCCAGGAGCTTCTTTCACGCCCTGTCTTCTCACGCGTGGTCTGTCTAGTGGAGGTTTTCGCGCCAGACAAGCCCTTCCTACTTCCTGGCGCAGGCGCAGACGCAACTTCCGGATCCATCGTTGCGTCGTAACAACTGAAGATGTTAGGACGGATCCGGACTAATACATTTCAATGGGCTATTATTCCGGATCCGTCGATGCAGAAAGTGTTCAGGATTTTTGACCGGAGCAAAAAGCGCAGCATGCTGCGGTATTTTCTCCGGCCAAAAAACGTTCCGGTCATGAACTGAAGACATCCTGATGCATCCTGAACGGATTTCTCTCCATTCAGAATGCATGGGGATAATCCTGATCAGGATTTTTCCGGCATAGAGCCCTGACGACGGAACTCTATGCCGGAAAAGAAAAGCGCAAGTGTGAAAGAGCCCTTAAGCAATGAATTAAAACCTAGGTTTTAATTTGATTCAATTAAAGTTACAATTCAGGAAAATAAATGAAAATAATGAAATTAAAAATATATATTATTGTTTAAAGATATGGGAGGGGCACTCTCTACTGCATTTTTATATATTATTGTTTAGTGATGGTTTTGTTCTGTAAAATGTCTATACAATGTATATTTACATTTTTATTTCAGTTTAACTGTAGGGCGTGAAACCATTGGTTATATGCATGCTGGCAGAAGCACAGAATTAGAGTTCCTCTGTTCTATAACGTGTGAATCAGTGACTCCTATTAAAATGGAAATATTCAAAGCAAGCAGGCGTCTGTAACTGTCTGTTCCAAGGACATGTTAATGCATTTGAGAGGATATTAAGGCTTAACACAGAAAAGAGGTCCTGGTGGTAAAATGTAAGGCTGCTTAACAGAATTACAGGCAGAACTGCTGCTCACATTACAGTTATACCTCCTAAGCAGAAAAGATTTAGGATGAAAATGGAACATGAGGACTGTCCAGACTCCTAGCAGTCTTTCAGTGGCAGAAGACTTAGTCCTTTTTATAGGAAAAAAGTTGACTATACCAGAGCATGTTACACAGGGATATGTGGAATTGTATCACATATTCTTTGCACATCCTTCTATCTTACAGTAAATGTGTCATACATATGTGCTAATTTGATAAAATACATGATGCAGTTGTGATTACCCTGGTGCAAGACCCTGACACATAAGGAATGAGTGAAGTATCATGTTCAATAAAAAAAACTAGGATTTATTTGACTGGAAGCTGGGAGAGATTATAAAAAGGGCAAATAGAGCAATTGCCCTGAGGCTTCTCACACTGCCCCAAATAGATACAAAGAAAAAAGAAAAACATTCAAACTGAACATTGTCAATAGTGTTAACCGAATCAAAGTTAACAAAGTGAAATCCTATCTGAATTTCAGGAAAAATTAAATTCGCCACAAATCTGAATTTATTGGTGCTTTTTGTTAACGAATCAATTTCATTGAAAAAAAAAACCTTTCCTCACCCATATGATAGCGGAGAGGCCGTCGTGGCCATGTTGATTGAAGAAAACTTTGTTCATCACTAATTGTCAGTTAAAACACGTTTATATACAATTAAACATACAATATAGCGTACGATATAAAGTCCGTGCCCGTATTGCGGCCCGCATACAGCCATTCAACTGCAATCCAGAAAGTTCTATTTTTTGGCTGTGTGGATAATTTACGGACCCATTCAAGAAATTGCGGTGCCCAATGCATGCAACGGCCGTGTGCACGAGGCCTAATGCTGCTAAAAATATTATCAATGTGTGTGGTTCAAATTAGGCCTGCACTATGTGAATGTAGGAGGCATAAGAAATCAGTAAATCTATACCACCCTCATGATATCAACTAGTTACATAGGTCGAAGAAAACACATCCATGAAGTGCAATAAAGATTATATAGTCTCGGCTTATCTTTCAAAAATAGGGTGATGCCCCCACCTAAATATTGAGAGTGGGAGGTTGGGGAGTAAAGGTAGTGGCATACATGAAATAACCTTTTCTTCTCCTCATAATTCATAGTTGCCAAACTCATATGAGCAGGTACACCTGCCACAATTGTAGCAACCCTTTTAACTAGTCCCAAATCCACTGAAGGTGTTGGTTTACCTAACCTTCTGTCCTATTTTCATATCACCCACCTCTTGCGCACTGTTGACTGGTGCGGGCATGGATCCATGAAACAATGGATACATGTGACACGGCACAATTTTTTGCCATTTTATTTATAACACAGCATGCTCTAGACATGGTATATTTTCTGACGTTTTTCCGATAGTCTTCTGTATTGAAAAACACCAGAAAAAAACATGTTTAAAGTGTTACAATAAAAAAATATGGCACAGTTAAAACACCAAACAAGGCTAACAATTATGTTTTTTTAAACTGCAAAAAATGCAGGGGGATATCAACTAATATGAATAAGGACAATCTGTACAGCACTGTGGAATATGTTGGCACTATACATAAATACATAATTTTGATGCAGAGTGTTGTAACTGAAAAGGTGCTACTATCTTGAAATTTTCAGCAACAGTTGACAGGAAACAGTACATTATCACTTCTTAATAGTAATCGTTTATCTGTTATGCCCCATTTTCCTGCCCTCCTTTGTTGTCAAATGAGCATTGTTGGTTCCCTATCCCAATAACATCACATCAAGTCTGAGGCGTGGCAAGGCTTGTAAGGCTCTGTCCTATCGACACAACATCATCAGTGACCTCTCAGGGCTGTGGTCTGCTCATTCTCCTGGATCCTGCCCTGTAGATGTGATGTCAGAAATTCTGGTCTTAGGCCTCCTGCACATGACTGTATGGCTTTTTCAGTGTTTTGCGGTCCGTTTTTCACAGATCAGTTCCATTTTTCCATATGGCATATACAGTATACAGTAATTACATAGAAAAAATTCGGCTGGGCATAAAAAATTTTAATAGATGGTTCCGCAAAAACGGAACGGATACGGAAGACATAAGGAGTACATTCCGTATGTGTTCCGTTTTTTTGCTGACCAATTGACTTTAATGTAGCCACGGAACATGATTTATGGGCAATAATAGGACATGTTCTATCTTTCAACGGAACGGAAAAATTGAAATATGCAAACAGAATGCATACAGAGTACATCGCGTTTTTTTTTTGCGGAGCCATTGAAATGAATGGTTCCATATACGGAACGCAAAAAACGGCCCGTAAGCTGAAAAAAAAAAATGGTGGTGTGCAGGAGGCCTTAGGCCTCTTTCACACGGGCGAGTATTCCCGCCGGATGCGATGCGTGAGTTGAACGCATTGCACCTGCACTGAATACCGACCCATTCATTTCTATGGGGCTGTTAACATGAGCGGTGATTTTTGCGCATCACTTGTGCGTTGCGTGAAAATCGCAGCATGCTCTATATTCTGCGTTTTTCACGCAACGCAGGCCCCATAGAAGTGAATGGAGTTGCGTGAAAATCGCAAGCATCCGCAAGCAAGTGCGGATGCGGTGCGATTTTCACGCACGGCTGCTAGGAGACGATCAGGATGGAGACCTGATCATTATTATTTTCCCTTATAACATGGTTATAAGGGAAAATAATAGCATTCTGAATACAGAATGCATAGTAAAACAGCGCTGGAGGGGTAAAAAAATAAAATAAAAAAATTTAACTCACCTTAGTCCACTTGATCGCGCAGCCCGGCATCTCCTTCTGTCTCCTTTGCTGAATAGGACCTGTGGTGATGTCACTCCGGTCATCACATGATCTTTTACCATGGTGATGGATCATGTGATGGATCATGTGATGACCGGAGTGACGTCACCACAGGTTCTGTTCAGCAAAGGAGACAGAAGGAAATGCCGGGCTGCGCGATCAAGTGGACTAAGGTGAGTTAAATTATTATTATTATTTTTTTTAACCCCTCCAGCGCTATTTTACTATGCATTCTGTATTCAGAATGCTATTATTTTCCCTTATAACCATGTTATAAGGGAAAATGATACAATCTACACAACCCCGATCCTAAACCCGAACTTCTGTGAAGAAGTTCGGGTTTGGGTACCAAACATGCGCGATTTTTCTCACACGAGTGCAAAACGCATTACAATGTTTTGCACTCGCGCGGAAAAATTCCCGCGTGTTCCCGCAATGCACCCGCACATTTTCCCACAATGCCAGTCTGAAAGAGGCCTTAGGGTGGAGTTTTTCCAGCAGGTCTTCAAGCAGGCTTGGATCTGGGACGTTTGAGCTGGGAGGAGAAGGAAAAACAGAGACCTGATGCTACAGACACTCCCTGTTAGGCTTGCACCGGGATGTAAACACAGGTTTTGGGTCACAGATCGCAATAATGCTGGAAGAGTCAAAAATGCATTTAGATCTTTATCATCTGACTTTGGTAATGCAGTAAGGCTGAATGTTGGTGGTGTTTATTTTTTCTGTGTAACCAGAAAACTTCTTTAAGTCATTCCCATTTCTTCTCTAAGACATGCTCCCTTTCTCACTAAGCCAAGCCCACTTTACAAGCAAGGTGCAAAAGGTGTCTAAAACTAAGGATCCACTGCTTCATTGGTTGTCATTTTTCCATAACCTCCTGGCTACTAAAAGCCAACTTTGTCAGTTTTTTGTCTTATGAACAAAAGGACAACTATGATGGCAGGTTAATTCAACAGTAACAATTTGGTGGAGAATTTCTATTGTCACTTACAAAAAATGATATATATACACAGTGAATATAAAAAGTCTACACACCCCTGGTAAAATGTCAAATGTGACCTATAAACTGTACAACTCAATTGAAAAACAAACTGAAATATTTTAGGTGGAGGGAAGAAAACAAAAAACACTAAAAAAATGTGGTTGCATAAGTGTGCACACCCTCTTATAACTGGGGATGTAGCTGTGTTCACAATTAAGCAATCACATTCAAAATCCTGTTAAATAGGAGTCAGCATACACCTGCCATAATTTAAAGTGCCTCTGATTAACCCCAAATAAAGTTCAGCTGCTCTAGTTGGTCTTTCCTGAAATTTTCTTAGTCGCATCCCACAGCAAAAGCCATGGTCCACAGAGAGCTTCTAAAACATCAGAGGGATCTCATTGTTAAAAGGTATCAGTTAGGAGAAGGGTACAAAAGAATTTCCAAGGCATTAGATATACCATGGAACACAGTGAAGACAGTCATCATCAAGTGGAGAAAATATGGCACAACAGTGACATTACCTAGAACTGGACGTCCCTCCAAAATTGATGAAAAGATGAGAAGAAAATTGGTCTGGGAGGCTTCTACTTCTTCTAGAGGCCTACAGCAACGTCGGAGCTGCCTGCTGGATCCACCGATCAGTGTGACAACTGACAGCATTTGTAGACAGATCCAGGTGTGGATCCGTCTAGAAATGTATTGCAATAACGGATCGTTCTATCCGCTTGTCGTGCGGATGGACGGATCCCTCTGGCAGTCTTTTTCACAGTATTCCCGGTTTGTGCATGCGCAGACTGGAAGGACAGATTCGTCCTTCAGTTGTTTTGCAACGCCGTATCCGCAAGGCAGCTCCGTTGTCAGAGCTGCGTGCCTGCTGGATCCGCCGATCAGTGTGACAACGGACAGCATTTGTAGACGGATCCAGGTGCGGATCCGTCTAGAAATGCATTGCAATAACGGATCCGTCCAGCGGCACGGCCAAATAGCGGCAGGGCGGATCCGACAGGGTGAACAGCCTGTCGGATACGTCCTGCCGCTAGTGTGAAAATATCATTAGCATTATCTGTATCTAAGCAATATCTATATTATTCAAATATATATTCAATATGGATATTGCTTAGATAAATCCATATATTGGTGGCAGATAAGGATTTTATATAGCTGAATAATGATGATGATAATAATGATGGCCAATTATTTATTTATATTTCCCAGGGGGTGTTCAATGTGTACTAGTGTGGGGGGGGGGGGGTTGTAATAACGATCCCCAGATGCAGAGGGGAACGTTTACAAACTGCCACCTCTAGCCCCAGTGAATGCAGGAGGGACAAACATACCCTGTGCTGCTGGAGAAGAGATCACCTCGGCTCTGGTTTGTACTGCACATGAGTGATCGCATAGCAGAGCTGAGGCAGTGACAAGAGCTGGAGAGGGGAGGGCACCAGAGGCTCTGATGTCTCGTTTACACAGCCTGGACACTCCCTCAAGCAGGGAGACGGCTGTAAACGAAACATCATCAGCAGAGCAGAGCAGGGCAGTGTGAGGAGAGCTGGAGGGGGGAGGGCACCAGAGGCTCTGACGTCTCGTTTACAGAGCCTGGACACTCCCTCAAGCAGAGAGAAGCTTGTAAACGAAACGTCACCAGCAGAGCAGGCTTACTGACGTCAGGTGTAACATGACCCTGAACTGAACTGGCCAAACAGTGATAGATAGGTGATGAAAGTGATTTTAATAAACTTTCACTGGTCTACAATAAAAGCAATTAGAATAGATTTATTTAAGTCGGATAACCCCTTTAAAGGAGCTGCAGGAATATCTGGCAAGTACTGGCTGTGTGGTACATGTCTAAGTAATATTGGACCGGCACTCAAACATATGGGTTCACGCAGAGCAGTATAGTATGGTAAATAGTGCAATTTAATGAAGCATAAAATACATAAAAACATACATACACATAATAGTGGGGTGGATGAGGTAATAGGAAAATTAGCTCATATAAAGTCCATACAATGCAAATTATTTGTAATGTCCCATGTTTGTACGAATATTTTCTGAAAATTCGATTGTCCAGATGGTAAAATAGATAGGAAAAAATCGGTAACAAATATTGGGAAAAAACAGGCACTCACCATCTGGTATAATATAGATTCATATTTTACTCGATATAATGGTATAATGGTAAATTACATAAGGATATACGCCGAGAGACCGGAGATCGGAGCAGGGAACATAACCTACCAAACTCCAGGAGACACAAGACAAAAGGCATTATAGGAGAATCGATCCTGTTAAAAGCAATCACCGCAATAAGAAGTCCACCTCAAAGGGCAAGGTAAGAGGGATTGCATCAGGGGGACACCCCAGACGCAAACCCGATCTATACTAATACCTAACCCTGGGAGGCAACACAATACTAACCCATTGATTGGGGATATTGAAAGGAATTGTGGCACATGATACCGCTTTGAGATTGAACACTAGAGGAGACTGTTTATTCCACCAAAAGAAATCTGCACTATTTTTATATTCTTATATTGATATATATTTTTTCAAATATTTTTTCAAAAGTTTTTCAACAGACTCACAACTCGACAAGTATATTGTGGACACTATATTTTCACTATAATTGGGGTGAATAACACAAATTAATCTTATAGGGCTATATGTGAATAGGTTAGCTAGCACGAATGCTTGGGTGTATAGGGAGAGGAATTACCAGTAGAAAGAGGGAGGTGCTCATGCCGCTCTACAGAGCACTAGTGAGACCTCATTTGGAGTATTGTGCTCAGTACTGGAGACCATATCTCCAGAAGGATATTGATACTTTGGAGAGAGTTAAGAGAAGAGCTACTAAACTGGTACATGGATTGCAGGATAAAACTTACCAGGAAAGATTAAAGGACCTTAACATGTATAGCTTGGAAGAAAGACGAGACAGAGGGGATATGATAGAAACTTTTAAATACATAAAGGGAATCAACAAGGTAAAAGAGGAGAGAATATTTAAAAGAAGAAAAACTGCTACAAGAGGACATAGTTTTAAATTAGAGGGGCAAAGGTTTAAAAGTAATATCAGGAAGTATTACTTTACTGAGAGAGTAGTGGATGCATGGAATAGCCTTCCTGCAGAAGTGGTAGCTGCAAATACAGTGGAGGAGTTTAAGCATGCATGGGATAGGCATAAGGCCATCCTTCATATAAGATAGGGCCAGGGGCTATCCATAGTATTTAGTATATTGGGCAGACTGGATGGGCCAAATGGTTCTTATCTGCCAACACATTCTATGTTTCTATGTTTCTATGATTTAGGCACTAGGTCTAATATACCACAAAATCTATCCCCAAATTGCAAGGTGTAGGAATTGGCAATAACAGTACAGAGACAGTACCTATACTATATTTTATTGTTCTGTTTTGTATTGTATTTTAATGCTGAATTTTATGTATATGTATATCCTTATGTAATTTACCATTATACCATTATATCGAGTAAAATATGAATCTATATTATACCAGATGGTGAGTGCCTGTTTTTTCCCAATATTTTGAATACGCATCTACCATATAGGATGAACAGGTGAATCATCCAAAAAAACAGAGCACCTTAACCGTAAAACAGATACGGGAGAGCCACGATATATATTCTCAATTGTAATGAGTAGGGTACTTACTTTTTGCGCAGTTCTGTGGCGTTCCACGTGTAAGAGCGCTTACCTTGGTGTCGGTTTAATCAAGTACAGACGGCAAAGTATGATTACTTAGCTGACATCATCAAATCGGATCTCCGTATGATCGCTTCAATTATCGCGAGATGAGCTGTTTCTTTTCCTTTCTCTTTCAAATAATACAGACTCTGTCAATCGCGATTGACAAATAATTTGCATTGTATGGACTTTATATGAGCTAATCTACCTATTACCTCATCTACCCCACTATTATGTGTATGTATGTTTTTATGTATTTTATGCTTCATTAAATTGCACTATTTACCATACTATACTGCTCTGCGTGAACCCATATGTTTGAGTGCCGGTCCAATATTACTTAGATTTTTACTGTTTTGAAGGGGTAATTCTATTTTGGACCTTGGCACCAATCCGTGTATATAGAGAGTGAGCCGTCCCATATTTTTTCTCATTGTGTGGTACATGTGACAACAATCTCCCGTATTCTTCATATGTCTGGGCTATGGGGTAGAGTGGCAAGATGAAAGCCTTTTCTTACGAAGAAAAACATCCAAGCCAAGCTACATTTAGCAAAAACACATCTGAAGTCGCCCAAAAGCATGTGGGAAAAGGTGTTATGGTCTGATGAAACCAAGGTTGAACTTTTTGGCCATAATTCCAAAAGATATGTTTGGTGCAAAAACAACACTGCACATCACCAAAAGAACACCATACCCACAGTGAAGCATGGTGGTGGCAGCATCATGCTTTGGGGCTGTTTTTCTTCAGCTGGAACTGGGGCCTTAGCTAAGCTAAAGGGAATTATGAACAGTTCCAAATACGAGTCAATATTGGCACAAAACCTTCAGGCTTCTGCTAGAAAGCTGAACATGTAGAGGAACTTCATCTCTCAACATGACAACGACCCAAAGCATACATCCAAATCAACAAAAGAATGGCTTCACCAGAAGAAGATTAAAGTTTTGAAATGGCCCAGCCAGAGACTAGACCTGAATCCGATTGAAAATTTGTGGGGTGATCTGAAGAAGGCTGTGCACAGGAGATGCCCTCGCAATCTGATTTGGAGTGTTTTTACAAAGAAGTCAAAATGTGCCATGCTAATAGACTCATACCCAAAAAGAGTGCTGTAATAAAATCAAAAGGTGTTTCAACAAAGTATTAGTTTATGGGTAGTGGGAAGAAAAAATATAAAAATAAAATAATATGGTTACATAAGTGTTATGCAACCATATTATTTTATTTTTATATTTTTTCCTCCCACTACCTAAAAGATTTCCGTTTGTTTTTCAATTGAGTTGTACAGTTTATAGGTCACATTAAAGGTGGAAAAAGTTTTGAAATTATTTATCTTTGGCCTCATGCACACGACCGTTGTTGTGTTCCGTTCCTCAAAATGGGGTTCCGTTGTTCCGTGATCCGTTTCCGTTTTTGTTTCCGTGTGTCTTCCTTTATTTTTGGAGGATCACCAGACATGAAGGAAAGTAAAAAAAAGTCTGTCAAGTTTTCCATGCAAATGATAGGAAAAAAACGGATGCGGACGACAATCTTGTGTGCCTCCACGTTTTTTCACGGTCCCATTGACTTGAATGGGTACCCGAACCGTTTTCCGTGAAAAAAATAGGACAGGTTATATTTTTTTGACGGACTGGAACCACGGATCACGGACGCGGATGACAATCGGTGCATTAGCCGAGTTTTCAACGGACCATTGAAAGTCAATAGGTCCGCAGAAAATCACAAGAAACGGAACAACGGAATAAAACAACGGTCGTGTGCATGAGGCTCATTTTTTTTACATCACAGAAACCTGACATTTTAACAGGGGTGTGTAGACTTATATCCACTCACCTAAAGAATTATTAGGAACACCTGTTCTATTTCTCATTAATGCAATTATCTAGTCAACCAATCACATGGCAGTTGCTTCAATGCATTTAGGGGTATGGTCCTGGTCAAGACAATCTCCTGAACTCCAAACTGAATGTCAGAATGGGAAAGAAAGGCGATTTAAGCAATTTTGAGCGTGGCATGGTTGTTGGTGCCAGACGGGCCGGTCTGAGTATTTCACAATCTGCTCAGTTACTGGGATTTTCACGCACAACCATTTCTAGGGTTTACAAAGAATGGTGTGAAAAGGGAAAAACATCCAGTATGCGGCAGTCCTGTGGGCAAAAATGCCTTGTGGATGCTATAGGTCAGAGGAGAATGGGCCGACTGATTCAAGCTGAGCAACGTTGACTGAAATAACCACTCGTTACAACCGAGGTATGCAGCAAAGCATTTGTGAAGCCACAACATGCACAACCTTGAGGCGGAGGGGCTACAACAGCAGAAGACCCCACCGGGTACCACTCATCTCCACTACAAATAGGAAAAAGAGGCTACAATTTGCACGAGCTCACCAAAATTGGACTGTTGAAGACTGGAAAAATGTTGCCTGGTCTGATGAGTCTTGATTTCTGTTGAGACATTCAAATGGTAGAGTCCGAATTTGGCATAAACAGAATGAGAACATGTATCCATCCTCTGATGGCTACTTCCAGCAGGATAATGAACCATGTCACGAAGCTCGAATCATTTCAAATTGGTTTCTTGAACATGACAATGAGTTCACTGTACTAAAATGGCCCCCACGGTCACCAGATCTCAACCCAATAGAGCATCTTTGGGATGTGGTGGAACGGGAGCTTTGTGCCCTGGATGTGCATCCCTCAAATCTCCATCAACTGCAAGATGCTATCCTATCAATATGGGCCAACATTTCTAAAGAATGCTATCAGCACCTTGTTGAATCAATGCCACGTAGAATTAAGGCAGTTCTGAAGGCAAAAGGGGGTCCAACACCGTATTAGTATGGTGTTCCTAATAATTCTTTAGGTGAGTGTAGATATATACAGTATATACAGTACAGACCAAAAGTTTGGACACACCTTCTCATTCAAAGAGTTTTCTTTATTTTCATGACTATGAAAATTGTAGATTCACACTGAAGGCATCAAAACTATGAATTAACACATGTGGAATTATATACATAACAAACAAGTGTGAAACAACTGAAAATATGTCATATTCTAGGTTCTTCAAAGTAGCCACCTTTTGCTTTGATTACTGCTTTGCACACTCTTGGCATTCTCTTGATGAGCTTCAAGAGGTAGTCCCCTGAAATGGTTTTCACTTCACAGGTGTGCCCTGTCAGGTTTAATAAGTGGCATTTCTTGCCTTATAAATGGGGTTGGGACCATCAGTTGCGTTGAGGAGAAGTCAGGTGGATACACAGCTTATAGTCCTACTGAATAGACTGTTAGAATTTGTATTATGGCAAGAAAAAGCAGCTAAGTAAAGAAAAACGAGTGGCCATCATTACTTTAAGAAATGAAGGTCAGTCAGTCAGCCGAAAAATTTGGAAAACTTTGAAAGTAAGGGCTATTTGACCATGAAGGAGAGTGATGGGGTGCTGCGCCAGATGACCTGGCCTCCACAGTCACCAACCCTGAACCCAATCGAGATGGTTTGGGGTGAGCTGGACCGCAGAGTGAAGGCAAAAGGGCCAACAAGTGCTAAGCATCTCTGGGAACTCCTTCAAGACTGTTAAAAGACCATTTCAGGGGACTACCTCTTGAAGCTCATCAAGAGAATGCCAAGAGTGTGCAAAGCAGTAATAAAAGCAAAAGGTGGCTACTTTGAAGAACCTAGAATATGACATATTTTCAGTTGTTTCATACTTGTTTGTTAGGTATATAATTCCACATGTGTTAATTCATAGTTTTGATGCCTTCATAGTCCTGAAAATAAAGAAAACTCTTTGAATGAGAAGGTGTGTCCAAACTTTTGGTCTGTACTGTATATATATTATATATATATATATATATATATATATATCAGCCAGGTAGAATTTCAGATGTCAATATGTGTCATTTCACATATAGCTTTTTTTTAAGAAAAATGCTATGCTATATTTTTTCAGCTATTTTTTTTTCTCCTGTTTTTCTCCAAATAAATCTGTGGTCAGATGTTAGCTGTAAGGCAATAAAAATTTCAAAGACACTACAAACACAGTATTTTGTGAATTATTATTTTTTTGGGTGTTTTTAGTAACTTTATTCCAAAAATTCTGTTTTTTGAGTCACTGCATTTACTTTTAGCAAAATGCAGCATGTTCTCTGTCCTTTTTTGAAAACACATGAAAAAAAAAAGACAAAATTAAAAATATAAAAAATGAAAAAACATCAAACTCTAACTTCCAAAATCTCTAATTTAATATTTTCTTAAACATAAACACTTTATGGCTTATTCATTAAGACCGGTGTTTTCCATACAAGTCTTAAGTCTCTTTGTACTGCTGGAGGAAGCACCAAAGTTATGTGGAGGCACAGGCCTCTACATAACTTTGCT
This sequence comes from Bufo bufo, assembly GCF_905171765.1. NCBI lineage: Eukaryota > Metazoa > Chordata > Amphibia > Anura > Bufonidae > Bufo > Bufo bufo. The sequence continues at coordinate 317,625,225 of NC_053392.1, forward strand.
GCTTCCTCCGGCAGGACATGCAAAAGACTTAAATTTATACCAGATCCTTTGCTGGCGTAGATTTAAGCCATTTTCTATGCAAAAGCTAGCGTAGAAAATGATGAATGAGATGTGCCTGCCTCCCCACCCATATCATGCACCTTTTTTCAACCTGCCAGAAAAGTGGCATGAGCAGGAAAAAGTCAAGATTTTGCCTCAAGATGGTGTGTGACAAAATCTGCGACTATACTAAAAAAGTGGAGTATATAAGTTCATAAACGAGCCCCTTTATGTTTTGGATGAAAATTCTCTTTAAGAAAAAAAACGAACACATGAGTCCCCTTTCCCTGCATGACCTTAACTATTTTGTCCTTTCATAGTCATTTGCCATGTTTAAATATTATAATACAAATGTAGTTCTGTAGAAGCTTATTGATTTGTAGAATCACTTGCCTTTTGTGCATTAGTTAATCAGTCTGCTGTTTTGAAATCTTTCCAGAAACCCACAGAGGAACCTTTAGTAATCCATCTGTTTGAGTCTCAAATGGTTTCACTGCTCCACTCACTTACCAGCTCTGTTGGAATGTTAGTGCTTTATGATTAAAGGATATCGTTGTTCTTTTCATCCATCATCTCTGGGTTCGCTATTAATAATCCAGTTTTTTTTTCCTTTCCAAGACATATCTTTAAAAAGCCATTTAGACATTCTGCTTGCTCTCACACTCTTGTTTTCCTTGTGAACATGGCTGAGTTCTGAGAAAATAAATTGGAAACGGCAAGCTTGAGGGAAACACACATACTTAATAAGATGTGTTATCTTATTGGAGTATTTTGAGAAATAATTGAAAATTAAAGCTGCGTAGAGGTCAGAAGATGTGAGAATGTTTAAAAAATCATCAGTATGAATTGACATATAATCACTGCATGTCTAAAATTGGGCAGATTTGGAAATTTATATTATAAATGTATATTTCGCAAAGCTCCTGAGAACAAATATATTTTAATCATGACCTAGTTTTCTAATAATTTAGCCTGAGGCTTAGCAGTACTACATTTTTTTTCTACACCAAGAAGACCTGGGAAAATATCTAGTAAAAACACTAAATACTGAAGAAGAAAGTACTATGAATTGCTAATCTGTTTTTGTGGATACTAAAGACCTAAATCTTCCTCTTCCATTTCTCTTGAAGTTGGTTATAGAACTAGTGTATAGAACTGGAAAGGGAGATCAGTAAATATAGTCATAGAGCATTAGACTGTAATGAGTCAAAGTGTTCTCAGAGATCTTGAAGCAGTGTGTTCTAAAGAGGTTCTTTGGGACTACTAAGTTGAGTTATTGCAGTGAACACACTAAGCACTCATACTTTGAGATATAATTTAGTATCCAAAAGCAGCTTTACTGAAATGAAGTGATCAAATAAACAAAGCATGAATGCTGTTCCTAATTCATGTATGTGCTCCATGCAGATTCCAGAGGGCTTGTGGCCACATTCACCAATGCATTCAGTTTGGGGAGAAATTAAATTGTGTGATATCACATATGATCAATTATTGTGATCACCACCTCATAACTCACATTTGTTGGATCCTGTATCATGCTCATGTGTCATTCATTTGAATATTGGCCCACCCAAGACTCAGGGCTGTATTGCGCATGCACTGATGTGCAAATAAATGAAATACAGGGCCAGGGAAGATTACAGAATGTTGCTACTGCCTGGACCTAAAAGGAGACATCTCGGCAATGGGGTCACATATCAAAAAAAGAAAAGCTTTAAAAAAAATCGAAATAGTAAACAATGTATCGATGGCCTTGTTGCATAGAGAGGTCTCTAATGACAGACACCGTTTAGAAACAAATTTAGTTTTGATGTATGTGTCATTTAACTCTTTGTAGCTGCATCTTTTGTACTCAAGGTTATCTCCATGATCTTGGAAAATGTCTATGATAACACATGGCAATAACATAGTAATTTGCCATCAAGGTAGAAGGAACAGGGCTGTATTAGTAGGAAATCAGTAACATTTTCTATGTATGGTCATTATATCTCTTAAACAATACTGGTGCAGTAGGCAATGACAAAACATTCATTTCCATTTAAAAAAATGTAGAGAGAGAGATCTGTAGATGAGGAGGAGATTTTCCTTTTTTGTTAACACTCAGACTAGCATAATACAAGTATATACCGAAATTAGTGTTGCTATTTGGGCATTTTTAATAGCTTTATTATCTAAGTTAAATACCAGTGTCCAGTTTACTGCCTAAATAAAGTACGTTAAAAAACACTTTATTTCATTATATAAAAAAATTGTCTCCACACTTATAGGCTGATAGGGTGAATTGGAACTTATACAGACCAATCATATGCTGGTTCCTAATTGCACCCTACCACAAGAACTCCTTATGTATATAGGAGTATGAAAAGCAAAGGGAAGCTCCTATTGCAGTCCTAAAAATATATCTGCACCAATCTCTCAGGGCTGTAGACCCCATAGACAGTGCTGTATAGGACAGAAATATAGAACGAGTATTCCCTGTTGGGGCTCAGCAAAGGAAAGAGAGTCAGCCTGCATGTATCAAATCTATACTGCAGTCTAATGCTCGACGCGTTTCCCTTCCGACTATTGTCAGTAATTCATCAGGAGCATCGATCCAAATGTATGGCCAACACTGTGTACTGCGACCCTGATGGTGGGTACGCAATAATCTCGCCAAACACACTTCGATCTACTGACTATAACGCTGCACGCCTCTGATGGCGTACGTGCAGCAAACAAACGAGCCTCCCGGCCACTACAGTGCCAGGAGGCTCGTTTGTTTGCTGCACGTACGCCATCAGAGGCGTGCAGCGTTATAGTCAGTAGATCGAAGTGTGTTTGGCGAGATTATTGCGTACCCACCATCAGGGTCGCAGTACACAGTGTTGGCCATACATTTGGATCGATGCTCCTGATGAATTACCGACAATAGTCGGAAGGGAAACGCGTCGAGCATTAGACTGCAGTATAGATTTGATACATGCAGGCTGACTCTCTTTCCTTTGCTGAGCCCCAACAGGGAATACTCCTATATTTCTGTCCTATACAACACTGTCTATGGGGTCTACAGCCCTGAGGGATTAGTGCAGATATATTTTTAGGTCTGCAATAGGAGCTTACCTTTGCTTTTCATACTCCTATATACATAAGGAGTTCTTGTGGTAGGGTGCAATTAGGAACCAGCATATGATTGGTCTGTATAAGTTCCAATTCACCCTATCAGCCTATAAGCGTGGAGACAATTTTTTAATATAATAAAATAAAGTGTTTTTTAACGTACATTAGTTAGGCAGTAAACAGTATTCAATCTGTACGTCCATCTATTATCATACTATAGTTAATCCATCCATCCATAAATACCAGTATCCAGAAATGTACTGTAGGTACAGTACATATTTTTCTGTTAGAATTTTTATTTTACCAAATATACAAACAGTATCATTTGTAGTAGTGTGGCTATATGAATGGATGTATGACAGTTTTCTCTGAAAAAAATAAACAAATGTTTTATAGGCAACCTTCCGGACCGCCTCTGTACTTATACATACATGTACGGAGGAAGTCGGGTCTTTAAAGATGGTGCCCACTCATGAGAGCAGTGGGCTCCATAGCTCCCAAGTTTCTGCTGTTTTAAGCAGCAGAAACCTGGGGCTAATGTCTGCGATTGGTGACAATGCCAATTGCCACATTATGGCCACGGCATCTGAGGTGCCTTAATGGCATCCTAGCATGGCAGTCAGGGGAGCCATTCATTGTCTGCAATAGCCGGCGTCTCTCTGAAGAAATGCATGTGTAACATCCCAGAGTTATGTTACGAAACTCTTTTACCCCGCTACAACCTGTTAAGTGTATCTGCATTGTTATCCTGTATAATTTAACATCACATCCTCACTAATGTGCATTGAAAGCCTTGTAAATGTAATTTGCTGTAATTTCCATGTACACCAGCAGGTGGCAGCAATGTGTTTACCAGGGACTTAGTTTAGCATATCTAGACTGGAATAGTACATTCCCGTTTAGCTCCCCCCTCTTTTGGGAGGTGTGGAATGTTCCCACATCCTGCCTCCTGGGTGGGGAAGGAAGTTCAGTGAGTGTGCCAGCCACCCCTGCTTGGGGAAGGCTGTGCTGGTAGGAGCTCCCAGTTCTAGGGATCCCAAACCAGAATCTTGTCTCGGCTGAGACAAAAGATCATCATTCCCAGCCTGAGCCCTTCAGCCTCATCTGGTAGAAAGCAAGCAGCCACCTCCAGAACTCCAGGAAGAACCATACCCTGTGAGCACAACTGTGAGTACCGTCCAGAGACCAGGAGAAGCCAAATTTCTCCTCAGCTAGTCAGTCCCCACTACAGCAGAAGACAGATAGTGCAGAATTACATTACAGAGCCACAAGCAGATGACATATCCTGCAAGAGAGCTCCAGGCACATGATAGAAGCAGAAGATATAGATTCCTGCCACACATTGCCAATACCTGCTGGGACTTCAGACTATTGCTGTATCTCACTTGGATGAAAGCTGCATCAAATAAAGACCAGTTTGAACTATATTCCAAGTCTGGATCTCATTTACTGCTACTAAATCCCTCAATTACTCCTACTAACAACACACTCATTTTATTGCAAGTGAGCCAGGATCCAGGAGTCCAGCCGTACCAAGGTAGGAGACACTGTTGACACTATTGCCATTATCACACAGAGACATTACCCCACTCTGGCATTCCTAACCTGGTACGTGAGTTGCAACACCTTAAAGGGCCCTGTGATTGTACCCTGCGCACGCTGCAATTGGCGTCACAAACAAAAAACCATAGACTATTATACTCATATCCTGACCCACTGCATAATTGGTGTCCGTGTAACTGCACCCACGGTCCGGCTAATTGCACATGCAATTGCAGTTGTAGTTCCTATAGAGCCCTGCAGGTGGCAGGGCTCCAAAAGAACATAATGAATCTGCAATGAATTCACTAATTGCTTCTTACAGTCATCTATGGTAACATAAAAAACATAAAAAAGTTAAAACTTTTTAAAAAAATCAAAAAATTTAAAAAAAATATTTAAATCAGCCCTTTTCCTATAATTAAAATAAAAATAAACCGTAAAAATTAAACATCATAGACATTGCCATGTCCCAAAATTCCCAAACTATTAAAATTTAAATGCATTTTTCCTGTAAGGTGAACACCATAACGGAAAAAAAATATCTAAATGGCTTATTTGTAATCTTTTCATCGCTTCACTTCCTGAAAAAACTGAATAAAAAGTGATCAAAAAGTCATACACCCTCTCAAATGGTATCAATAAAAAACACAGATTACTGCACAAAATAATGAGTAGAGTTGAGCGAACCCAAACTGTAAAGTTTTTCTTCAGTTAGTCAATATCAATACATGATCGGCAGCCATTTTATGCAACGATAGTGCACCAGCACAGGCTATCTGCATGTCTGCAAGTCCAGAAATACAGCTTTTTGCTTACTGGGGTTAAAAAAATACATATGTTAAATATAGTGCACATCTGGGATTACACCTGCATAAGTGATTGTCACATTTAGGACAGAAATACAGCTTTTTGGTTACTGGTGGGAAAAAACCCTCTAATATACTGCACAACTGGGATTAGACAAGCATAAGTAACTGTCACATTTAGGCCAGAAATACGTTTTTTTGGTTACTGGGGGTAAAAAAAAGCCACTAATATATTGCACATCTGGGATTACACGTGCATAAGTGACTGTCACATTTAGGCAATAAATACGGCTTTGGCATACTGGGGTGAAAAAAGCCTCTGATATACTGCACATCTGGGATTACACGTGCATAAGTGACTGTCACATTTAGGCCAGAAATACGGCTTTTTGGTTACTGGGGTGAAAAAACCCTCTAATATACTGCACATCTGGGATTACACGTGCATAAGTGACTGTCACATTTAGGCCAGAAATATGGCTTTTTGGTTACCGGGGTGAAAAAACCCTCTAATATACTGCACATCTGTGATTACACATGCATAAGTCACTGTCACATTTAAGACAGAAATAGAGCTTTTTGGTTATTGGGGTGAAAAAAGCCTCTAATATATTGCACATCTGTAATTACCATCATAGCGTTCCATTGTAAAAAATATATACACTGCTCAAAAAAATAAAAAGAACACAAAAATAACACATCCTAGATCTGAATTAATTAAATATTCTTCTGAAATACTTTGTTCTTTACATAGTTGAATGTGCTGACAACAAAATCACACAAAAATACAAAAATGGAAATCAAGTTTTTCAACCCATGGAGGTCTGGATTTGGAGTCACACTCAAAATTAAAGTGGAAAAACACACTACAGGCTGATCCAACTTTGATGTAATGTCCTTAAAATAAGTCAAAATGAGGCTCAGTAGTGTGTGTGGCCTCCACGTGCCTGTATGACCTCCCTACAACGCCTGTGCATGCTCCTGATGAGGTGGCGGACGGTCTCCTGAGGGATCTCCTCCCAGACCTGGACTAAAGCATCTGCCAACTCCTGGACATTCTGTGGTGCAACGTGACGTTGGTGGATAGAGCGAGACATGATGTCACAGATGTGCTCAATTAGATTCAGGTCTGGGGAACAGGCGGGCCAGTCCATAGCATCAATGCCTTTGTCTTGCAGGAACTGCTGACACACTCCAGCCACATGAGGTCTAGCATTGTCTTGCATTAGGAGGAACCCAGGGCCAACCGCACCAGCATATGGTCTCACAAGGGGTCTGAGGATCTTATCTCGGTACCTAATGGCAGTCAGGCTACCTCTGGCGAGCACATGGAGGGCTGTGCGGCCCTCCAAAGAAATGCCACCCCATACCATTACTGACCCAATGCCAAACCGGTCATGCTAGAGGATGTTGCAGGCAGCAGAACATTCTCCACAGCGTCTCCAGACTCTGTCACGTCTGTCACATGTGCTCAGTGTGAACCTTCTTTCATCTGTAAAGAGCACAGGGCGCCAGTGGCTAATTTGCCAATCTTGGTGTTCTCTGGCAAATGCCAAACGTCCTGTACGGTGTTGGGCTGTAAGCACAACCCCCACCTGTGGACGTCGGGCCCTCATATCACCCTCATGGAGTCTGTTTCTGACCGTTTGAGCAGACACATGCACATTTGTGGCCTGCTGGAGGTCATTTTGCAGGGCTCTGGCAGTGCTCCTCCTGTTTCTCCTTGCACAAAGGCGGAGGTAGCGGTCCTGCTGCTGGGTTGTTGCCCTCCTACGGCCTCCTCCACGTCTCCTGATGTACTGGCCTGTCTCCTGGTAGCACCTCCATGCTGTGGACACTACGCTGACAGACATAGCAAACCTTCTTGCCACAGCTCGCATTGATGTGCCGTCCTGGATAAGCTGCACTACCTGAGCCACTTGTGTGGGTTGTAGACTCCGTCTCATGCTACCACTAGAGTGAAAGCACCGCCAGCATTCAAAAGTGACCAAAACATCAGCCAGGAAGCATAGGAACTGAGAAGTGGTCTGTGGTCACCACCTGCAGAACCACTCCTTTATTGGGGGTGTCTTGCTAATTTCCTATAATTTCCACCTGTCTATCCCATTTGCACAACAGCATGTGAAATTGATTGTCACTCAGTGTTTCTACCTAAGTGGACAGTTTGATTTCACAGAAGTGTGATTGACTTGGAGTTACATTGTGTTGTTTAAGTGTTCCCTTTATTTTTTTGAGCAGTGTATATACAGTACATATACAGCATCAATATATCACACAAATGACGCTCATACAGCGCCCACATACAGTACACATATAGCACCCATAGATCACATATACAAAATTAGGCAGATTTACAAAGATTTACAAAGCCTGTAGGCAGCATAAACATTAACAGCCTGTCTAGACATACACCCAATTTATAATAGAGCCTCATGCTGCATAATTAGGCTGCATTTACTCGACCATGTGACGGCCGTTTTGTTTACTGCAAAACATGGGCAATGGCTGTGTGAATCACACATCGAGCAGTGGACCCATTCACTTCAAGATATGGCCAAATATAGGACATGTCCTATCTTTTGCCACATGTACTCAGACCAAAAAGTACACAGAATAGCTTCCGTTTACACGTACTTCTGACTCCGTTCCTCTACAGCGAGCCCCAGAGGAACCGATGCAGAGGATGGATATGGTAGTGGATGTGGAAGTGTGGTAGTAGCCCTGAAGAAGTGTTGTGTCATGGTGTACTCCCTCAGGCCGTTGCTCCGTGGGGACGGGTGCAGTGGAAATATAAGGAGAATAAGGCCAGAATTAAAGCAACAAAGTCTATTTACTAAGTGCAACATAGAACTTCAAATACAATCAATAGCATCAGGTTCGAAGTGCAAAACTTCTCTGGCACCAGTAAGGATTATAGAGGCAACTTCAATGGCGGCAATTTTGCACTTAGGTCATAATGGCCTAGTAACGTTCTGGATGATGGTTGTCTTTGCTGTAGCCCCTCAACTTGTAGCAGTGTCTGGAGACGCTGGTTACAGCAGTTCATGCTGCTATCAAACTTCTCGAATCTTCACTTGAGGCAGAAGTGATCATTCTTGAGAAAATATAACAGGGGCAGGAGCTCTCACTTGTTCTTCCTCACTCCTCCTTATCTACACATGAACTCCCCCTCCTGGCAGGATGCAAGAGGAGAGGATTAGGGTGGTTAGCCCTGTTCCTTGTTAACCTTTGCCATCCATTCCCTACTGGTAACAACGGCTATATAATACAATACAAAATACATAAAATTACAATATCAAATAATACACAACTACACTGCGTGCAGAATTATTAGGCAAATTAGTATTTTGACCACATCATCCTCTTTATGCATGTTGTCTTACTCCAAGCTGTATAGTCTCGAAAGCCTACTACCAATTAAGCATATTAGGTGATGTGCATCTCTGTAATGAGAAGGGGTGTGGTCTAATGACATCAACACCCTATATTAGGTGTGCATAATTATTAGGCAACTTCCTTTCCTTTGGCAAAATGGGTCAAAAGAAGGACTTGACAGGCTCAGAAAAGTCAAAAATAGTGAGATATCTTGCAGAGGCATGCAGCACTCTTAAAATTGCAAAGCTTCTGAAGCGTGATCATCGAACAATCAAGCGTTTCATTCAAAATAGTCAACAGGGTCGCAAGAAGCGTGTGGAAAAACCAAGGCGCAAAATAACTGCCCATGAACTGAGAAAAGTCAAGTGTGCAGCTGCCAAGATGCCACTTGCCAACAGTTTGGCCATATTTCAGAGCTGCAACATCACTGGAGTGCCCAAAAGCACAAGGTGTGCAATACTCAGAGACATGGCCAAGGTAAGAAAGGCTGAAAGACGACCACCACTGAACAAGCCACACAAGCTGAAACATCAAGACTGGGCCAAGAAATATCTCAAGACTGATTTTTCTAAGGTTTTATGGACTGATGAAATGAGAGTGATTCTTGATGGGCCAGATGGATGGGCCCGTGGCTGGATTGGTAAAGGGCAGAGAGCTCCAGTCCGACTCAGACGCCAGCAAGGTGGAGGTGGAGTACTGGTTTGGGCTGGTATCATCAAAGATGAGCTTGTGGGGCCTTTTCGGGTTGAGGATGGAGTCAAGCTCAACTCCCAGTCCTACTGCCAGTTTCTGGAAGACACCTTCTTCAAGCAGTGGTACAGGAAGAAGTCGGCATCCTTCAAGAAAAACATGATTTTCATGCTGGACAATGCTCCATCACACGCGTCCAAGTACTCCACAGCGTGGCTGGCAAGAAAGGGTATAAAAGAAGAAAATCTAATGACATGGCCTCCTTGTTCACCTGATCTGAACCCCATTGAGAACCTGTGGTCCATCATCAAATGTGAGATTTACAAGGAGGGAAAACAGTACACCTCTCTGAACAGTGTCTGGGAGGCTGTGGTTGCTGCTGCACGCAATGTTGATGGTGAACAGATCAAAACACTGACAGAATCTATTGATGGCAGGCTTTTGAGTGTCCTTGCAAAGAAAGGTGGCTATATTGGTCACTGATTTGTTTTTGTTTTGTTTTTGAATGTCAGAAATGTATATTTGTGAATGTTGAGATGTTATATTGGTTTCACTGGTAAAAATAAATAATTGAAATGGGTATATATTTGTTTTTTGTTAAGTTGCCTAATAATTATGCACAGTAATAGTCACCTGCACACACAGATATCCCCCTAAAATAGCTAAAACTAAAAACAAACTAAAAACTACTTCCAAAAATATTCAGCTTTGATATTAATGAGTTTTTTGGGTTCATTGAGAACATGGTTGTTGTTCAATAATAAAATGAATCCTCAAAAATACAACTTGCCTAATAATTCTGCACTCCCTGTATATACAACATTGTAGAACCACCCCAGGTCTTGGGTACTACACCTCCGCGCCACAAAAGATTTTTCCTATCTTTGGCCACATCTTACAGATTGTGAACGTCTTGAAGTCAATGGGTCCACACTGCAATATGGGGTGCATATGGCCGATGCACATGTTTTGCGGATCCGTGGTTTGCGGTCTGCAAAACGGAAACAGCCGTCACATGGGTGTGTAAATGAGACCTTAATCTGGTGCAGTATAGACACTTTTGTCAAACACTATACCAACTACTGGTTGGTTTACTTTGAAAAATAATTTTTTATCTTTTCTTCATAAAGTTATACCTTTATTTCAATTTTATTTTAGATTCAATTCAGAAAATTACATTTTTCCATAAGTATAAAAAATGCACTAACTCTAAATACTGCCATATTTATGCCCAACAAACAGGGTGAAATTCACATGGATACATAAAATATGAAGATTTATGGCATTATATGTGGCATTGCAGAACTATGTAAATGGCTGTGGTCATTAAGCGCTGTATACTTGTGCTATTAAGGGGTTAAATTTGATGCTGTATGAATCGTCATGGCAAGTGCCATAAACAACAACAACAACAACAAGCATCGACCAATAGAAACGAAGGATTTGATTTGAAATAGAAAAAAAAAAAGTCAGTTGGTGCCAGTCTGCGATTGCTCTTTATAGAGAAAGGACCGGCTCATTTCTTTGCTTTTGAAGAGATTTCTGGATTTTGTTTTCGACTGCGATCCGGATCTACATCGGCGTGTTGGGAGATTCATCTCTAATTGTGAGTCAAGAGAGGTAAAATACCTAAATCTGATTAATGGAATTACTGACTTGTGTCACCCCCACCAGTGACAGCTGCTCACTCTGTATTAGTGGGAAGCTGAGATTGATCCCTGGTTTCACCAAAATAGCCAAAATATGGGAAAACCTGGGTAATTATGTCTGTATGATATTTAAATGATGGATTTTTAATAACATTTTCTCTATTTCTTCTCTTCTGTTTAGACTCAACATGAGCTCCAGGTAAGCCATGCTTCTTACTATTCAGGGAGGGGCAGGACACGTACTGTATATATAATGCCAGGGCCCATACCTGACGGGTACATCTTATCACATAGACACCTGCAATTTACTTATACTGGACGAGAAACCTAGAAAGTTTGTGTCCTAGCTGAATAATCCCTATACATATCCCCTATTTACACTGATGGGTGCCATGGAAGACTTATTAGGAGAACGGCATTTACGTCACATAAAGTCCACAATTTAGTAGAATATATTATGTATAGTTTAAGGTATTAAAGGGAACCTGTCACCTCCAACAAACATCCTAAGCCGGCAGCAGTACCTCAGAGTGGAGAGCAGCATTCTTGTAATAATCATTTTCTTCCTGCAGGCAGATGAAGCAAAAGCTGTAAAAATGTTCTTTAATCCCCTGCCGGCGCTTCTCTAGTCAGGCTTGAAGTCACGGAGGCAGCGGCCTACTTGCTTGAAACACGGTTACCACGGCCCCCTCCCTGCACCTTCGCTATGATTGACAGCTGGCTTTGCCGAACTGCCAGCTGTCAGTCACAGCGAAGGGGCAGGGAAGGGGGCGTGGTTACCGTGACCTGAAGCAAGGAGGCCGCTGCCTCCGTAACTTCAAGCCTGACTAGAGAAGCGCCGGCAGGGGATTAAAGAACAGTTTTACAGCTTTTGCTTCATCTGCCTGCAGGAAGAAAATGCTCATTACAAGCATGCTGCTCGCCACTCAAAGGTACTGCTGCCGGCTTAGGATGTTTGTTGGAGGTGACAGGTTCCCTTTAAGGTGTTCAGAGTCAGTTAGTGGTGGATTTAGCATGATAAATATCTTCTTCTGTAGGTACCATATCCTCACATATATTAGTGTTAATATTTCTTTCTCTAATGTAAGATTCCCAGAAGGAGGAGGAAGTAACATCAGGAAGAGGAAGAGAGAGCTCATCCATCTTTATGAGGCAGAGAGGTAAGTATAACAATGCATTACATGGTCTGCCATTCACTGACATGAAGCCTATCACTAGGGTGGGTTTAGATGAAGAGGACAATCCCTTTAAAGGACATATGGACATCATAGAGGGGGTGCTTGGTGCTCCCTTCTGTGCTCCAGAACTGAGGCCGCTCTGTCCATATATTACATGGTTGGCCATTCATCTGAATCACCGGCATATAATGATGTGAGGGAAATGTATGGCCAGACAAGGTTTCCCTGCCAATAACATCTGGGGTTAGAAAATATATACCTACAATGATCAGTTATTCACATGTGAGCTTCTGTTTAGTAAGGGGCAGATTTCACAGTAATAACATTAAATTGGTGTTATTAGGGTTATATATTTGACAGTGATCACTAAGAAGAGAAGTCCAGTGGCAGTGCTATGACTACCAGAGAAGCAGACCACGGCTATGAGAACTGCTTGTCCCATTTCTGACATAGATTCAGTGTATTTTCCAACAGCCACCAATAGGGGGAGCTCAGAGTGCAAATAAAGTCTTATGTACTGAGCCCCCCCTAGTGGTGGCTTAAGGCAGCCTCTTTCACAATACACTGTGTAAAGAGAAGTAGGAGATTTATCAATGTATTGAGGTCAGTTTGGTGTAAATATATTGAGAAATATGGTGTTCAGAATAGGCACCATGGGGGTCATTTATCAAACTGGTGTAAAGTAGAACTGACTTAGTTGCCCACAGAGTCCACCTTTTATTTTGGACAGTTCCTTTGGAAAATGAAAGGAGGAATGAGATTGGTTGCTATGGGCAACTAAGCCGGTTCTACTTTACACCAGTTTGATAAATGACCCCCATATTTATAAAGTAAAGTCGTTTATTACAATCTTTTAATAAAAATTTCGCCCATTGAATAAAATTTGTTGAGCTTTGTATTTTATATTTCTTTGGAGTGTTTGATGCACGAGATCTTGGAATTTGGGTGGGGTCCATATTAAGTGTTCTGAATGCCCCTGTCCAGTAGTGAAAACCCCTTTCAAATATCAGGGGTGAAGCAAATATTAAACTTTTTGTATAACATTTTAATGGGCTGTTCTAGAATGTATTTAATTATAAAATATAAAACCATACTGTATTGTAATAAATCTGAGTTTATAATACTGCACACATGCCTCTATTATACCACTGCGGTTCTGTAGACTCCTGTCTCTGCGCAGTCTAATGGTACAGCACATGTATCAGTCCAGTGAAGCTCAAAAATGGAAGAGATGAACACGATTAAATATGGCATCTGTCAGGTGACTTCCAAGCGCCATGGAACCTCTAACATACAGTTAAAGGGGTTTTCTTAGAATCAACACTTCTCACCTACCCACCACTGGACTGGACTATCCCCATCAGTCCCATACACTTAAAAGGGTTAACTCGTTTTGGACATTGGGAGCATATCGCTAGGATACAACCCCAATCTTTGATAGGTGCGGGTCCAATAGAGCCTGCAAAGTGACAGAGGGTACACCGCGCATGCATACCTGTCCTTGATTCTCTATTTTCAGAAGTCCCATTGAAATGAATGGGCAATATACTGCCCAAACGCTGTCATAACACCATTCATGTCTATGAGGCTTATAGAAATAGCCGAGCCAGCGCTCAGTTATTTTAGGTACTCCCATATAAATTAATGGAGGGTGGCTGTGCATGTGCGGTGCACCCTCCTTTATTTTGTGGGTTCAGTTCTAAGGATAGGTGCGGGTTTCATTTCTGGGACCTGCTCCTATGACACATTGGGGGCATATCCTAGCGATATGCCCCCAATCTCTAAGATACAACCCGTGGGGCAGACAATTGCATGATTTTCCTAGTTTATGACGTAAAGTCATGATTTTATGAAAGACACGGAGGCGAGTATTGCTTTAACCCTTCCTTTACTGTACCACACAGCAGCAAAGAAAAAAGGAACATAACTACCAAAATGAGGTAATAGCCCCTCCCCATAGTCCTAGTATAAAGGGACCTCCCTCAACCAGATCTTCCTCTTTCTTTGTCGACTTGACACCCTCATCAACGGAACCGGAACAGCTGTCAACTGGAGGAGGAACCAACTTCAATGGATGACGAACCAACTTGGAAAACCCAACTGATCCGGCAAGATAAACAACTGGCCGGCGGACAACACCAACTGCAACGAGCTTCGTGAGTAGGATGGAAAACAACCACTTCTTAGTGGTTAATGGACTCAGCCTACCCAAAATGGTAATATTAGGGTGAGCTCTGATGCTTGGTGACGGACGTTGGCCAGGACTCGAGGAATCAGAGAGAACGGCAGGAAGGCATACATCAGGGCACCAAACCACTGCTGAAGAAAAGCGTCCACCGCCTCCGCGGCTGGGCCCGGCCTCCAACTGAAATATCTGGGAAGCTGAGCGTTCCAGTGGGATGCAAAAAGTTCGATGGAGAACGGCCCCCAATGTGATGAGATGGTGGAGAACACCGTCACGTCTAACCTCCAATCGCTAGCATCGGAAATGTAACGTGAACTCCAGTCAGCGAGGGTGTTGTGGAGTCCCGGAAGCTACTCCGCCACCACAGAGACGTTGTCGGCCAGACAATAATCCCAGAACTCTTTCGCCAAGTGGGTCAGCATGGTGGAGTGGGTGCCCCCCATGAAATTGATGTAGCTGGCCGCCGAGACATTGTCCATTCGGAGACGGATGCATGCCCTGCGAATCGCGAAGGAACCTTGCCAGGAGCTCTAGGGCATTGATGCGTAGGTGCGACTCGTCCGTCGACCATGGGCCTCCAGTGGATACTCCCTCGCAGTGGGTCTCCCAGCCATGAAGACTGGCATCCGACTCCACAATCAAATCCGGTTGGGGACCGACGATCGCCCTGCCGTTCCATGCGGAGAGGTTGCCGATCCACCATGTTAGCTCATCTCGGGTCTCCGGATCCAGCGAGATCAGGTCCGCATACGACGCTCCCGCCTGCAGGTGGGCGATCTTGAGACGCTGGAGGGCGCGATAATGCAGAGGTGCCGGGAAGATCGCCTGAATAGATGAAGATAAAAGACCTATCACTCGAGCTAGGTGACGGAGAGATACTTGGGGCAGTGCCAGAGTGTGGCGCAACTCCTTGCGAATCGCCCGTACCTTCGCTGAAGGGAGACTGAGCGTCATTGATGATGAATCTACCATGAAGCCTAGAAATTCCATGGTTCTGGACGGGGTTAGGCACGACTTCTCGTGGTTGATGATGAAACCTAAGTCGGACAGGAGGGTCATAGACATCTGCAGATGGACCAGGAGGGTGGAACAATACCTGGTCATGATCAGAATGTCGTCCAGGTAAATTATGAGTCTCACCCCTCGGCTGCGGAGCCACGCCACCACTGGGCGCATAAGCTTGGTAAAGCTATAAGGGGCGGAGGACAGGCCGAATTGAAGGCACATAAAGCGCCAAATGCTCCTCTTCCAGTGAAACTGGAGCAGATCCCTGGATGAGGATGCGATCGGGACCGTTAGGTACGCATCTTTGAGTTCCAACTTCACCATCCAATCGTCTGTCAGAAGCATGTCCCTGAGAAGGTGGATGCCCTCCATTTTGAAATGGCGGTACCTGATGAAAGCATTCAGAGCCTTGAGGTTGATGACAGGTCGCTGTTGACCCCCTTTCTTTTCGACTAGAAATATGTTGCTGATTACACCTCCACGGCTCCCTTTTGGTATAAAGCCTCCAATTCTGCGTCTATGAGGGATCGCGCCGATTGGGACCAGATCATGGGGTGCGGAGGGGGAACGACTAAATGAACATCCACGAGGTCTATGTGAAAGCCCCAAACCGTGGCTAAAACCCAGGGGTCGGTGGTGATGGTGGCCCTGACATGAGAAAAAAGCTGGAGTCTGCCCCCTAGACAACTGGCTGAGGAAAGGGGATGAGGTTGAAGACTCACCAAAGGGACGCCTGAGATTTGGGGTTCCTTGTAGGCTCTCGCTCTTCCTGGAACACCACGGGATGGGAAGAAGGATGGCTGGTGCCTTGGATCCTGACCTGAAGTCCGGTAGGAGGAGGAGCCTCGACCCGAACCCCGGGTCTGAAAGGATGACCGGCCGGACAGACGGCCCCTTGCACTGCCTGCCCTGGAGGAAACCCTACTGTGGAAGACCCTGCGCATGGACGCTTGCACTTTATCTAGTGCGGTGAAGGTTCCTACAAATTTCCCGAGGCCTTATATAAATGGGTCTCCGAAGGGAAACCCCTGGGCCTTCTTTCCCGATTCAGTCAGGGCCATATTGGCTAGTTTTGGCTCTATTTTAATCAAAATGGCCTTGCGCCGCTCAATGGCAAGCGATGTGTTTGCATTTCCTGCCATGCAAATTGCTCTTTGGACCCAACCTCGGAGTTCCTCCGGGTCGATCTGTCATCCTTCTGTCTTGGCAGACTCTGCCAGATCGAAGATTTTTACTAGTGGCCACAAGATATCCAGCAATTTGTCTTGGCAGGCTCGTAGGGCCGAATCCAGACCTCTACGTGGACTAAAACCCGATTTAGATAAAAACTGGACCATCTTAGGGTCCACCACAGGCCTCTCACAGACCTTATTTGGGATACCCGGTCGTGGGCACTCGGCACGTAGCGTATTCTGTGTCTCTTTGCTAAGATGCTTACGGACCATGGGCTCTAGATAACTGGCCACATGGGTAGCCGGAAGCCATTCCGCAGACCTAGGGTGGTGGAGGAAGTCTGGATCAAACAAAGGCTGACCCGCTGGGTCCATAAGGGGTACGGGTGAAGTCAAAGTCGTTGCCGACTTGGAAGTACTAGGCCATAGAGACCGAGGGACATCAGAACCTGACGCAACTAGGTCAGCTGCCAAATCCATACCCTCCTCCTCAGACTCTACACATGAGTCAGAATCAGCCTCGGGCTGCGACCGAGACGATTTCCAATTCCGTGCACGTTCTGCCTGGCGCGGACAGGCTCGTTTGCGTGACCTAGGCGCACCATCAAGGGATGGGACAATGCCATCAATGCTGTTAATTCTGGAGGCATCTGGGACTGGCAACGGAGGTGGATTGGAGCCCTGGCTAGTGGACGGGTTGGCAATAAGCACTTGGGATATGGAATGTGTCAGCACCGAGGACATGGAGCCCATGGCAGTCATGATAGCGTTGGAGATTGACTGCTGAAGGACCAGATCCTGTGCCTCAGAAGAGACAGGTAATATTCCCACAGATGCAGGCATGACCCCCTGCCTAGAAGGAGGGGGGTTGGTCTCTTGAGCAGGATATTCCTGCATCACTAGAGCCGGTGTAGAGGGCCTATGGGGGGGCGCAGAGGACATGATGGGGTGTACTGAACAGGGGTTAGTCACCCCAAACTAAGAAAGGACCGGGAGCTGAGGAGATACGACTGTGCAGTGCAGGGGCCGCTCGCTGAATACACTCTCAGCGGTGCGCCCGATGCGGTGAAAAGATGGCGTCCGAAATCTCGTGATATTTCGGACGCCTGGTTTGAAGAGACGGCGGAAAAAGGACGGCAGCGCTGAACTAAGATGGCGTCCAAGTTCCCGTGAAAAGCCGCGAGATCTCGGGCGCAGAGCCGAACAGGGAGAAGAAGCGCCGGAGAGGCAATGGCGCCGAAGCGGACGCTGTCAGCCCGAGAGGCAGGGTGAGTGAGCACGAACACCTGTAAGAAAAAACCCCGGCAGGCGGCGGTGGGAGGCACAGACCGAAAGGACGTCAGGCAGAATACCCCCCGCGGTATAGCAGGGGACAGCTCAGAAAGCATAAAAAATAAAAAATAAAAATAATATATATATATATATAAACTGATAGGATACAGGAAAAACAGTAAATACTTCCTAAGCATAAGTAGGGAAACAGACAGTTAAGATGGCAGAGAATAAGCACTCCCACAAAATTAAGCAATTAGCTTGACAAAAGAAACCACAAGAGCCTGCAGAACAGGCATGAGAGTAATATTTAGCTGAGGTGGCAGCAGCAAAGAAAGAGGAAGATCTGGTTGGGGGAGGTCCCTTTATACTGGGACTATGGGGAGGGGCTATTACCTCATTTTGGTAGTTATGTTCCTTTTTTCTTTGCTTCTGTGTGGTACAGTAAAGGAAGGGTTAAAGCAATAGGAGCCTCCGTGTCTTGAGATAAAATCACCTCTTATTGTGATCAATGAAGGTTCCTGCAGTGGGAACCACAGCAATCAGACACTTATCACCTATTCTGTCAATTATGGGGAAACCTCTTTACCAATTTTATATATATATATATATATATATATATATATATATATATTTACAAAATGGCATAATTACTGTTCATCTATCTGTATTATACAGCCATGTCATTATTCCGTGTTGGTTTCTGAATTTCAAGGATCACAAGATGCATGGGCAGTGGTGTAACGATTGCAGTCCCAGGGGGTGTGACTGAGACTGGTCCAGAGGGGAGTGGGGTTCACTGGTGTCCAGCACCTTTTTCAACTGAATCTGCATCCTGTTCACACATACCCTGTTGAAAAGTATGTCAAAGTTACAGCCTTCTTTAGCTCTGTGGACTATTAGAGGTTGGGAGCACTCCAATAACGTTGGTTTCATGGCCAGGGGGTGCAATGCAGTGAAGTCATTGTGTTACCTGTGCTGGGACATTCATTTTAAAGGGGAGGCAATAAAGGCAGACAACTGTGTGGGCTTTTTGGATACTATTACCATTTTGGAGAACACTATAGCTGTGAGCAGCACAAAAGGGGAGTATGTTCACTCTCTAGGACATTATTACAACCTTAGAAACTACCATTGAGAGACACCAAATCCAAAACTTGCCCTGGGCCCATAGGCATCTAGTTACACCCCTGGGTATAAGGATTATAGGGGTATTCTATAAATTAAAAAAACTAACATTTTTAAGGTGCTAAGTATCCTGTTTAAATAAGTGGATCCCCCACCGCTAATGTATAAGCATTACCAGGTCTCTGCTTCCTGGTGACAATAGCATATGACCACCGCAGCCAATCACCAGCTGTGGTATAGACCTGCCTTTAAGTGACAGATGGAATAAAAAACAGAAGCCCACATATACAGCTTCCATGGGTGCAGTAAATAATGCAGTATACAGATTGTCTACATTTTCTAAGAATTGTAGGTTAGCAATATATTATTAAGAATATATACAGGGAGTGCAGAATTATTAGGCAAGTTGTATTTTTGAGGATTAATTTTATTATTGAACAACAACCATGTTCTCAATGAACCAAAAAAACTCATTAATATCAAATCTGAATATTTTTGGAAGTAGTTTTTAGTTTGTTTTTAGTTTTAGCTATTTTAGGGGGATATCTGTGTGTGCAGGTGACTATTACTGTGCATAATTATTAGGCAACTTAACAAAAAACAAATATATACCCATTTCAATTATTTATTTTTACCAGTGAAACTAATATAAAATCTCAACATTCACAAATATACATTTCTGACATTCAAAATCAAAACAAAAACAAATCAGTGACCAATATAGCCACCTTTCTTTGCAAGGACACTCAAAAGCCTGCCATCCATGGATTCTGTCAGTGTTTTGATCTGTTCACCATCAACATTGCGTGCAGCAGCAACCACAGCCTCCCAGACACTGTTCAGAGAGGTGTACTGTTTTCCCTCCTTGTAAATCTCACATTTGATGATGGACCACAGGTTCTCAATGGGGTTCAGATCAGGTGAACAAGGAGGCCATGTCATTAGATTTTCTTCTTTTATACCCTTTCTTGCCAGCCACGCTGTGGAGTACTTGGACGCGTGTGATGGAGCATTGTCCTGCATGAAAATCATGTTTTTCTTGAAGGATGCAGACTTCTTCCTGTACCACTGCTTGAAGAAGGTGTCTGCCAGAAACTGGCAGTAGGACTGGGAGTTGAGCTTGACTCAATCCTCAACCCGAAAAGGCCCCACAAGCTCATCTTTGATGATACCAGCCCAAACCAGTACTCCACCTCCACCTTGCTGGCGTCTGAGTCGGACTGGAGCTCTCTGCCCTTTACCAATCCAGCCACGGGCCCATCCATCTGGCCCATCAAGACTCACTCTCATTTAATCAGTCCATAAAACCTTAGAAAAATCAGTCTTGAGATATTTCTTGGCCCAGTCTTGACGTTTCAGCTTGTGTGTCTTGTTCAGTGGTGGTCGTCTTTCAGCCTTTCTTACCTTGGCCATGTCTCTGAGTATTGCACACCTTGTGCTTTTGGCCACTCCAGTGATGTTGCAGCTGTGAAATATGGCCAAACTGGTGGCAAGTGGCATCTTGGCAGCTGCACTCTTGACTTTTCTCAGTTCATGGGCAGTTATTTTGCGCCTTGGTTTTTCCACACGCTTCTTGCGACCCTGTTGACTATTTTGAATGAAACGCTTGATTGTTCGATGATCACGCTTCAGAAGCTTTGCAATTTTAAGAGTGCTGCATCCCTCTGCAAGATATCTCACTATTTTTGACTTTTCTGAGCCTGTCAAGTCCTCCTTTTGACCCATTTTGCCAAAGGAAAGGAAGTTGCCTAATAATTATGCACACCTGATATAGGGTGTTGATGTCATTAGACCACACCCCTTCTCATTACAGAGATGCACATCACCTAATATGCTTAATTGGTAGTAGGCTTTCGAGCCTATACAGCTTGGAGTAAGACAACATGCATAAAGAGGATGATGTGGTCAAAATACTCATTTGCCTAATAATTCTGTACAGGGTGTACAGTACAGACCAAATGTTTGGACACACCTTTTCATTCAAAGAGTTTTCTTTATTTTCATGACTATGAAGGCATCAAAACTATGAATTAACACATGTGGAATTATATACATAACAAACAAGTGTGAAACAACTGAAAATATGTCATATTCTAGGTTCTTCAAAGTAGCCACCTTTTGCTTTGATTACTGCTTTGCACACTCTTGGCATTCTCTTGATGAGCTTCAAGAGGTAGTCCCCTGAAATGGTCTTCCAACAGTCTTGAAGGAGTTCCCAGAGATGCTTAGCACTTGTTGGCCCTTTTGCGTTCACTCTGCGATCCAGCTCACCCCAAACCATCTCGATTGGGTTCAGGTCCGGTGACTGTGGAGGCCAGGTCATTTGGCGCAGCACCCCATCACTCTCCTTCATGGTCAAATAGCCCTTACTTTCAAAGTTTTCCTAATTTTTTGGCTGACTGACTGACCTTCATTTCTTAAAGTAATGATGGCCACTCGTTTTTCTTTACTTAGAATTTGTATTATGGCAAGAAAAAAGCAGCTAACAGTCTATTCAGTAGGACTATCAGCTGTGCATCCACCTGACTTCTCCTCAACGCAACTGATGGTCCCAACCCCATTTATAAGGCAAGAAATCCCACTTATTAAACCTGACAGGGCACACCTGTGAAGTGAAAACCATTTCAGGGGACTACCTCTTGAAGCTCATCAAGAGAATGCCAAGAGTGTGCAAAGCAGTAATCAAAGCAAAAGGTGGCTACTTTGAAGAACCTAAAATATGACATATTTTTAGTTGTTTCACACTTGTTTGTTATGTATATAATTCCACATATGATAATTTATAGTTTTGATGCCTTCAGTGTGAATCTACAATTTTCATAGTCATGAAAATAAAGAAAACTCTTTGAATGAGAAGGTGTGTCCAAACTTTTGGTCTGTACTGTAGATTAGAATTTTATAAGAATACTGTCTTATAGGTACAGATTTCTGTCATCTGTTTCTCAAAGATGACCAAGGCTGATTTGATTTAAAGCTTTGAAAATTGCCAGAAACCCTCATAAAATTTCATAGTTGTTGTTTTTTTGTAACACTTGTCTGTAGTGGTTTAATATCGGACTAGTAATACTGTAATATCCCAAACTTATCTTATAGTTCACTATCTGCCACTAAAGAAGAGACTGCAAAGAAAAGGAAGGATGACCCGACCCAGCAGCCAAAGGACATGGCTGCTTTCTTCAGTCTCCTTGGTAAGGCTCATTGTTCAAACCATTGCTTCTAGTGTTAAATAGGGTGTACAGTAGCATAATCACATGTAGCCGAAAGCCACCATTATGTACACAATAACATGGATCAACACTCACATATTATGTAGATAAGCACATTGATCCACAGTACTATATTATGTACCTAACTACATGGAGCCGTCCTACTCTATCATGTACATAATGACATGGAGCCGTCCTCCTCTATCATGTACATAATCATGTGGAGCCGTCCTCCTCTATCATGTACATAATCACATGGAGCTATCCTCCTCTATCATGTACATAATCACATGGAGCCGTCCTCCTCTATCATGTACATAATCACATGGAGCCGTCCTCCTCTATCATGTACATAATCACATGGAGCCATCCTCCTCTATCATGTACATAATGAAATGGAGCCATCCTCCTCTATCATGTACATAATTACATGCAGCTATCCTCCTCTATCATGTACATAATCATATGGAGCCATCCTCCTCTATCATGTACATAATCATATGGAGCCGTCCTCCTTTATAATGTACATAATGACATGGAGCCGTCCTCCTCTATCATGTGCATAACTACATGGAGCCGTCCTCCTCTATCGTGTACATAATCACATGGAGCCGTCCTCCTCCATTATGTACATAATGACAGGGAGCCATCCTCCTCTATCATGTACATAATCATATGGCGCCGTCCTCCTTTATAATGTACATAATGACATGGAGCCGTCCTCCTCTATCCTGTACATAATCACATTGAGTTGTCCTCCTCCATCATGTACATAATCACATGGAGCATTCTCCTCTATCATGTACATAATCATATGGTGCCATCCTCCTCCATTATGTACATAATGACATGGAGCCATCCTCTTCCATCATGTACATAATCACATGGAGCTGTCCTTCTCCATCATGTACATAATCACATGGAGCCGTCCTCCTCCATTATGTACATAATGACATGGAGCCGTCCTCCTCTATCATGTACATAATCATATGGAGCCGTCCTCCTCCATCATGTACATAATCATATGGAGCTATCCTCCACCATCATGTACATAATCATGTGGACCCGTCCTCCTCCATCATGTACATAATCACATGGAGCTATCCTCCTCTATCATGTACATAATCATATGGAGCCGTCCTCCTCTATCATGTACATAATCATGTGGAGCTGTCCTCCTCAATCATGTACATAATCATATGGAGCCATCTTCCATCATGTACATAATCATGTGGAGCTGTCCTCCTCAATCATGTACATAATCACAAATGGGCCATGCTCTTCCATCAAGTAGATCATCACACTGAGCTATATTCCTCAATTACACACATAATATTTAATCTAAAGTAACACTATATAAAATCAGTTCTCTGCAGTCTCCGGCTCTGGAACAAGCACTTTAAATGACAGGGAATAGAGCTCCGCTCAATGTGTAGTGGCCGTGCCGGGTTACTGCAGCTCATCTCCCGTTCACTTCAATGGGAGCTTAGCCTCATAACCTAGCATGGAGATAACACTTTGAACAGAGCTTTGCTTCCTGTTCCATTCAAACTGCTATATCCTGGAACCTGGAAAAAAACTTTAATTTCCTAAAATTTTACTGTATTTCCCTTCTGTAGATTGTAAATCCGTTGACTGAATTGATAACATTGAAATACTGATATTTCTACTGTCTTCCTAGAGGATGAAAACATCAGGCTGTTTCTGGCCAGGGACAGCTGCAGGAGGATTTCAGACAAGGTAATATACTGTAATATTGAGGAATAGAAAATAAACTCTTCCAGATTATAGAAGGGGTTTATGCTAATGTGATCGGCATGAGACAAGCTGCAATCTATAACTTACAGTGTTGATACATTGTTGTCTTCGTGGTCAGAGGGAGATATTGACCACATAAATAATAAGATATAAGGATCTACAACCTATCTCTAACTGTCCTTCTCATCCCACTAGTACCTCCTGGCAATGGTCTTCATCTACTTCAGGAGAGGAAGACTACATCCTGACAAATATAGAACGAACTTCTTTCCAGCTCTGTGAGTTTCCTTTATTATAACTGATATTTGTATATATGCAGCTGAAAAAATATAAAAATGAACACTAAAATACATAGTGTAACAGGAATGTCCAAGTGACGTGCAGATCACACCATATAAATGAATTTATACCTTATAATTTATTTCTGCCAGGTTCTTAGCCAACCAATTTGCGGAGGAAGAAGGCAGTTTTCGACAAGAGATCTACCCTTGGGCCTTAGGACGATCTTGGTACCTGATGAAGGAGAAGAAACGACTGTTCCATCGACGCAACCTGCTGTTCCTCCGGATGGGATTCAAGGCTTGGGTGGACAAGGAATCCTGTGATCTGGTTAGTAAAAATAAAATACTCTGGTATTCGATGAAGAGTGTCTGTAGATAATATTAATTTACTACTCTTTAATTGCAGATCATGGCACAAGACCCTCTGCACTGGGCATGGACAAGAGAGAGGCAGATCCATCATGGTGCGGCTGTTCGCTCATTCAGGAGAAATGATGATGAGTTCACCATCTATGGCCCATGGAGCATCCCTCCATCCTGCCCCATCTGTGAGACCATCCTTCTCCATCCATGTGCGAAAGAGGCTGAAAACATCGTGTGCCAGGCAGACACAGAGGAGGAACCTGGAACTTCACAGTCATAGTCATCTCTGGTAAGAAAAAGGCTGGTGTGGAACACGAGATTTAAATGGAGTCTGTCACCTACAGTATATTTAACATATATAATTAATGTTAAATTACTGGTATGCACTAAACATCATTAAAACCATACTTGAAGACCATAGCAGTGCGGCATTTGCCCTGTACACACTGTGAGGCTGATGTATGTACTGTAATGCACAAGTGCAGGCAGACTTATAGTCTGCACACAGACAAAATGTGGATACAGCGGCTCAATGACATCATAGGCAGTGGGGAGGGGGATCAGTGACATCGATGGCACAGGAGATGGAACTGGGAGTGCAAGGAGAGGAACTGGGACCAAGAAAAGTGGCTGATTTGGGCTCTTTGAAAGATTTAAAATGGCTTGCTGGGCACTTGGTTTCCTTGTTTTACATGTAGTATCACATCTATCACTTCTCTCTTTGGGTTTGTAATATTCATGTTCTGGTGCTTAGAATAAATATTTTCATCCACTTTCTTTATTTCTCTATTTATTACCAAGCTGTACTGCTGCCAAGATGGAAGAAAACAACTTCAAGACCATCGAAGAAGAGATCTCCAAGACCAGATGGATGAAGACCACCAATATATCCTTTTATTGGTCACACACATGCACATAGACGTCACATACTCATGAAACATACTCATATAGGAACATCCACTCATCGTTACACACACAGTCCCAGCACATAATGACAGATACAAACACTGTAGGTAGACACATGCAGACACTAGAGGAAGTCATACACACCTGCACTACACACATTTGTATAGCGGTCACCTCCCTTAGTATGCCTGGAGGAAGGGCAGTACAGCGGCCATGGCTTCCCACAGGTTTCCTCCACAGGGGGTTTTTCCTGTCCTGAGTGTCGCTCTACACTCTTCGTGAGTGATTGGAGGTAACAACATATACACACACATATAATAGATATACATATAATAAATATCACATTTTTTTACACCTTATACTGTGTCTGACTCATTTCTTTTATTTCTGTGTGTGAAAGCCAAAGCAAATAAGCCTAAGCCTCTGTAAATACTAATCAATAGCATATATCTAGGATATGCAATCAATATGATGCAGGTCTGGACACTGGGACCAACACTGATCAGGAGTAGTGATGAGCGGCAGGGGTCATATTTGAATTCGTGATATTTCGCAAATATTTTGTAGAATATTCGTCGAATATTCCCGAATTCGAATATTTGTTATATTCCACACTCTTTTTTTTCCCTCAAAAATCGGCAAGGTAATGATCGAGTAATATGAGAATATTACGTGATCACTTCAGGCGTGTGTTAAAAACGAATATATAGCACTATAGAATATAGTGTTAAGTGTTCACTTCAGATGGAAAAAAATGACGACTATTCTAAAATACGAATATATAGCACTATATTCAATATAGTGCTATATATTCGTTTTTTAGAATATTCGTCATTTTTTTCCATCTAAAGTCATGATTCCTCTCTGCTTAAGTTGCTTGTGGGCCAATGACTCATTGGCCCACAAGCAAGGAGGAATCATGTGTTCAGATGGAAAAAATGCTGAATATTCGATATAACAAATATATAGCACTATATTCGAAATATTCGCGAATTATCGAAGTTCGAGATAAAAATTTGCTTTTCGAATATTCATGCTTAACACTAATCAGGAGAATGCACGGTCTGCTGCAATTGGTGGTCCATTGCAGTCCTTTCTCTTGCTTTATATCTTATTATATCTCAGTTTCAGCTCATCCCCATTCACTTGAATGAAGATGTCACAGTTCAGACCCAACCTGATCATATACTAATAACATATCCTAGTGATCTGTCATCAATTTGTATTAGTCTAGCACAGATTCTTAAACTCTGGTAAAATGTGATTTTTCATGTGTGGTTTACATTTCCCCTTCTTACACTCCTAGTCCTACCAGTATAAGGAACACTACTCCATGGCGAGACCTGCATGTGATACAGAAGAAGATAGAACTGTAGGAAGAAAAAAGTCATAATCTGTCATTCTGCCACTTATCTCCAATCACAAGATCATCAGTCATGGGGACATTTTACTGGGGGACTGATCAGTTTTGTTCCAAGAGCTGTGACCTGGGACATGGCTGGATATATTCTGAGGTCTCTTCCTTGTCTTTGTATCTGCCATATTCATCACCACTTTGTTTGTGTATATATATACACTCACCTAAAGAATCATTAGGAACACCTGTTTTATTTCTCATTAATGCAATTATCTAGTCAACCAATCACATGG
Source organism: Bufo bufo (assembly GCF_905171765.1). NCBI lineage: Eukaryota > Metazoa > Chordata > Amphibia > Anura > Bufonidae > Bufo > Bufo bufo. Next base: position 317,652,526 of record NC_053392.1, read on the forward strand.
CAGTTGCTTCAATGCATTTAGGGGTGTAGTCCTGGTCAAGACAATCTCCTGAACTCCAAACTGAATGTCAGAATGAGAAAGAAAGGTGATTTAAGCAATTTTGCGCGTGGCATGGTTGTTGATGCCAGACGGGCCGGTCTGAGTATTTCACAATCTGCTCAGTTACTGGGATTTTCACGCACAACCATTTCTAGGGTTTACAAAGAATGGTGTGAAAAGGGAAAAACATCCAGTATGCGTCAGTCCTGTGGGCAAAAATGCCTTGTGGATGCTAGAGGTCAGAGGAGAATGGGCCGACTGATTCAAGCTGATAGAAGAGCAACGTTGACTGAAATAACCACTCGTTACAACTGAGGTATGCAGCAAAGCATTTGTGAAGCCACAACATGCACAACCTTGAGGCGGATGGGCTACAACAGCAGAAGACCCCACCGGGTACCACTCATCTCCACTACAAATAGGAAAAAGAGGCTACAATCTGTACAAGCTCACCAAAATTGGACTGTTGAAGACTGGAAAAATGTTGCCTGGTCTGATGAGTCTCGATTTCTGTTGAGACATTCAAATGGTAGAGTCCGAATTTGGCGTAAACAGAATGAGAACATGTATCCATCCTCTGATGGCTACTTCCAGCAGGATAATGCACCATGTCACAAAGCTCGAATAATTTCAAATTGGTTTCTTGAACATGACAATGAGTTCACTGTACTAAAATGGCCCACACAGTCACCAGATCTCAACCCAATAGAGCATCTTTGGGATGTGGTGGAACGGGAGCTTCGTGCCCTGGATGTGCATCCCTCAAATCTCCATCAACTGCAAGATGCTATCCTATCAATATTGGACAACATTCCTAAAGAATGCTATCAGCACCTTGTTGAATCAATGCCATGTAGAACTAAGGCAGTTCTGAAGGCAAAAGGGGGTCCAACACCGTATTAGTATGGTGTTCCTAATAATTCTTTAGGTGAGTGTATATATATATATATATATATATATATATATATGCATATATTAAGACAATTGTGGATATGTCAGCCCCTTTAAGCAGTTTACAGGTTGGGTGATATGTTATAAGTCTAAAGCAGCCAGGTACTATTTATCAACATTGTTAAATGCTCTTATTT